>NC_087365.1:42495151-42798181 GCF_030014295.1 Loxodonta africana
AAAAAAAAACTAAACCCATTGCCATGAAGTTGATTCCGACTCACAGCAACCCTATAGGCCAGAGTAGAACTGCCCCACAGGGTTTCCAAGGAGCAGCTGGTGGATCCAAACTGCTGACCTTTTGCTCAGCAGCTGAGCTCTTAACCACTGCACCACCAGGGATTATGTTATCACCCAAGACAAGTATCTAGGGGGTAAGCCCAAAGGAGAGCTCTTCCTTCCCTGCACCCAGCTTCCCTCTCAAATGTTTCTCCCCTGCCCTTCCCTCTTGGTCACTACCAAAATTCCTCTTGCCTCCCTCCAGCCACCCAACATAGGTCAGTTGTTGTTGTTGTTAGCTGCCACTGAGTCATCCCTTACTCATGGTGACCCCATACACAATGAAACAAAGCAGCGCCTAGTCCCGTAGATCTGACCGTTGTGATCCGTAGGGTTTTTGTTGGTAGACCACTAGGCCTTTGTTTCCAATCCGTCTCAGTTTGGAAGCCCCACTGAAATCTGCTGAGCATCTATAGCAACACATAAGTCTCTAGTGACAGGCTGGAGGTGGCTGCAGTGGGGGTATATTGGTCGGAGTCGAACCCAGGTCTCCCGCAAGGAAGGGAGAATTCTGCCACTGAACCAACACTGCCCCCATACAAAGGCCAATTACTCACCTTTAAATGGATGCCTCAGGTGGCCAACAGTCCAAACGGAGCCAGGAGAGGCGCACTAACTCAACTTGTTCAAAATGAGAACAAACCAAAAAATCGCAGCCAGAGTGTTGTTAATTCTATACCAGGACTTGGCACTTGCAAGTGCTACATTCTTTTAAGGACACACGGTTTATAAAAGATCATTTAACTGTACATCCTAGGCCATCATTTCATGCTAAAGATCACATTTTGCTGAATTATTTCAGAAATGACTTTCACATCAAGAACTAAAGCAAAACCTCCAACTAGAGGGGGCTGTGTTATTTGGCCTGATGAATAATTTCCACTCAGTAAAGGGAGTCATCCAAGCCACCAGGCGTGAATTACTAATTTTCAAAAGACCAAAAAAATAATAAAGTACATTCAACCTTAAAACCATTCTGAACATAATCTTCCTTTGAGGATTCTGAAATGCCTGGAAACACTTTAACTTTGTAAAGAAGGACCATGATTCTAGGTTGTCACATCCATACAAAGTTATTCAATAAAACCCAGCAGGCTTAGAGTTTACTAATCCTACAGTTCTAAGCTAAAAAAAAAAAAAAAATTGTTCTTCTAGTAGTAAATGTAGGTAAATGCTGCCAGGGCTTGACATAGGAGATATGCCTACTACGGAATGTGACTGGCTTTATTTTCATCTTTCCAGGTTTATTTCATACAATAAAATTCATCCTATATAGGTATATGGCTTTATGAACTCTGACAAACATCTACTCTTATAAGTACTACTACAATCAAAATATAGAATATTCCCATCACTGCCCAAATTTCCCTCATGCCTCTCTATAGCTAACCCCTCATCCCTTCCCTCAGTTCTTGGCAACCATTGATCTGATTTCTGTTCCTATAGTTTTGCCTTTTCCAGGACATCATATAAATAGAATCACATAGCATGCAACCTTTTGAATCTGGCTTCCTTCACTTAGTATACAACCTTTTAAGAGTTATCCATGTTGTTGCACTGATTTTCCTTTTTAACTAAAGCAGAATTTGGATGTACAAATGGACACCAGTTGCCTTGCATTAGAGTCCCTGGGTGGTGCAAATGGTTAAAGGGCTCAGCTGCTAACTCTAAGTTTGGAGGTTCAAGTCCACCCAGGGGTGCCTCAGAAGAAAGGTTTGGTGATCTGCTTCTGAAGTATCAGTCACTGAAAACCCTATGGAGCACACTTCTACTCTGATACAACACATGGGATCGCCATGAATCACAGTCAACTCAACCACAACCGATTTGTTTGTTTGTGTTTGGTTTTGCCTCACTTTGGGCTCTTTGTCATTGTTCAAAACATTGTGAAACTCCTTTTCTGATACCTTCCTCCTCATATGTTGAAAGTGGGACAAATTTTCACCTTTTGAGAAAGGTACCATGTGTTGAAAGAGCAAAAGGTCTCTAAACCACTAGCTTTCCTCAAGGACGCAAACCCTGGCCTATGGAACTCAGTGACCCCAGGGCAGGGTACTTGGTGGGGCACAAAACCTGTTTGTTAAACTCACCTGAGCTGCAATATGACTAGGAACAACTTGGATTATACCATTTTAGGTCAAAAATAAAACAATCCCACTGGACAAATTTCTCAATTAATGGCAGATGGTTTTATTTTGTTTTGCTTTGTCTTGAGAGAGAGAGAATATGTGTGTATGTTTTAGACTGGCTCTGAAAGTATTTCCAAAAGTGTAACTTTCAAAAGTACTCTGGCAAATGCAGCGTTTTTCGGATGAGTGATTAGAAGCCTAGGGTTAACTCTTTTGAAGGGCACCATGTATTCTGGTAGATAAGCCAGTCAGGATAGCCTGCTCAGATGTGTTCCTCGGTGTCTTTTTCTCAGGTTTCCAGAGAGAGGGGCTGAAGCTTCACAGCAGTGGTGGCCAGGAGCTTCCCCTCACCACCCATACAACACAGCATGTCATTCTAGAGCCTTCATTTCCAGTATTATCTCACATTCCCTGCTGCACCTGCTCATTCTACAAATATCCATGGAGCATCACCTATGTGACTGCACCATTCACTACACTAAAAAGGATTCAACTGATAGATTAAAAACTCACCCATCACCCCCACCTCTTACCCTAAAAGCAGCAAATGAATTTGGCCTAGGCTGAAACAGAGGAAATAATTTTTAAAGATACTTAACAATCTTCTAAAAAGGAGCTTGAGCTTCTACAATGCAGATTGCCACCTCAGAATACGTTTTTCTTTGGCTTAACATGAGGGGGAAGCTCTGGGGGCACAGTGGTTAAGTGTTCGTCCACTAACCAAAGGGTCGGCAGTTCAAATTCACCAGCCTCTCCTTGGAAACTCTATGGGGCAGTTCTACTCTGTCCTATAGGGTCGGTCACTATAAGTCAGAATCGACCTGCCGGCAACAGGTTTGATTTTTTTTTGGAACATGAAGGGAGTGCAGTAGTATAACTTGCCTGCATTTTTTCCATACATGTCCAAGTGAAGGCTACCAATCAACTCACCTACTTATGTGGTTGTCCACGTAATGGACAAGCTCTATTCCAGTGCTCTATATTCATCACTTCAGCATTGCATTCCTAAAATGAATGAACAACCAACATTATCAGATACTTGAGGGAGAAAAGCAATACAAAATGAAGAACCAGGGGAAACAGAGATAATCCAAAAACAGATGAGGACTTTCAAAGAATGCCTAATAATACCTTGAAAAAGGTATTACACGCATGAAACAAGAAAAGGTTGTTATCTCTTTTAAAAGCAATCAGAGAACAAAATGGAATGAGTTTGAAGAAATTAAGAACATGCCTGCTAAAGGGGTCTGGGGACCATGGTTTCAGGGGACATCTAAGTCAACTGGCATAATAAAATCTATTAACAAAACATTCTGCATCCCACTTTGAAGAGTGGCATCTGGGGTCTTAAATGCTAGCAAGCAGCCATCTAAGATGCATCAGTTGGTCTCAACCCAACTGGATGAAAGGAGAATGAAGAACACCAAGGACACAAAGTGATTACGAGCCCAAGAGACAGAAAGGGCCGCATGAACCAGCAACTACATCATCCTGAGACCAGAAGAACTAGATGGTGCCTGGCTACAACCAATGACTGCCCTGACAGGGAACACAACAGAGAACCCCTGAGGGAACAGGAGAGCAGTGGGATGCAGACCCCAAATTCTCATAAAAAGACCAGACTTAATGGTCTGACTGAGACTGGAAGGTCATAGCCCCCAGACCTTCTGTTGCCCCAGGACAGGAACCATTCCTGAAGCCAACTCTTCAGATGTGGATTGGACTGGACAACGGGTTGGAGAGGGACGCTGGTGAGGAGTGAGCTTCTTGGATCAGGTGGACACTTGAGACTATGTTGGCATCTCCTTCCTGAAGGGGAGAGGAGAGGGTGGAGGGGGTTAGAAGCTGGTGAAATGGACACGAAAAGAGAGAGTGGAGGGAGAGAGCAGGCTGTCTCATTAGGGGGAAAGTAATTGGGAGTGTGTAGCAAGGTGTATATGGGTTTTTGTGTGAGAGACTGACTTGATTTGTAAACTTTCTCAAAGCACAATAAAAATTATCTAAAAAAAAAAAAAGGAACATGCCTGCTAAAACAAAATATTCAATAGAAAAGCTGGAAGAAAAATGTAATCTCTCAGAATATTGAACAACAAAAGAAAAAGTAAGAGCCATATGAAAGATTAATTCATAAAGAAAATATCCCTCTATTAGAAATTCCTAGAGAAAGTGAATAGGAAGAAATAATCACAAAATACTTCAAATTTCACCTAGTTGAAGAAAGAAATAATATTGAACAAGTCCACTAAATGCCAAACAAGATTATTACAAAATGCCATAAACATAACATCCTGAAATCTTCCAGGAGGTTGTAGTGTTGGGGATGAAGGTGTAGGACAAAATGAAACAGATTATCCATAAATTAATGAGAATTTTAGCAATACTAAATATTAGAAGACGCCTGAACGTGTTTTGAAATGTCAAATACAAAATTAGTTTGAAGCTAGAGTTCTAGAATTCTGCACACGAATACATACATAATCAAGTTTGAGTGAAAAAAACTTTTTTCAATCTTCAAAAACAAAACGTTTGCCACATGCCCATCCTTTCATTAAAAGTTAATTAGGAATACACTGAAAAAGAAAAGGGAATCCAAGAACAAAGTAGACAGCAGAGCCTGGAAAAAGAATTCCAGGAGAGCATGAAACAGAAAGCCCAAGAAGACAACGGCAAAGCAGCAGGCCTGGGGGGAAAGGTAGTAGGTATCAGAGAACCTCACAGAAAATGTGACTGAACACCTGGGAGGTACTAGTGATGTGAAGAAGACAGCCATCTGCCTCTCACACCAGCAAGAAAAGATGTGATCACAACACACCAGTAGTGTTTGCACTTGGTTGACAAAATTTCAAGAAAGTTTCATTCCTACATTTTCTCTTTTTAAATTTTACATAGTAAGCGTGTATTATTTATCAAAATAAATGTTAGAAGAAACACTTGAGTTAAGAGTGTCCTATTTAGGAAAAAAGACTGGTGAGCATCACATTTTTCCTTTGTGCTCATTATGAAGACTAAATTCCCATACATTTCCACATCAAAATATAGAAATCCTTTTGCAGATAGGAGGGCAGCTTGGTCCTAAATACCCAAAGGTTTACAATTTTTATATTTTAAGAATCTCTCAAAATTTCAAAAAGTTTTCAGGGACTATGGGCTGTTTTTACCCCTACTTCCAAGTCTCCCAATAAATTGTATGGCTTTTGCTAACGGGGCTTATTTTTCCAAAAGAGAAAGAATTTTAGAAAATTCCATTTGTAGAACTTAACAACAAGAAGAATGGTATACATATACACACACTCAGCAGGACAGGTAGGTTTTTTGTTTTTTTTTTTAAGTCAATTCTAGGACCAGTTTCTCAACTTTTTTCACATCCCTCTAATCCATTTTCAAAGACAGCAGCAAGAATAATCTCTCAGAAGTTATAGCAGGCCATATAACTTCCCTTTTCCAATGCTCCCATGGCTTCCCATTGCACTTAGGACTGAAATCGAAACTCCTACCCATGGCCTGTGATGCCCACGTGATCTGGCCCCATTCTGCTCTTCCTCTGGCCCATTATATACCAGCCATGATGATACTTCTCTCAATCCTCATACATCACACGGTTCTTCCACCTCAGGGCGCCCCTGCTTGCTGTTCCCTCTTCCAGCAAAGCTGTTCTCTGGGCCCTTTGCAAGGCTTCCTCCTCCCCATCCTTCAAGATTCAGCCTAAATGTCACTTCTCAGAGAACCTTTCCCGACCAACACCGTCCAAAATGAGCCCCATCAACCTTATTCCCTCTCATCATCCCCTTCCTCACCACAATCCCATTTGTCTATATCTGTTTAGATGTTTACTGCTCATCTTCTGCACTACAACAGAAGCTCCATGAGGACCTAGTCTGTTTAGTTCATTGTTGTATCTCCACCATTTAGAGCCATGTCCAGTATATAATACCAGTCCAGTTGTAGTCATGTCTGCTTCAACTCATGGCAACCCCACGTGTGTCAGAGTAGAACTGTGCTCCATAGGGTTTTCAATGGCTGATTTTTCGAAAGTAGACCGCCAGGCCTTTCTTCCAAGGAGCCTCTGGGGGGGCTCAAACCTCCAACCTTTTGGTTAGCAGCTGAGTGCATTAACCGTTTACACCACCCAGTACGTAATAGGTGCCAATAATATATATAATAATAAAAAAAAATTTTTTTTTAATAATAGCACATGTATATATGTGTGCATATATATTCATGGATACATGTGTACACGTGTGTGTATGATAATAACATGTGTAATAAACAGGGCTTCTAACCAGTTCTTCCCCGTTCAGTCATGGCCAAGGAAACAAAACCAGGGCAGACCTGAATTTTCAGTATTTGGGTGAACCAGAACGATAACTGCAACGGGAAAAATTACAGGTTGAAGTCTTGCTAGAAACCTAATCTCCCTAGTAGAAAACAAGGGCAGCATAAGCGCTGCATAGAAACCACATCTCTAGCTTGTCAGGTTTTGAGCAGAGTTGGAAGCAGCAGTGCCCCGCTCAAAGATGGCAGGCAAGTGCACTGCTTTGAATGGATGTCGCTCTCCGTAGTCCTGCCAGTAGTCCAATCTCATGCATCGGGATCCTGAAAGGGTTGGCTATGCCTCTTCTGAGTCTCCCATTCCAGGGCTTTGACCCATAATTTTTCCCATTCCGGCTATCATTCTGGATCACCCAAATTGTAAAAATTCACGTCTGTTCCAGTTTCGCCTCATTGGCCATACCTGAACCAGTTCAAGCTGGTTCAAAGCCCTGGTCATAAATGCTTAGTAATTGACAAATGAATAATTAGAGACAGGCGAGTGTACCCAGCTGTGAAAAGAACTGATAAAAGTGTGAACTAAGTTCGGAGATATTGAGAGCAGGTCATCAGTGGAGATTTCAAGGGGAGAGGGATGCTTCAGCTTAGTTTCAAAGGAGGATCAGGAAATAAGGCATGTGAGGTGTTACAGGCCAGGGAAACAAGGATGTGCAAAGCCCTGGAAGAGTGGTAAAGCTTGCAGAGTAGGAATGGGGCCGGTGTGTGGAGGGCTGGGTGGGCCGGGAAGCTCAGAGATACCCCTCCCTGTGAGCATTTTGGTGCTTACGCCCCCCTCCCATGCAGGAGCCTTGGAGAGAGCATTCAGACAGCTGCCTCTGCCTGGTCAGGGACCGAGCCCAAGACAAGCAAGGGGCCAAGCCCACGTACCTTGAGCTCTGGCTCCTGAGCTC
This sequence comes from Loxodonta africana, assembly GCF_030014295.1. Lineage (NCBI taxonomy): Eukaryota > Metazoa > Chordata > Mammalia > Proboscidea > Elephantidae > Loxodonta > Loxodonta africana. The sequence continues at coordinate 42,502,599 of NC_087365.1, forward strand.
CACGTGCTGGCTGGCCTGTCATCAAGCGGTTTCACACTCAGTGATACCTTGTACTTTTACCTTGTCACCTGCCATTTGTAATTTCTCCCACCAGCTCTGAGAGGTAAATCACTATTATTATTTTTCATCTTTACAGCTGAGGACTGAAGAGCACGGAGGCTAAGTGACTTGTCACTTAGTGGCTGGACAGGGATTAGAATTCAGCACCTGTGGTTGTGAGCAAGGGCAGGGCACCTGGACCAGAAGACCCTGTGTGGTCTGGATGTGTCTGTGTGGCTCACTTCCCCAAGGAAATTCTCCTAGCCTCCCAGCTGTGCTTGTCTCCATCTCTCCCTTCCCCTCACGGTCTCCCTCTCTCTCTCTCCGCAAAGCTATCTGGCTCTTTAGATTGGAAACTTTCCACAACCTGACTTCAGACAGGGAGCAGATAACTTGCCTTATCTTTTGGACACTATCAGAATGGCAAGGTCTGTAAACTCCTTCCCTAGGAGATGCAGACCATTAAACAGCATGTGAGGAAGGGCAGGGTGATCCCCAGAGCAATAGCACAGAAAAGGCCCGTGGGGACAGCGTTGTGGTAACTGAGGCCTAATCAGCGGGCAGGAGCCCCGCTCCCCATTGTGGCAGCTGGGCCCCCCTCCTCCTAGGAGCTCCAGACAGAGGGGCTTCCTGCTCTCCTGGCCAGCTCCCCAGCCCCCAGCCACAGCTCTGCATCTGTAAGGCCAGAAGCAGGGCTGCGCCTGCCCAGAATACTAACAGGCCCTTCCAGATGCACAGAGGAGGCCAGACAGTCCTCACACCACCCGAGGGGCTGGCTGGAGGGGCTGCAATCAGTGCATCCTCTCCGCCCTTCTGCAGGGGGCCAGAGGAGGCTCCCGTACCCACAGCACAGAGGCGGAGGCTGGTGGCAGAGGGGGCCGGAGGCACCAGGTTCCCCTTGCAGACAGCATAAATCAGTCACTATGGCTTCGTAGCTCCCAGCGGCCCACTACACAGGCAGGCGACAGCCAGAATGAAGGCCCGAGGTTAAAAAAAAAGTTTAGGGGAGATTAAATTAAAAAGCCAAAGCTTCCAAACACCATGAGGCCTCGGCAATCATAAATCTGTGTACAGAGGGGCACACAGAAAACTAGGCAAAGCCAGTTTTATTTAAGTCGTTGATGAGCCCTGGCCTCTGCAAGGGCATCATTCAGCCACACACGGGCTGGGGGTCCCCAGTTCAGGGGGCCAGGGAGCGGTGCCCTGAGGAAGGAAGCATGTGATGGTGACGAGGGCAGGACCTGAGGCGTCAGAAAAAGCCAAGCTCCAAATTTGCTCTGCCGCACACGGGCTAGCAGCCTAACCTAACCTCTCTAACCCTCTCTTTCCTCACTCAGAAGACAGAGTTAAATCTCAGGGACTTTCAGTCACTGAGTACACCTACCCCACAAGCACCACTCAAAAATGGTAGCCATGCCAACAACAAGGTTGATGGTGATGTAGGATAGTGAATTCATGGCCACAGAGCATTCATGAGTGCTAACACAAAGCACTCACTGTGGGTCAGGCCCTATACACTCTTTCAGTCCTTAGGACAATTCTATGACAAGACGCCACCCATCCCCGTTCCTAGTTTGCAGCTAAGCTGAAGGAGCAGAGGCACAGGGAGGCTGAGTAACTTGCCCAGGGTCACACAGCAAGGCCTCTATGGTTCTACAATTCAAACCCAACAGCCAGGCCCTCCTGAGTATATAAACACTGCACTCTCCTGGCACTCAGAATCTGAGGACATAGGAATCATTTTTCCAGCACACATTTCAAAGAGGAAGACACCTAAGCCCAGGGGGCAAGAGACAGAGCTGGGGCACACCACCAGACAGTGACAAGACAGCTGAGCCCCAGCCACAGCTCCTTAGAGTACAAAGCACGGGTGCCTTTGTGATCCTAAGTATATTCTGTGTGGCTTTGACAGCCCAAAATGTGTCTTCTGACATGAAAATCAGCTCACATTAATATGCATGCAAGATGCACATAGGCACAGTGCCCCAACTTCAAAAGACAAGACGACATCCAGGTTGTGCCCCGCAGACCCCCTGCCAGCATTCCATCTTGCTGCGAGCTCTCTAGGACCCAGAAGCCATGTCCCCCCAGGATCCAGGGACAGGGGGGCTAGGGCCAGCAGCACATGTACACCTAGGCATGGAAAGAAGACCCGAGTAGCCTGATGACAAAGTGAAATTTGGAACATGATCACAGACCCATGGTTACCAAGACCAAGTATTTCATTTGCAGTTAAGCCTCTTATGGGATAGTTTACTTAAAGCCATGGAAGGCAGTGTAGCATTAGGGTCAAAAGCACAGGCCCTGGAGTCAGAATGCCTGAGATCCCGTCTCAGCTGGGAGACACTGACCCAGTTGCTCAACCTCTCTGGATCTCAGTTTCCTCATCTGTAATGGAGATTGTCGTTGTTGTTAGCTGCCAGCAAGTTGGCCCCCAACTCATGGCAACCCCATGCACAACAGGATCAGACTGTTGTGACCCATAGGGTTTTCATTAGCTGATTTTTCAGAAGTAGATCACCAGGCCTTTCTTCCAAGGCTTAGTCTGGAAGCTCCACTGAAACCTGTCAGCATCATAGCAGCATGTAAGTCGCCACTGACAGACAGTTGGTCATTGTGAATGAGGCGCATTGGCTGGGAACTGAACCCAGGTCTCCTGCATGGAAGGCAGAAATCCTACCACTGAACCACCGCTGAGGTTATACTTGTTCCTCAGTCACAGAGTCTTTTTGACGACTGTAAGTACTCCTATCTTACAGGATATGGAAAATATTGCATGGCACCCTGGAGGTGCTGGGTAAGCATTTGTTAACTAGAAGGCTCTCCATGATCTGTCAACCCACTCTTCAAAATAGGGACTCATTCTTTTGAGCACTTCCTTGTCCTGTGGGGCAACAGTCTTCAAAGATCACACTGAAGAACCAGTGCCTGTCCCTGGCTGGATGGAATGTGTCCTTACAAGGATGAAAAGTTGACTCAATATTGCTGGAATTTGACCCTGTAGCTTGAAGCAAACCAAATGATACATTTAAGCAAAAAAAAAAAAAAAAACACTTCCAGGATAAGCCCTAAGCACAGCGATTGTCTACAAAGGCCACGTTTTAAGTCCTCGTACTCTGGGCCCATGGGTTTAGCAGCACATTAGACACTCAGTAATTGCATATCCAGCTTTCACAAACTTTTAAGTGGTTTCTTATTTTTATTTCTCTTGCTTACCCAGTGGCCTGCCTGTTGTGTGAACTGGCTGTATTTATCGACAGACATTTTTCTCACAGCCCCTAATATTCAGCCCTGCAGTATTCTTGCTGGGCTGGACTCTGGCATACATATGATTCATACCAGCCTTGCAAAAGGTCCCTGAGTCAAACAGAGCAAACCTCCTCAGAATTTGAGGGAGGGGTGAGAGATTACATGAGATAATGAATATAAAACACTCTTTGCAATGAAAACCACGTAGCAGCCTCTTGATTACTTTTGGTTTAAATGTTGGCAATCACTATAATATTATGGGCAAGAACACTGACTTGAGTCTTCGGATGAGGTTTCAAATCCCTACTTCACCTCTTACGAGCTGCGACCTCAGCCAAAACTATGTTGCATTTCAAAGCCTCAGTCTCCTAAGTTGTAAAATGGGGATTCTAATGCCTACCTGATAGTTCTAATGATAGATATGATGACATGATAAGTGAGATAAATATGGTGAAACATTTACCACATTACACAGTAGGGAGTTTTCAATAAGGCATAAAAAAGTAGTAGTATATTACGTTTGTTAAATATTTTGTAATATTTCAAAATAATAATAATAATTCAAAACCAAGATCAGAAAATTGAGTTCATAATCTACAGGTCCACAGATATCCAGGTGTTGGGTACAATGTACAATATGGAAAAGGCTTAAGAATTCTGGATAGAAGTATTCAATATGGCTGCCTACATGGGGCTACAATGGGTAACCTCTGATAATCGGTCACTCTCATGGAAGTAGGGGGAATTCTCTGGAGAAGAAAAAATATCAAAGTTGTGGCTGAACAGCTCAGACTATATATCTAACGTACTTACACTAAAGATCACTGATAGCACATAAACACACACACATACACACACATCATTTGAGACCCCAGACAGTTTTTAAAATCTGTATAACTAGTTCTGGAAAATAAAATATTCAACAGATCTAATTTTTACATTGGGAATAGGAGACACAAGGGTTTTTTTCAATAAACCCAACAAAATATTTATTTCTTTTTAACGTTAACATGTTAAGAGTCATAGAAAAAGAGAAACAGGGTACAGGCATGGCAGATGCTGACCGTAAGCCACTCATATCCTTACGGTGAACCCCAAAGGTCGTCACCTGAGGAATGCTCCTGTCAACACCAATGGCATCCTGCAATCTCTGCCTGAGATCATTTTCTGAGCCTGGGGCAGGCTCAACTGGCATGTAAAAAAGACTGGAAGTGGCAGTTGGTGGAGAAACATCCCAATATCCTTGGCCCTTGGTGGAAATTCTAAGGTGTGTTTGACACAGTCTCTGGGAAGGTCCCCAAAAGACTTGCTCTCCAGTTGCCCACAGCACTAACGCACTCAGTAACACACCCTTTACTGGCTTTCCTCACTTCCTGTCTCACAACCCCTCTCTCTAACTGCTGCTTCCTGGGATCACCTTCAGAATAAACTACCTGTACCCAAATCCTTGTCTCAAGGTGTGCTTTGGGGGGAACCAAAACTAAGACACAGAGGAAATAATACAGAAAGAAAAAGTACAAAGTGAACAAAATAACAGAAGAGTAAATCTTGAAGGAAAGGAACTGAATGGGAGGAAGAAGGTACCAGGGACAAAATGTCAGCTTCCTTGGCCTTAACCAAGCAGCCCTACTTACTACAATCCCACTTTGTTGGTCCAGCAAACTACCCACCCCATAAACACATACATTCCCCAACTCATTCACACATCCCCTGTCCCCACAGGTGGTGGTCAACACTTGCCTCTCATCACTCAGCCCACCAGCCAATGGAGACTGAGGACAGAGTGTGGCCCCACAGCTCTCACCCACTCTGACTCCATATCAGGCCCCCTCTCCTTCCAAAACCACTGGTCAGACCACTGGCTCTGTGAGGTTAGACACCCCAGGAGTGTAGGTATAATAGAAACTTCTCGGAAAAGATACCCTGGTTGGGACACATCTCTTTCCCCAAAACACGTGCTTTTATATGGGACAAGCCAGAGACAGGTTTTAGAAATCTTGCCAAGAATCCTTTGAGATTAAACCGAGGATTTCTGCCCTGCCCTGAAACCCAACTTGGATACTCCATTCTTTGACGTCACTAAACTTCACATAAATCATGCCTTCTCAACAGAGGTGATATCATCCCCTAGGGGTGAAAATTGTTCGGTGCGGGGGAACAAAATTAAATATTTTTTATATATTTATATAGGAGTCCTGGTGGTGCAACAGTTAAGCACTTGGCTGCTAACTGAAAGGTTGGCTGTTTGAAGCCACCCAGTGGCCCCAAAGAAGAAAGATGTGGTGATCTGCTCCCAACAAGATTATAGCCTGGAAAACCCTATGGAACAGTTCTACTCTGTCACACAGGTTCGCTATGAGTCGAAAATTAACTCAACAGCACCTTAACACAACCTGTATTTATATAAGCATAAATATGTATATTCATATTTACTGTATACTGTATTATAAATATCAGAGCCCTGGTGGTAGACTGGTTAACAGCTCGGCTGCTAACCGAAACGTTAGGATTTGGAATCCACCAGCCAGCCCTTGGAAACTCTATGGCACAGTTCTACTCTGTCCTGTAGGGTTACTATGAATTGGCATTGACTTGACGCCAACAGGGTTTGTTTGTTTCTGGTATATATAAATATAACGAGCCCTGGTGGTGTAATGATTACACGCTCGGCTGCTAACCAAAAGGTCAGCAGTTTGAACCCACCAGCCCATTCCATGGGAGAAATATGTGGCAGTCTGCTTCCATAAAGAGCACAGCATTGGAAACCTTACTCTGTCCTACAGGATCACTAAGAGTCAGAATTAGACTCGACCACAATGGGTTTGGTTTGGGTGTGTATAAATATATTCACTTATATTATTTTTAAATACTTATATAATTTATATATAAATTTTTACAAGTTTAGGGTTTGTGGTCTACCAAAGCTCAACCTTACACAACAAATTTTTATTCCATTTAATTTTATGAGGAGGGGGGATTAGGTAAAAAGAAATATCTAAGAAGGCTCCTTAATGGAGTGGTAATGAAGACAAAAAAAAAAAAGCTTGCAAAACATTGATAAAAATGATGAAAAACCCCTTTCTGGTTCATTTTTAGTGCCTCTTAGGAAATAACGTCCACCTAAGTAAGAATTTACCTTCTCTCTCTCATCTAATACCCCGTGGAAAACAAACATCGCAGAAAAATGCCTGAAAAGAGCAAATGCTTTAAACAGCACAGGTGTTTGCCACAAGTAATTTTACTTCGTAACTTTCCCAGCACTTTCCATAAATTCCAGGGGTTATCTTAAATCTCCACCACTCTGTAGTGTGGCAACAGAAATAAGAGAGATGATCGCCATTTTGAAGGCAGTTTTAAGACCTGTTATTTAAAAGACTCATCTTGGGTCACAGAATAAAGCTCTAAAAATGTCAGCATTAAGAGTTTTGCTCTTTCCACCTCAAACTCAGGTCCCAACAAACATCAAGGTCTCCCAAGATTTTGGTGAATTTTCTTAAACTCAACATGTTCAAATGGAACTCATCTCTGCCCCCAAACATTATTCAGCTTCCCAAACACCCTCTGCCACCAGCTACACCCCATTACCCAAGTGTCCGGGCAACAATCTTGGGGTATACGTGACCCAGCCCATCCTTAGCAGCTAAGGAGCCCAGGCTTCAAAATCTGCAACACCAGTGTTCAAATCCCAGCATTGCCACTTGTCAACTATGAACTCAGCCAAGCTACTTAACCTTCCTGAGCTACTAAAGAAAACCCCAGTGGCGTAGTGGTTAAGAGCTACAGCTGCTGACCAAAAGGTCAGCAGTTTGAATTCACCAGATGCTCCTTGGAAACCCTACGGGGCAGTTCTACTCTGTCCTACAGGGTCACTAAGAGTCAGAATCGACTCAATGGCAATGGGTTTTTGGATTTTTTTTTTTTTGGAACTACTAAGAGGTGATGCGAACAGTTAATGCACTCAGCTGCTAACCAAAAGGTTAGTGGTTTAAATCCACACAGAGGCCCCTCGGAAGGAAGGCCTGGTGATCTACTTCCGAAAAATCAGCCACTGAAAACCCTATGGAGCACAGTTCTACTGTGACATGTCGTTTACATGAGTTGGAATCGACTCTGCACAACAGAAATAATACCTACCTTTCTTGCAGGGCAGTTGTACAGTTTAAATGAGATGAAATATGTTAAGCGCTTAGCACAGAGTCAGGCACAGAGTAGAATGGGAGTTGCTAGCATTGCTGATGTCATTGACACCGAGGATATTTTTACTCTTTAGATCTTGCTATAACGGCTGCATAATGTCACTGAAAAGCATAGCATGGTTGACAGACTGACAAAATATAATCCCAGCTCCATAACTCACTAGGACAGACTCAGCAGAATTCATTTTCCTCACCTGTAAAACATGGGTAACATAACAACATCTACCCTGCTAGCTTATTGTATTAAATAGGTAACGCATGTAACGCGCCTGGCACACAGCAGCTGCCCAATAGCATGGTGGCTGCTATCGACTTAATTCCATCCTATCTCAAATCGTGCCCCAATTGTTTCCCTCATGGAATATGGTTTCCGAGTGCCTGGCCATTCAGGGGTACAAAATATCAAAGCCTCCCCCCATAACCCAGTTTCCAAGACCTTTTTCCCAATAGGAAAATCAGGCATTGCAAGAGAAACTTAGCTCTTATATCTAGCTCATTGAGGTCTGAGAACACACCCAAGTGAGCAGAGGAAGGCAGATGTTGTCAAGGTGATGGGTAAGGGGGGCTTTAAGCCAGGGCTGCTGTAGAGCAGGTTAGAAATGCAAATTCTCAGGTCCCAGCTCAGACCTTGTGAACCTGTAACCATGGAGGTGGGACTCAACAATCTGTGCTTTAACAAAACTTCCAGTTGATTTTGATGCCACTGGTCTGTACAGACGGAATCAGATGCTTCTGGTTTCACCTCTCCCCACCCTACCCCAACCACAAAAGGGCCAATAACTCAACTGACTCTCCTCTTTGCCCTTTCTAATGGACTCCTGTCCATAAGGCAGGACAAATTCTCAATGTTTGCAGCCTGTAAGGAGTGTTTCCTCTACTGGGATGCAAATGGGCAAAGAGAAAATATTAAATAAGATCGCATATCATTACGATTCATAGTAGGATTTCAGTTAGAACTGGTTCCCCTCCCCTTTGATTCTGAATTTCCATAAACTTGGCATGGTCACACGGAACTTTATTCTGTTTCCCAAACCCCCACTGCCACCAGCTAGGTAGCCATTTGCTGAGTCCCAAACGGTTCATTCATGGGTGGTTGAGGAAGTCTAGCCTCAAACTCATTCTTCATCACACTAGGTGCTTGCCACTTTCCAACATCCAGAGCATGGTGTCCACTAAGAATCTTCATTCACAGGGATTCCCTTGGCCCAGGAAAAGGGAGGCCAGTGACTGGAGAGGCTGCCCCATCCAGGCCAGAGATCAGGCCACAGCTGGTAACAGCAGCCTGGTACATCAGTTAACAACATCAGTCAGATGCCAGAGCCTCCCTGCTGGCCTCAGGCCAACCACTGAATTGCTGGGCTACCCTGAGCAAACCACCTCCCCTCTCTGGGCCTCTTCAATAAAATCTAAGCTTAGCCTCGATCTCCCAAGATCTCATCTAGCCTGGTGTTTCTAAGTGCAAATGTTCGGTAAGACATCAAAAAGGAAGTAAAGGGTTAACATTCCTCCGCCCATATTCTTCCAGTTTAGAAAGAGACGTGTGTAGGAAAAGTGAAAATTGATTAAATAATAGACATATATTTAAATTTTTTATTTTAACTTTTCCATTTCTATTCTATGTAAAGGGGAAAGGGAATTTAGATTAGTTTCGGAATTTTAAAGTGAAATGAAGATGCCAAAAAGAAAACCCAAAACCTTCAGAGTCGAATGAGGGGGGAAAAAGGTCTCAGATTGATATGCAGCCAGGGGTGTGTGGGAGACAGCTAGTCTGCAGAGGGTGGACACTTCATCTTCCCAGCTATTCATCACCTTTAGAAAAGTTTGCTGAAAGAAAAAGGCAGCATGGAAAAGAAGAAAAACATGCATTTACCAACTCGCTTGACTAATCTCGCCTGAAAACTAAAATGGCAATAGAACTTGGAGAATTTCACATCCTCTGGTTTAAAAAAAAAAAAAAACACAAGACAAGACACCCATCTTCCATTAGGTTAAAAAAAAGAAAAAGAAAAAAAACAAGTTGGAATAAATGGTGTAATAGAAAAATAAGAAACAGCAGCCACCTAACACCAAGCTCAGGCTTCTTGGTTAATGGCTCAACTGGCAGATGGAGTCAGCCGCATTAACAGGCACTTTGTTCTCGGCCTAAAGGATCAACATCGCAATTACACAATGCCAGGAGAAATTGAAACAGGTTTATACACGAGGGTTCACTAAAAGCAAAAAGTAAGAGAAGGATCTTCAGGAATTTGGTTCGTACACAGTGGTAGCAAAACTCCAGAAAAACAATTTAAAATTCTTAACTCTGTGCGCACGTGTGCGTGTGTGTGTGTGAGAGAGAGAGAGAGAGACAGGGAAAAAAAGCTTGGAAAGAAATGTCATCTTAATCTCACGACTTTAATATCTGTTTATGTAAAACTTTAAAAATGTCAGAAAATTCCTCCACGTTGGGAATCATTCCTAAAGCACGCTGCCTTTTAGAATAACCACAGACAGGCAACACTGAAGACATGGGAGAGAAAGCATAGCAGATCGTACTTTCCAAAGATGGCCACAAGAGTATCTCCCATTCCACACAGTCTTCTGCAACGTGGCCTTGACATTCCTCTCTCAAAAGGTGGAGTCTATTTCTTCACACCCCTCGCCCCTTGAATCTGGATTGACCAGTTAAATATCATTTCATCAATAAAACATCACAGAAGCAGTGTGCCAGTTCCAGGCACAGCTCTTAACTAGCCTGGCATCTTCTCCTTCCTGCCTCGTGGGACACTAACCTTCAGGAAGCATCTTCTTAAAACTCTGCCAACAAACTGTAAGAAGCTCGAGCCACACAGAGGAGCTACCTGTGGGCATTCCGGCAGAAAATCTCAGCTGAGCTCAAAGCTAAGGCCCACCATCAATGGCCAACTACGTGAGGGCGCCATCTTGGATATATAGCCCAGTGGAGCCTTCAGACGACTACAATCCCAACTGTTACCTGCCCACAATCCCACCACAGACCTCAAGGAAGAAATGCCCAGCTGAGTCCGATCAACCACAGAACCATGAAAAATAATAATCCATTATTGTTGAATCATTAAGTTTGGGGGTGATTCATTTCACAGCAATGGATAACCAAAAGCCCATGACTTGAGAGAGAGGGCTGGAGCAAGGGCTTAGGGACAGATAAGGAATCTGCCCTCTCCAGGATCTTGGAGATCGAAGTTGTCCTTTTCTGCTTATGAGCATTTCTTCAAAAACAAAGCAAAAACATTGCAGAAAGAAAGGGGAAAAAAAAATTGCATGTACTTGAAACCAACAATGTGAAAAACAAAATAAACATCTTACCAGACACACCATTTTAAGGGTGCTAAAATCACTGCTCTGAGCCATGCAATGGGACAATCAAAACAGAGTTTTTAAGGTCTAAAATCTAAAAAGCCTTTTAAAAGATGCAAATAACCTTATCCTCTTTGAAGTCCCTATTTTAAAGTAATAAGAAACGCATTAGCCAAACGCATTGCCTCCAGCACTAATCTAGGATAAAGTCACTTAAATTCTAAGACCGAGCCCCAATACCCCCTACTAACTGGTTGGCCATACCTGAGAAGCTGTCTAGGGAGGTCAAGCCCTTACTGAGTTTTCCTGTTTTCTTTTTTTTTTTCCTCTTCCTTTCTCCATAATTTTCCTTACTCTCCAATACACAATAAAGCAATTTGTAGGAAGCAGGTGCCGTTATGCAGCAATTGTAGTCATGTGAGAAGTCCCAGTGTGGTGCACAGTTAAGCACCTGGCTACTAAACGAAAGGCTGGTGGCTAGAATCCACCCAGCGGTGCCTTAAAAGAAAGCCCTGGCCATCTACTTCTGAAAGATTACAGACATTGAAAATTTGATGAAGCAGTTCTACTCTGAAACACATGGAGTCACCATGAGTCAGAATCAACTCGAGAGAAACTGGTTTGGTGTTTGGATTTTTGGTAGTCACATGAACAATAGTGTAAGGATGAGCACTGGGGAAAGGAATCAATGTTTCCTACGTTGTTGTTAGGTGCAGTCAAGTCAGTTCCAACTCATAGCAATCCAATGTGCAACAGAACAAAACAACACCTGGTTCTGCGCCATCCTCAAAATCATTGTTATGCTTGAGCCCATTGTCACAGCCACTGTGTCAATCCATTTCTGTGAGGGTCTTCCTCTTTGTCGTTGACCCTCTACCTTACCAAGCATGATGTCCTCCTTCAGGAACTGATCCTCTGATAACACGTCCAAAGTATGTGAGATGAAGTCTTGCCATCCTTGCTTCTAAGAAGCATTCTGACTGTGATTCCAAGACAGATTTGTTCGTTCTTTATGCCGTCCATGGTATATTTGACCTTCTTCGCCAACACCCAATTCAAAGTCATCGATTCTTCTTCTGTCTTCTTTATTCATTGTCCAGTTTTCTGCACATATGAGGTGACTAAAAACACTACGGACTGAGTCAGGTGCACCTTAGTCTTCAAGGTGGCATCTTTACTTTTCAGCACTTTAAAGAGGTCTTTTGCAGCAGATTTGCCCAAAGGAATGCATGTTTTGATTTCTTGACAGCTGCTTCCATGGGTGTTGATTGTGGATTCAAGTAAAATGAAATCCTTGACAGCTTCAATATTTTCTCCATTTATCACACTGTTGCTTATTAGTCCGGCTGTGAGGATTTTTGTTTTCTTTATGTTAAGGTGTAATCCATATTGAAGGCTGTGGTCTTTGATCTTCATCAGTAAGTGCTTCAAGTCCTCTTCACCTTCAGCAAGCAAGGTTGTGTCATATGCACAATGCAGGTTGTTAATGACTCCTTCTCCAATTCTGATGCCACATTCTTCTTCATGCAGCCCAGCTTCTCAGATTATTTGCTCAGCATAAAAAAAAAAAAACCAAACCCAGTGCTGTTGAGTCAATTTCGACTCATAATGGCCCTATACGACAGAGTAGAAGCGACCCAGAGAGTTTCCAAGGAGCACCTGGTGGATTCAAACTGCCGACCCTTTGGTTAAGCAGCCGTAGCACTTAACCACTACGCCACCGGGGTTGCTCAGCATACAGACTGAATATGCATAGTGAAAGGATACAACTCTGACACACATCTTTCCTGACTTTAAACCATGCAGTATGCCCTTGTTCTGTTCAAACAACTGCCTCTTGATCCATGTACAGGTTACTCAAGAGCACAATTAAGTGTTCTGGAATTCCCATTCTTTGCAATGTTATCCATAATTTGTTGATTCACACAGTTGAATGGCTTTGCATAGTCGATGAAACACAGGAAAGAAAAAAAAAAAGACCAAAATGGATGTCAGAAGAGACTCTGAAACTTGCTCTTGAACGTCGAGCAGCTAAAGCGAAAGGAAGAAATGATGAGGTAAAAGAGCTGAACAGAAGATTTCAACAGCAGCTCTAGAAAACAGAGTAAAGCATTATAAAGACATGTGCAAAGAGCTGGAGATAGAAAACCTAACGGAAGAGCAAGCTTGGTATTTCTCAAGCTGAAAGAACTGAAGAAAAAATTCAAGCCTCAAGTTGCAATATTGAAGGATCCTAGAGGGAAAATGCTAAATGATGCAGGAAGCATCAAAAGAAGATGGAAGGAATACACAGAGTCACTGTATCAAAAAGAATTGGTCAACGTTCAAACATTTCACGAGGTAGCATATGATCAAGAACCGGTGGTAATGAAGGAAGAAGTCTAAGCTATATTGAAGGCTCCAGAAATTGAAGGGATACTGTGATGGTTAAGATTGTGTGTCAACTTGGCTGGGTCATGATTCTCAGTGTTTTGACAGCTGTATAATGTTGTGATCACTTCCCGGTTGAGATCTGATACATGATCACCACCTTGATGGGATCTGCTGTGGTATCAGCAAGGGCGGGGCCTTGTGGTGGCTCCCCGCCTCCATTCAGCCTTCATCTGTCTGCCCTCCACCACCTAGCTTTTCTTTTTCACCTTGCTGGAGCTTTTTGCTTGTTCTAGATCCTGCAGCTGGCTCCTGTTCATCTGACCTCCAGCTCTTGGGACTTCAGTTAGCAGCTTACCCGCAGCCTTTCCTGCCGATGTTGAGTTCCCTCTATCTTCACAGCCTACAACAGCCCTGCTCTGCAGTCTGTCGACCCTGGGTTCGCCAGCCCCTTCAGCTATGTGAATCAGCAGAAGCCTGTAACTGCCCCACTTTCCAGCCTGCCAATCTTGAGTTTGCCAGCCCGAGACTGAATGAATCAGGAGAATCCTCTTTCCTACCTCACAGGCTTGGAACGTTACAGCCTCCAAAAACCGTGAGCCATTTCCTTGATATAAATCTCTCTCTCTGACTTTACACGTGTGTGTGTATGTGTCTGTACACGCGTCACTAGTTTTGCTTCTCTACAAAACTCATCCTAAGACAAACACCAATTGAGATGTTTCAACAAATGGATGCAGCTCTGGAAGTACTCACTCATCTATGCCAAGAAACATAGAAGACAGCTACCTGGCCAACCGACTAGAAGAGATCTATATTTATGCCTATTCCCAAGAAAGGTGAATGCAGAAATTATCAAACAATATCATTAATATCACATGCAAGTAAAATTTCACTAAGGATCATTCAAAAGCAGCTGCAGCAGTGTATAGACAAGGAACTGCCAGAAATTCTAGCCAGACTCTGAAGAGGACGCAGAACCAGGGATATCACTGCTGATGTCAGATGAATCCTGGCTGAAAGCAGACAATACCAGAAATATATTTACCTGTGTTTTATTGACTATGCAAAGGCATTCAACTGTGTGGATCACAACAAATTATGGATAACATTGTGAAGAATAAGAATTCCAGAACACTTAACTGTGCTCACAAGGGGTTTCTTATAGAGTAGAAGATAATAAACATAGCAGATTGTGGCCAGATGAGTCACCCAAACATCAAAATGGATTTGGGGCCCCGAATCCTCTTGCTGACTGCTTGAATGGAAAGCAGTAACTCATGTTATTCATGACCAATCACCAGGTACAAGAGTCTCAAACACCTTGCAGGCAATCCCTCAGGAATTGCAGACATGCGCCCAGTCCAGCCAAACCCATCCTGATCTCGAATCTGAGCTCTTAGCTGTGGGACCTGCCATCACGCCTACCTTTGATCCCACAAGATTTGGCATTCACCCTCAGTATATTCTGCATCAATTTTTTATCCACTTATTTACTTAGCACCTACTGTGTTAGGAGCTGGGGATAAAGCAATGAATAAGACACAAGCGGTCCCTCCCTTCACGGAGAGGACGTTCAAGTGGGAAAGGCAAATAACAACCAAAAAAACCAAGATATTATAGAAAATGATAAGTCTATGTAGGAAAAATTAAGGGGATGTGACAAAGAGGGACTGCATCAGAAGGCCAAGTTTAGCATAGGTGGCCAGCGGAGACATTAGGAAGGCGGTAGCATTTAAGCTAGAGCCTGAGATGAGGAAGGGATTTGGGGAAACAGTATTCCAGAAGTTCAGCAGGTGCAAAGGTCTTAGGGGTGAAAAAGAGATCAGCAACCAAAAGGTCAGCAGTTCGAACCCACCAAGTGGCTCCATGGGAGGAAAGCTAGGGTAATCTGCTCCCACGAAGATTAACAGGCGCCGGAACCCCACCTACCCTGTCCTACAGAGTCGCTGTGAGTTGGAATGGACTCAAAGGCACATAAAAACAAACACATCGACACGAATTAAAAGAGGACCAATATGGCTGGAAACAGAGAGTGAGAGGTGAGAGGGACGAATGAGGATAAAAGTAAGAGTTTGAAACAGAATGGTACAATGTTTGACTTTTATCCCATGGACAATAGGAAGCTACCAGAGAGGTTTTAAGCAGGAAAGTGACTAAATCTGGTTGATGATTTTTCATATCACCCTGGGTTTAGAATAGCGGTTACTCCTAGGGAGAACAGGAAACAGGAAGGGGCAGAAGGAAGCTTCTGAAATGCTGATAATATCCTATTTCTTCATCTAGGTGCTGTTCACGTGGCTGTCTTCAGTTTGTGAAAATCCATCAACCTATGTGTTTAATATATATGCCCTTTTCTGTATATAAGTTATATTTCAATAAAACATTTACTAAAAATCATGTAGGTCTGTCCCAGGAAACGAATTCTACAGCAGCAAGAGAAGAAGGAGAAGGTCAGTTAGGAAACTGGTGTAGACACCTGCCATGGATTGTGTCCCCCAAAAATATGTGTGAACTCGGTTAGGCCATGATTCCCAGTACTGTGTGGTTGTCCTCCATTTTGTGATTTATGTAATTTTCCTATGTGTTGTAAATTCTAATCTCTGCCTGCAGTTAATGAGGCAAGATTAGATTATGTTAAAGAGGATTAGGGTAGGATGTAACACCCCACTTCAGGTCACATCCATGATCCAATGTAAAGGGAGTTTCCCTCGGGTATGGCCTGCACCACCTTTTATCTTACAAGAGATAAACGAAAAGAGAAGCAAGCAGAGAGTTGGGGACCTCATGCGACCAAGAAAGCAATGCCAGGAGCAGAACATGTCCTTTGGACCTGGGGTTCCTGTGCAGAGAAGCTCCTAGACCATGGGAAGGTTGATGACAAGAACCCTCCTCCAGAGCCAACAGAGAAAGCCTTTTCTTGGAGCTAACGCATGAGAAAATAAATTTCTCATTGTTAAAGCCATCCACGTGTGGAATTTCTGTTATAGCAGCACCAGATGACTAAGACAACACCTGAGTGAGAGGTGAGGGGGTCTGGATGGGACTGGAAGCAGTGGAAAGGATGACAAATGGAAGGAGTCAAGAGACACGTGGCACTATGTACAGCCCTGCCTGCAGATGCAGGGTCCTCTTTTCTGACCTCAGATCTCCTGGTGTCCTGGAACGGCACTCCACTCCTGGCCCCACTCAAGCCCCACCTCAGCCACCTGGCAGCAACACCCAGATCAAGTCCAGTGTAGACGGGAGGGGAGAAATGCAGATAACACAAAGAGGCACAAACATTTATCCAATAACAACAGACTCATTAAATATTTATTGAGCACCTACTATATCTCAGGAGCCCTGGTGATGCAGTGGCTAAGTGCTGGGCTGCTAACCAAAAGGTTGACAGTTCGAATTCACCAGCTGCTCTGTGGGAGAAAGATGTGGCAGTCTACTTCTGTAAAGATTACAGCCTTGGAAACCCTATAGGACAGTTCTACTCTGTTCTATAGGCTCGCTAAGAGTCAGAATCAACTCAGCAATTGATTTTGCTTTTGGTTGTCTCAGCTCTTGCGAGTGGCTAGAAAAGAAGAAACTGGAGCCTGAGAAGGGCAGGGGAGCATGAGTTAGAGCGTGTATGGGATGTGTCAAACGTAAGTGGCAAAGAAGTGAGCAGAGAGGCTCGTAGGGACCAGAAGTTAGTAGGGCAATTGAGATCCTCCATGTAGTCTCAGCATAGGGGTCTCCACAAAAGTCAAAGGGTAAGAGTCCCTCTTTATACTGCTCTATTTGTCTGCTCCTCTGGTAAGGTCCCACAATGAGACTGTATATTCACTTCTTTTAGTTCTTTGCTAGACATCTGGGTTCTCCATTCGGGTTTAATGAATTTGGGAGAAAGGTGACCTGGTGGCACACTGGTTAAAATGTTCAGCTGCTAACCGAAAGGTCAACAGTTCGAACCCATCAGCTGCTCTGGAGGAGAAAGATGTGGAAGTCAGCTTCTGGAAAGATTACAGACTTAGAAACCCTATGGGGCAGTTCTACTGGATGGCAATGGGGCTGCTCTAGCCAGACAGTAACTGAGCAATACCATACATGGTACAATGTGTAAGTCATCTGTTACTTGAAATCTAGAAGTAATAACACAGAACCTGACACTTACAAGTGAAGAATCTGGGAGAAGTGAGACCTCAAAAGCAGAGAGCTGGAAAGCCCAAGTTCTCATTTGGAAAGGAAATGAAAAAAATTAACTGCTCTTAAAAGAACTTTTTATAATGGATTACGCTGAGAATTAATCACCTTTTGAGAAACAGGCCATGGTAATTACTCCTGGAGTGGGTAAGCAGCTCTTGAAATGAGCTACTAGTTATCAGACTTTCAAGCTTAGGAGTCAGCTACAGCTTCTGTTTAAAAAACAGAAACACATTTGTGTGCCACGGTTCAGTGCAAAGGCGGACTTAGTCTTATCACTAAGCAAAATATTGAATATTTCCCTGAAAAAAAAAAGACATTCTTTTCTGACCACCTTCCCACTCCAAGCAGGAAGTCTCTAATCTACTTGAGTGAAAATATGTCCTCATAGGTATACAGATGCTACAAAGAAACCCAAACTACACCATAGACTGAGTTAGAAATAAGACCCACACTCAGGAGGCATGTGGTCAGAGAGCCAGAGAATTCTAGCAGCCTTAACCAGGTAACATCTAACATCTCTTTCAAATCTGAAGGTGGATGATTTTGTTTGATTGACTGGAAGAAAAAAACGGTGAGAACACATTGTAAACCACGCTCCAAGGAACACATACCTACCCTAAAAGAGAAATTCATCAAACTATCCAACTCCAAAGGGTGCCAAGAATTACTGATGGAAGACAGCAACATAGGAACAGGTTCCTCTATGCTTGCAAACAGAGAGACAAAAAAATTTCCATATAGGATAACGAGAATTTGCCTGCAAAATCGGAAGTTCATTTCATTCCATTCCATTCTGTTCCATGTTATCTAGTATAAAGGGCCTGTGAGGGCTGGGAAACTAGACACCGAAATAATGAAATCTGAGGCTAGGTAGAAAAGAAAGGATGGGGTGAGAAGGAAGGAACTCAGGCAAATTGGAGAATTGCTTTCGAAGTAAGACCTCTGTCCAGCTGGAATGGAAATAAAATCAATATGGAGTACAGGGAAGTTTCACTAGTTTGGACGTGTCTGCTCAACTTCAAAAAGGGTTATTTCATCAGTGAATTGAAACTCCAAAGTTGAGTAGGGAGATGTGTGTACAACTTTTATTAATGCCATACAGCCAAAGGATGTTCTCAAAATAAGGGCAGTTGTTTTCTCTGTCATGGATGTTAGGGTTTTGGATGGTATTCTTTCAGGATACATATGTGTCTCTGGCTTTAATTAAACTCCTTCTGTCATCAAGAGAAGGAGAAATAATCCTAATCTAACATCTCATCCATGATGAACTTTGCTGTCTCTCTTCTGTTTCCAAATGAATCTGGCTTATTAAAAAAGTAATGAGCTATTAATTAACTGTGCACTCATACAAAGCTGTTTAATTCTCAATCTAATTAGCAGCAATCTGTTGAAAGATTCTAATGATTATTTTAAATTTGCTAACAGAAACATCTTTTCACTTTTCATAAGTTATTTATAGAAGAGCGCACACTGGATCCTATGTGGTTTTTAATTCGGTAACATTTTTATTAACTGCTCCACTCTCCCACCAGCTCTGTTTGGCAGGGTTTAGACCTGTCAATGCTGGAAAACCCAGGACGCGCAGCGTGGGTCAGCTACATGGCCAAGACAATGCACCTTGCTGTTTTTCAAAGAGCCTCCAAAGAATGAGCTACAGGGGATGTGGGTTATGTCCTCTGATGTCATTCTCAAAGAAGATGCAAAACCCATATGTGAACCAAGGGTGGACTCAAAGCTTCAGCTGGAAGGACAAAAGGCTTGGAGTGACTGGTACCATAAGATGGAGCAGGGAGGGGAAGCATACCAAGATATCATCCCCATTGCTGTCGAGTTTATTTCAACTCATAGCAACCCTATAGAACAGAGGAGAACTGCCCCATAGGATATCCAAGGCTATACTATTTACAGATGCAAACTGCCACATCTTTTTCCCACAGAGTGGCTGGTGGGTTCAAACTGCCAAACTTTCGGTTAGCAGCTGAGCACTTTAACCACTGCACCACCAGGGCTCCTTAAGATACCTATATAAACCCATCTAACCCATTGCCATCTAGTTGATTCCAAAGATACGATACGAATGTCTTTTTCAAAATGGGTGCAACAAAAAGAACATCTCTGAACCTCTTGCATAAGAGCTACACATAACTAGAATCACATCTCATTTATGTGCAGAATGGTTACTGGAACCACTACAGTCAAATGTAAAACTGTCAAATGATAGTTTGCACGGACGCTCTTTATGATAATGCATTTCTGTGTACGTTACAAGTTTATATGTACATATTACTGTGCAAGGCTATACACTTCAAACCATGGATAAAAAAATATACACACTCACAAACACATACTTCACAAAAAATAAAGTATGTTTCTATAGAGGCATTTTTATTCTTCTCTATATAAGAAATGGAATTCCTGGGTGGCACAAATGGCTAACTTGCTCAGGTGCTAATTGAAAGGTCGGCAGTTCAGGCCCACCCAGAGGCACCTCAGAAGAAAGACCTGATGATCTACTTCCAAAAACTGAGCCACTGAAAACCCTCTGGAGCACAGTTCCACTCTGACATACATGGCGTCACCATGAGTTGGGGTTGACTCAACAGCAGTTGGTTTTTATAGAAGGAATTAGATTATTGTCAGTGCGCCATTCTCTATTTCTCTAAGATCTAATGTGCAGTGAACTTATTTCACAGTTACTATCGCTGCTGAGAAATACTTGGAGAAATAACTGAGGGAGGAAGTCCCAGATGTATTGGCTAAATGGTTGCTCTCTCTTTTACCTTTCCCCTAATATCTGAGCAGGGATGGGAAACTGTTTCCCATCCCACTCCCCACACCTTCTCCTTGGACCATGCAGAGGCAATACATGTAATGATTAAGAACAAGGATTCAGGAGCCAAACTGCCTGGGTTTGAATCCCGGCTCTGCACTTACGAGCTGTGTGTCTTAGGGCAACTTGCTGAACTGCTCTGTGCCTTAATCCCCTCATCTAAAAAATAGGACTGATAGTAGTATCTACATCATAGGGTCACTATGAGGTTGCTATGAATTACTACCTATAAACCCTTAGAACAATGCTTCACACACAGTCTGTCATTGTTAAATAAAAAAAATATGTAGAGTTGGGGATACTACAAGGCCATTATCCCACTAATAGCAATTAAAAAAAAAAAAAACCCAGAAGCACAAATTACAGAGAACATTTGGCCACAGTGAAGAATTTCTTGTAGGCATTTTTTTGAGAAAACACAGGTACGATGTTAAAGAACTTACATTTTGACCCCTCACTAGTGTTATTATTTATTAAATGTCATTATTCATTAAAATGCTAATAATTCTCCAGGTTTTTAAAAAATTAAACACAGGAACTTGGAAAAATTAAATTTAAATAAGTAAGTTGAATATTAATGGAACAGGAAGCCTAGGGGAGTGTGTTCCAGAAACTAGTTATTTATTTATTTTACAAAATAAGAACACTAGTTATAAATAGAATTAATAATAACAGTAATAATAGCCAGCATTTATTAAGCATTATCCACATGCCAGGCACTATGTTCACAGGTTCCGTGCACCAGATCACTGCATATGTGGATATGCGTGAAGACACGGCATCCTGGTGGTCCTCTCCTCTCTGGATGACTTTTCACTCTTGTATCTCCTTCCCCCATTTACTCAGTCCCTGAGCAGGACAATATGCATCTCTTCCTCCTGGGGAGGAGATGCCTAATTCTAATATCCCTACCATACAAGGTTAAAGAGGAGTCAAGAAGGTGGCTAGGAGACAGGAGGTACCAAGCAGATAGATGAAGACTGCTGCTCCTTTAGATCTTAAGCAGGGAGGGAGGAATCTCCCCTTGTGTCCAAAGACCTGTGTGTCCAGCACAGTTTATCAAGGTCAGAGAACATAGGCATTTAAATTCAAAGCCCCATCATTGAAAACTGTCTGGGGGTTTTCCACTCTGTCCGTGTCTCCCATCAGAGATCCTGGTTTCCACTGGTTACTCCATCTACGATACCATAAAGCAGTGGTTCTCACCCAGGAGTTATTTTACCCCCAGCGGACAGTCGGCAATGTCTGGAGACATTTTGTTTGTTTGTGCTTTAAGTGAAAGTTTACAAATCAAGTCAGTCTCCCATACAAAAACGTATATACACCTTGCTAAATACTCCTAGTTGCTCTCCCCCTAATGAGACAGTATACTCCTTCTCTCCACCCTGTATTCTCCGTGTCCATTCAGCCAGCTTCTGTCCCCCTCTGCCTTCTCATCTCCCCTCCAGACAGGAGCTGCCCACGTAGTCTCATGTGTCTACTTGATCCAAGAGCTTCGCTCCTCACCAGTATCATTTTCTATCTTATAGTCCAGTCCAATCCCTCTCAGAAGAGTTGGCTTGGGGAATGGTTCCAGTCTTGGGTTAACAGAAGGTCTGGGGACCATGATCTCCAGGGTCCTTCTAGTCTCAGTCAGACCATTAAGTCTGGTCTTTTTATGAGAATTTGAGGTCTGCATCCCACTGCTCTCCTGCTCCCTCAGGGGTTCTCTGTTGTGTTCCCTGTCAGGGTAGTCATCAGTTGTAGCCAGGCACCATCTAGTTCTTCTGGTCTCAGGCTGATGTAGTCTCTGGTTTATGTGGCCCTTTCTGTCTCTTGGGCTCATAATTACCTTGTGTCTTTGGTGTTCTTCATTCTGTCTGGAGACATTTTTGATGAGGATTGGGAGAATGCTACTGACATCCAGTGAGTAGAGGTCAAGGAGTCTGCTAAATATCCTATAACGCACAAGACAGCCACCTTCACACAGCAAAGGACTCCTTGGCCCAATATACCAACTCAATCCCCAATTTAAGCCAAGGTTGAGAAATCTTGCCCTGGAGTGACTTACAAACAACAATTTCTGAGCCTCCTTTTCTCATTTGCAAAATAGGGGTCTGAGGAAATACTACAAAAATCCCCTAGCACAGTGCTGTGAACTCAGCAAACCCAAAACACCATGGGGTTGTCCTCAAAGAAATCATCCAAGCCACTTTGGAATCTCTATTTTCCATTGGTACCAACTCCAGGTACTAGTCGAAAACCTCATCTTTCGGTAATGAGTTCCAAACAGCAGGTCAAATTGATCCTGTGGGAGACTGAACTCATGACTTTGGCCTCATTAGCACCACACACAAGCCAAATGACCTGGCCAAATGAAGGCATCAAAGAATCTCTTTCCACTTAATAACAACTGGTAGCTGCCTCAACACAGTCAAAGTATAACTATCACAGGATGAGTTCCTCAAAATCATGAGTCTCCACTTTCATACAGAGCTCCCAGACTTCCAGGGACTCCCAGATACCACTGCTGGAATGGACACCATCATATCCTGATGTGGATTATAAACCAGAACACACACGTATGTGGTGCTGGGAGTAAATGAGATCAGGCAAACAAAATACTCAAGGGACTTGCCTTAGGCCAACCAACCAGTTGCTGTTGAGTCCAATCTGACTCATGACAACTCCGACTCATGACAACTCCAAGTGTGTCAGAGTAGAACTGTGATCCATAGCATTTTCAATGGCTGATTTTTCTGAAGATCGCCAGGCCTTTCTTCCAAGGCACCTCTGGGTGGACCCAAATCTCCAGCCTTTTGGTTACAGCCAAGTGTGTTAACCACTTGCAATACCCAGCGACTCCTTACCTTAGACACTGCTCAATAAATGTTATTAATATGACCATTACTTTACATAAATGAGCCAAAGATGTATTGGCCCCAAGTTGTTTACTTCTTCATAGCAAGCTGAGGCCTGTGAGCCCAAAATAGCCTGTGGGCACCAAAATCAAATTTGTACATATCCAGTTTTTGGATTTTTTTTTTTTTTTTTTTTTTACCTAAGAAGAATTGATGCCTTTAAATCATGGTGTTAACGAAGAATGTTGAATATACCATGACAGCCAGAAAAACAAACAAATCTGTCTTGGAAGAAGTACAACCAGAATGCTCCTTGGAAGCAAGGATGGTGAGACTTCATCTCAAATAGTTCGGACATGTTATCAGGAGGGACCAGTGTCTGGAGAAAGACGTCATGCCTGGTAAAGTAGAGGGTCAGCAAAAAAGAGGGAGACCCTCAACGAGGTAGATTGATGCAGTGGCTGCAACAACGGACTCAAACATAGCAAAGATTGTGAGGCTGGCACAGGATGCCACAGTGTTTCGTTCTGTTGTACATGGGGTCGCTTTGAGTCGGAATCGACTCAATGGCACCTAACAACAACTGTTTTTAAAATAGCCTAAATGAGCAGATTTTTTGCCCTTTAGAGCCTGCCTGCTTTACATACGCTGTGAAATCACACCCAACATCTGCCATAGACAAAACTAAGCCCTGTGTCATAAGCACCGCCAGCTGTGACCGTCCTTCAGCGTTCTCTGACCCAGGGACACCCTACCTGGCTGCAGGAGGACCGCCAAGATACACATAATCCCCGTCTTCCCCTCCTCCCCAGGGCCTTTCATGCCCCCTTCCCCTGTTGGTGAGCTCCCTGCACTGACTGCCTCCGAAAGGCCTCCTTCCACAGGGGATCACCCCCAGCAGGTGGCTGTCAGTCAGCTGCCCCAATAAGTAACTTGTTGTGCAATACTATCTTGCAGTCATATATTTTTTCCTTGATCAGCCCCAAATTCCCTCAAGCTCACTACAATCACGAAA
The DNA here is from genome assembly GCF_030014295.1 of Loxodonta africana. Taxonomy (NCBI): domain Eukaryota; kingdom Metazoa; phylum Chordata; class Mammalia; order Proboscidea; family Elephantidae; genus Loxodonta; species Loxodonta africana. Next base: position 42,526,632 of record NC_087365.1, read on the forward strand.
TTAATCACACAGTTGTTGTTAGGTGCCATCGAATCAATTTGACTCACAGCGACCCCACGTGACAGAGTAGAACTAGCCCACAGGATTTTTTAGACTGTAATCTTTACAGGAGCAGATCACCAGGTCTTTATCCTGTGGAGCCGCTGGGTGGGTTTGAACCACCAACCTTTCGGTTAGCAGCTGAACACTTAACCATTGCCCCACCAGGCCTCTTTTAATGACACAGTAGGACTGCACAAAACACCAACAGTTATTTATCAAACATGCCTGTATGGTAATAAATAAGGGCAATATTCTCCCCACCTGTCTTATTTACTCAGGTAATGCCTAAAAAAAAAAAAAAAAAAAAACCTGATTAAAGACTTAGCTCTCATATCACCTCCTCCAGGAAGCCCTTCCTGATATGGGCCTTCATCCTGGACTGGGTGAGTCCTCTATGTCCCTATAATTCATTGTGCTTACCACCATCACAGCTAGTTTATTGATGTACCACAATTATTTCTTTTCCTTTCCCACTACCAATTTGTGTGTCCCTAATACAAAGAATATATTTTTGTTTGTCTCTATGTTTGCAACATGTGGCATGGGACTAGGTATAAAGTCATACCACTGCTGCATATACACCAGTTGTGGCCTCCACATGGGCCGAAACAAGGCTGTATCAGAGCCCACACGTACATAGGTTGTCTGGGAGCCAGGTGATCTGAGCTTGGCTTGGGCTGCCACATTGGGTCCAGGTCTGTTCCACATGACTCTCATCTCCCTTAGACCAGTGGAATAGCCATGCAAGTTCTTCTAATGGCAATGACAGGAACACAAGAGGGAAGAGCAGAAACACGTTAGAGTTTAGGCAGAGAATTCCATCTATAAATTTATTGGCCAAAGCAAGTCACGTGGCTGATCCAACCTCACTGGGTAGGGGAGAATGCTACATCTCTCCTGGGAGGAAATGCAAAGTCAGGTGGTAGAGGCAGGGGTCAGGAATTGAGAACAACAAACTCATCCACCATGAGGATCCCAGTATCCAAAGCAGACTTCTAGAATCCGTGTGGAGTCCTTGGGTGGTCAATTAACAAGTCTGGCTGCTAACTGAAAGACTGGAGGTTTGAGTCCACCCAGAGGCACCTCAGAAGAAAGGCCTGGTAATCTACTTCCAAAAAACCAGCCATTGAAACCCCTGTGGAGCACAGTTCTACTCTGACACACACGGGGTCACCAAGAGTCTGAGTTGACTTGATGGCAACTAGAAGAGTCTATGTGTATTTATGCAAAACTCATCCCAAACTCGTACTATCAGGAGTCAGTGCCTGCATTATTCAGTTATAGTGTCTAGCATCTAGCACTGTGCCTGATAAGTGCTGGTGTGAACCAGCCCAAGGTCACACCACTAGACAGTAGCAGTGCTGTATGCAAACCAAGGTCCCACACCAAACCCCACCACACTTTGCTGCTCCCAAACAAAACCAAACCAAAATAGAAAATACAGTCTCTGAAGCCTTGAATTGCATATTCCTGTGCCAAAGCTAACTTTTTTAGGTATTTTGGAAGCAGTGGGATACAGTTAGGAGCCCTAGCGGTACAGTGGTTAAGCGTTTGGCCTCTAACTAAAAGGTTGGTGTTTCAAACCCACCAGTTACTCTGTGGGAGAAAGATGTGGCTTCAGTAAAGATTTCAGCAGTGGAAACCCTATGGGGCAGTTCTACTCTGTCCTATAGGCATGCTATGAGTTGGAATTGATTTGATGGCAATAGGTTTGGTTTTCGGTAATATGGTCAAAAGAACTCTGAATAGGGTGTGCGCAAGGGGTTGGGGGAACAGCCAAGAGCCAGCCTTGTGAATCAAGCCACACCCCCAAGCTCAATCCCTATCTGGGCGCCAAAGAGACAGAACTTTGGGGGCATCCTATGAGCCCAAAGGCATTCTGTCTCAGAACCAATTTCAGAAAAATAAGTTCATTTTAGTGGCAAGACCTAGAGGATTTGTCCTGCCCTATAACGTCAAGCACTTCTGCAGCATTTCCAATGAATCTTCACGTCAGTCAACACCGGGTTTTGCTCTAAACACAGATGATGTAGGTAAAAAGCACCCCACTCTCATCTGAGGCCAACCTCACTTTTTCCGGAAGTCGAAAAAGACCTCTGTGTGAATCAAGGTTAGAGTGCCCAGAGAGTTTTTTTGTTCCTCTTGTGACTATGTAGCATCTACTTTCAACAAAGTTTAGCCATACTAGCTTTTTCTCTATCACAGGAAAAAAAAATTTTGTTTGTTTTTGGAAGCACAATACATTTATCTACCGTGAGTTCAGAAACAAATAATTTGTGACTGACTTAAAGGAGGAGTCAGTAAAGTTTTTCTGTATAAAGGGCCAGAGAGCAAATATTTTCAGCTCTGATGGTGTAAAACAAAAGCAGCCACAGAGAACACATGAACAAATGAGCATGGCTGTGTGCCAATAAAATTTTACTCATAAAAAACAGGAGGTGGGATGGACTTGGCTCATAGGTCCTATTTTGAGGACCCCTCATCTAAAAGAATGAGAACATTTTTGGCTAAAATTCTAGAGAATTAGTCAATATCTCCAAGAAGCCAAAGAAAATGTACAAAATTTAGATCATTCTTCAGCAGGGTCTGATTACATAACACCTCCTGAAGGTCTAGGTACTCATTTAATCTTTCTTAGAGATCTATGAGATGGAAAATCATATTTCCATTTTACAGGTGAGCATGTTGAGGCTCACTCATCTTGGTGACCCATCAAGATGACACAGATAATAAGCGGTAAAGCCAGGATTCCGACCAAGGTCTGGGTGAGTTCTGGTTCAGTGATTTCCCAGCAATATAATAGGCATTGCTGCTGTTGTGTATCCTGAGCCTAAAATAGTTACACAGAATGATCAGGAAACGCCATTTTATTCTAGGAAAATCATCAGTGATAAACTCAAATTTATGACTAAGATGTCCATTAAAGCCCTTTTTTATAGTAGTAAAAGATTGGAAACAATCTAAATGTCCAATATTAAAGGGAAGGCTGAAGAGACCATAATGTAACCACTGAAAATGATGTTCATAAGAATATGTAATGATATTTTAAAATATACACAATAATGTTATGTTTTAAAAAATGAAAGCAAAGCAGTGGTTACAGCATACTCTCATTGTTTTAGACTGTATATTACATGTAAAAAAAAATGCTGGAAAAAAACACTATTTATGATCATGAGGATTTTCCTGGGTTTCGGAATAGCATGTAATTTTATTTTATCCTTCAAACACCTCAGGTGTTGCCAAGCTTTATTCAATATATGTATTCGACTTTCACAATCAGATAAATAGGTTTTTATAAAGTAATTTACTTCTAATTATTTTCTATTCTGTCTTCTATTGTTTTATTCTTTTCCAATGGGTAAGCTGTTCTTCAATGAAAATTTTCAAAGCACTCATGCCATCCTCTGGATTCCAGGGAGAACCCTGTGCGTAGTTGTTAACAACAAGCTGCTTCACAAACACCAGTTTACATCTCCTGGCCAGGCTGAAGCAGTGGTCTTTCAATCATTCAGGGCCATACGTACAAACCCCATCCCATATTACAAGCCCTGTTGAGTTAAAGAAGCTTTCCTGTTTCAACATTCATCCTTTCTATGGTTATTGGGGGAAAAAAATCACCATTTATACATAATATTCCAGTAAATCCCATTTTCAGTGTGTCTCATGAGTTCTATATGGCTTTTATACTGCAAGAAGCAAGCAACGAGTCAAAAATTTTCTCCAAGTACCTGGGAAGCAGCACCATGTAGTAGTCAGGAAAGGCCAGAAGACCTGAGCTTGAGTCCCCAGCAATACCATATAGGATCTATGTGACCCAGGACAAGTCACTTAAACTCTTCTTGGCTTAGCACCCTCATTCTTAAGTTGGAAATAGTAGCCACATTTTCACCAGCCACCACAGAGTTATGACAGTGTAATGAGAAAATAATGGAAACTGCAAAGTACCCAAAACCAAACCAAACCTACTGCTGTCAAGTCAATTCCAACTCAAAGCGACCCTATAGGACAGAGTAGAACTGCCCCATACAGTTTCCAAGGAGCGCCTGGCAGATTCGAACTGCTGACCTCTTGGTTAGCAGCCGTTGCTCTTAACCACTTTGCCACCAGGGTTTCCACTGCAGAGTACATTAAATATGAAAAGGGAGTTCCTGTCATTACTGCTGGTGATAATCCTAGGAATGGATCCTTTCAGGTCCAGATTTTAAAGAGTTCTCTTGGAAATTGGTTACCTGCCTCAGTATTGGAGGAAGGCATTGTACATGTGCATGTCACTTTATTTTTCAAAGGTGATTCTTGATCATCCATGCCAAGAGAGGAAGGAGTTCAGTGAAAATCAAAAATGGTAGATGATGCAGAAAAATCACTTAAATTTGTCTTTGGGGTTCAGTTTTTGTGCCGACACTTGAATATGAATTTCTCTGAACTTTTAAAATTCATAATAATAAGACCATCCTAGGGAAAAATAATGAGAGCTGACATTTACCTAGTACTTATTATGTACCATTAAAAAAAAAACCCACTGCTGACTAATCGATTCCAACCATAGTGACCCTATAGGAGAGTGCCGAGCTGCCTCATAGGGTTTCCAAGGCTGCAAATCTTTATGGGAGCAGGCTGCTGTATCTTTCTCCTGTGGAGTGGCTGGTGGTTTTGAACCACAGATCTTCCGACTAGCAGCTGAGTGCTTTAACCACTGTACCACCAGAGCTCCTCCAATGTGCCATAGTAACATCTATTTATGTCATCTCACACAAACCTTATATGTATTCTGAGGAGAGTGCTACAATCCCCTTTTTAACAGATAAGAAAACTGAGGTTGAGAGAGGCTGAGTAGCTTCCCCCACCCAAAATCACACAGCTACGAAGTGGCTGACCCAGGATTCGAATCTAGTTTAGGGGCTCTAAAACCTGTGCTCTGGACCACTGTTATGGGTTGAATTGTGTCCCCCTAGAAGATACACTGAAGTCCTAATCCAAATACCTGTGAATGTGATATTGTTTGGAAATAGGGTGTTCAAAGATATTCACATGAGGTCATAGCAGAGTAGGGTGGGTCCTAACCCAATCTAAGTGGTGTCCTATAAAAGATGACACAAAGAGGCAGGCACAGTGGAAAGATGGCCATGAAAAGATGCATCTACATATCAAGGAATGCCTGTGGCTACTAGAATTTGAGAGAGACAAGAAGGATTGCCCCCTAAAGCCTTCACATGAACATGGCCCTGCCGACACCCTGAATCCAGACTACCAGCCTCCAGAACTGCGAGACAATCAATTCCTGTTTTTATATGCTACCCAATCTGTGGTACTTTTTTACAGAAGCCCTAGGAACTATCACAATCACCAAGCTATTCTTCATCATTACGGTGTTGTATGCCATCAAAGCGACTCCAACTCACAGGATTCTATAGGGCAGAGTAGAGCTGCCCCAAAGGTTCCTCATCATTATAAGGTTCTAGTATTTGACAAGCTTTTAGCATGCTTGAGAATCCCCTGGAGGGCTTATTAAAACAGACTGCTGGACCCCACCCTCAGAGTTTCTGATTCGGTAGTCTGAGGTACAGCCTGAGAACATCCATTCCAAGAAGTTCCCAGGTGATGTCAGTTCTGTTCTAGAAGGTAGCAATCACATCTTACTTATCTCTGTATCTGAAGGCCCTGGCTCAGTGCCTGGCAAACAGACAAATGACTGTTGAACAACCCCTATGCCTGGGTGGCACTCCATGCTGGCCCAGAAAGCTGTGCCTCTCAGGCTGCTGCAGCCTAATGGAGTGAGCTCCATGACACCCTTACTTGGTGAAGGTCAACAGAAAGGTGACAGAATGGTATGTTATGGAAATACCTGTCCATGACTATAAGGGGAGCAAGTGACTTCACAGGCTCCCTCTCATCTGCTAATCAGAGTCTCTGGGTGGTGGGAATGGTCAATGGGCTTGCCTGCTAACCTAACGGTGGGGGATTCGAGTCTACCCTGAGGTGCCTCAGAAGAAAGGCCTGGCAATCTGCTTTTGTAAAAGCAGCCATTGAAAACTCTATGGAATATAGTTCTACTCTGAAACACATGGGTTCGCCATGAGTTGGAATCAACTCAACAGCAACTGGTTTCCTTTCAATCAGGATATAGAAAAGTCACTAAAAGGGGAAGAATGAAACCATTTCCTGGGCTACATGTTCCTTCCAGGCAATGAAGCCAGTGCTTATTCAGTGCCTCCAAGTAAGTACCCAAGTAGTTGGAGACAATTCTAAATTGACTGCTTTCAAGTAAGCATGCCTACGTCCCCACTTATAACACCGTCCACACTAGGACTTTAAGAATGCATGCTGTGGCAGAAAGTGCTGATTGCCTCCTCAGATACATTCTTCCCTTTCTTATTAAATAACAGCACCCCAGTTTTTTGCCAAGCAAAATGTTTTCCAGATAAAAAACTGTATTTTCTAACCACCCTTGCATCTCGATATACCCACATGATTAAATTCTGAACAATAAGATAAAAGCAGAGGTAGACATTCCCGGGAATCTCCTTAAAATGAGGGAATGTGTCCTTCTCTACCTATTTCTCCATCTGCTACTCCATACGCAATGGCTGGAACTCAAGCAGCCATCTTGGACCATGAGGTCCAGGGCCACAAACCCTATGTACAGCACAGTAGGGAACCTGGAAGGATCCTGGGACACTTCCAACTTTCTGACACCACCAGGTGAGCTGGATCACCCGCTGCTGTGATTGCTTTTACAAGAGGTGGAAGTCAACTTTCATCTTATTTAAGCCACTGTTATCTGAGGCTTCTCTTTTTTGTAGCTGAACTTAATCCTAACTAGCACATAGATGTTAACAGTCAGTGTAGTCTAGCTGAAAGACCGCTAGACTCAGTTTGGCCTCTCTTGTAATATGTCCTTAAACAAGCGTTATGGATTTAATTGTGTCCCCCCAAAATATGTGCTGAAATTCTAACTCCTATACCTGCAAATACTGGAGCCCTGGTGGTGCAGTAGTTAAGAGCTCACCTGCTAACCAAAAGGTCGGCGGTTCAAATCTACCAGCCACTCCTTGGAAACCATATGGGGCAGTTCTATTCTACCCTGTACGGTCGCTATGAATTGGAATCAATTTGACAGCAGTGAGTTTGGTCTTTTTTTTTATTATTATTCCTGTAAATACAATCCTGTTTGGAAATATGAGCTTTTCTTTTGTTATGTTAGGTTAATGCAGAGTGGTTCCTAAACCTAATCACTTCTAAGTTATAAAAGGAGGCAGAGAGACACAGAGATGCAGACCGGAGGAAGACACACAGACAGGGAGGATACATCCACAAGCCCAAGAACGCCAGGGATGGCCAGCTACTAGAAATTGAAATAGACAAAGAAGCACCTCCCCCTAGAACCATGCCCTGGATTCGAACTTCTAACTTTCTAAACTGTGAGAAAATAAATTTCTGTTCTCTAAAGCCATCTACTAATGGTATTTCTGTTAGGAAGTACTAGGAAACTAAGCCAGCAAACCCCTTCAAAGCTCTGGGCCTCAGTTTCCCCATATGTAAAACAGGAAGGAAAATGTATATTTTAATTGCTTCAAAAGGCTTTAGTGCAACACACATGACAGCAAGTGGTTCATATGGGCTGTATAAAATGTGAAGCCCTACAAAACTATAGAGAACCTTTATTTCCTACTAACAAGAGAAATTTTTATAGGAAAATGAAGTGGAGAAAGCCAGGTCTGAGAAGTCTATTCTAATTAAGGAGAAGGGACTAAATCAGACCAACAGCCCCTCCCCTCATTATTGCCAAGTTCACATTTCCTGATCCCATTCAGGTCATTCTTTATTTTCCAAATGAGAATTTAATTTTGCTCTAACACCATTATTACATCTAAATTAAATATTTATTGGGCTGAATATCAATTGACTTTTGGAAGTAAAGATTTGAAATTTATGAGCTAACACAGAGTAATTCAATAATTGTAAATTTCACAACCGAGCTTTGTAATCAATTACTGTTTGGTAATGATGTAAATGCACGTTCTTCTCAGGAGACCCTGGTCAACTATAAATTCGATTCTGCACACATAACAAACTGGCAACATCGCCACACCAGCCTGGTCTCCTGTGGAGGATGAATGCCAGACTGGCTTCTCCTGGCCACGCCTCTGGACCCCACTTCACTCATCAGTCACGCTGTGCTGAGACCAGGCTAATGACAGCTCATACAAAACATAATTCAGAAGATAAATCACCTGTAAGTAAGCCTCACAACCCGACTCCAAAAGAGGCTGCACCATGTCTAAGCATTAGAGCCAACAAACAGGCCAACTCATCATTCTGCATTCAGCTGCCCAACAAATACCTATTAAGTACCTACCATGTGCTGGGCAGATGTCCCTGGGTGGCACCAATGGTTAAGTACCTGATATTAGCCGAAAGGTCGGCAGTTCGAACCTACCCAGAAGCATCTCAGAAGACAGGCCTGGCAATCTGCTTCTGAAAGGTCACAGCCTTGAAAACCTTATGAAGCAGTTGTACTCTGCACACCTGGGGTCGTCATGAGTCAGAGTCCACTTGACAGCAATGCAAAACAACAATATGTGCTGGTCAGAGTCCCTGGGTGGTGCAAATGGTCAACACACTCAGCTGCTAACCCAAAGGTTGAAAGTTCAAGTCTACCCAGAGGCATCTCAGAAGAAAGACCTGGCAATCTAATTCCCAAAAATCAGTCACTGAAAACCCTACAGAGTACAGCTCTATTCTGACACACAAGGCTCCCACGACTCAGAGTCGACTCGGTGGCAACTGGAAGTGCTGGATGCACGGTTTTACAGCAGTGTAGGGAGCAGACAAAGACATCTTCCCTCCCAGAGGGTGAGAGTACGCACAATGAACAATAAACTATAATCCAAATAAGTAAGCAAATTAAACTGGGCTGAAATCATTTGGCTTTTAGAATAAAGATCTGAAATTCATGAGCTAACATAAAGCGTTAGAAGGTCACAAATGCTAAGGAAAAAACAGCTTTAGGATCTAAGTATTATCCTAATTTTATAAATAAGGAAATCAGGGCTCAAAGAAGAAAAATAACTTGATCGAAATCAGAAACTAGGTTAGATTTGGGACTTGAACTCAGACCTTGTTGTTAGCTGCCATCGAGTTGGTTCCAACTCACGGAGACCTTACGTGTAACAGAATAAAACGTTACCCAGTCCTGCACCATCCTCATGATCTTTGATGTTTGAGCCCATTGTTACGGCTAGCGGGTCAATCCAGCTCATTGAGGGTATCCTTCATTTTTGTTTTCCCCCAAAAATTTGGGATTTTTTGTTAGACTTGGAATCTGAACTCAGAGCTACTTAATGTCAAATTCTGCCCTCTTTCTACTACCATACTAAATAGGTGGGGGGACAAAGTTACACAAGCAATTTTGACCTCATTTCCCAGGGACTGCCCAACAGAAATTCCTGTTCATAAGCTCCCCATATCAGTTAGACTCTACTCAGCAAATAAGCTAAAATTAAAGGAACACCCTCTAGCAACACTGGATGCTGGTGCCCGTCAGCACCCACCATGCTTAAATCTAGACTTGGCTTGAGCGAAATTTCCATTTTAATTTCCAAGTGATAAAGGTTAACATAATTTTACTCTAAGAGAACCTTAAAGCAATTGTGTGCATCATTGTTCATTTGAAACCCAGGCTTTCTCTTCATGGGACTGGCCAACTACAAGAAAATGCATTATAAATTTGGCTTCTGTTAAAACCAAGTGTGGTAAAAAGGGACTCCGGAGCCCTCAGCCACAAACCCACGGGTTCTGGTAATTGGTTAGAGAGCTTTTAAGTGAACTCGGTGATTACATTTTGAATTCTTCTATATTAATTATTAAAAGCAAATTGTGTTGTTGAAAAGAAAAGCCATAGAAAGACGGCAATTTAATGAAATAGGTTAGAGAGGCATTCTGGATAAGGTAATTGATTTTAAACATGAAAGGCATTTAGGAGAAGTTTTGTCAAAAATAGATTTAAAAAATAAGGTCAATGTGAGGGGCCCTAACGTACGGCACAAATAGGATACTAACCATAACCAACAGTACAGAAGATAAGCTAGATAACTGGAATCTTCTAAAAATTAAACACTTGTGCTCATGGGAGGACTTTGCCAAAAGATTAAAAAGAGAACCAACAGACTGGGAAAAAAAAAAAAATTGGCTATGACATATCTGACAAGGGTCTAATCCCTAAAATCCAAAGGAAAATCCAACACCTCTACAACAAAAAGATAAATAATCCATTTAAAAAATGGGCAAAGGATATGAACAGACACTTCACCAAAGAAGACATTCAGGCAGCTGATAGATACATGAGGAAATACTGGTGATCATTACTCATTAGAGAAATGCAAAGCAAAACTCCAATGAGATATCATCTGAGCCCAACACTACTGGCACTAATCCAAAAAAAACAGAAAATAACAAATGTTGGAGAGATAACAGGGAGACTGGAACTCTTATGCACTGCTGGTACAAATGCAAAATGGCACAACCATTTTGGAAAATGATATGGCACTTCCTTAAAAAGCTAGAAATAGAAATATCACATGATCCAGCAATCCCACTCCTAGGAATATATCCTAAAGGAATAAGAGCAGTCACATGACTAGACATATACACACCCATGTTCACTGCAGCGTTGTTCAAAATAGCAAAAAGATGGACACAACCTAAGTGCCCATCTACAGATGAATGGATAAACAAACTATGCTACATGCATACAAAAGAATACTAGGCTAACAATAAAGAATGATAAATCTACAAAACATCTCACAACATGGATGAATCTGGAGGGCATTACGCTAAGAGAAATAAATCAATCACAAAAGGACAAATACCTCATGAGATCAGTATTATAAAAACTCAAGAAAACGTTTATACACAGAAAGAAACAATCTTTGATGGTTACGAGGGAGGGGAGGCCTGGGGGTGGGGAAAAACACTAACTAGAGAGTAGATAAGTGTCATCTTTGGTGAAGGGTAAGACAGTACACAACACCCAGAAGTCAGCACAACATGACCAAGCAAAGTCATAGAAACTTCACAAACTCCCTGAGGGACTGAGTTACTGGACTGAGGGCTGTGGACAATGGTCTTAGAGGACATCTAGCTCAATTTGCATAATATAGTTTATAAAGAAAATGTTCTATATCCAACTGTGGTGAGTAGCATCTGGGATCTTAAAAGCCTGTGATCTAAGATACATCTACTGGTCCCATTCCAGCTGCAGCGAAGAAGAATGAAGAAAACTAAGGACACAAGGGAAAGATTAGTTCAAAGGACTAACAGACCACAACTACCATAGCTTCCACCAGACTGAGCCCAGAACAACTAAATGATGCCCAGCTACCACCCACACTACTGCTCTGACAGGGATCACACTAGAGGGTCCCAGGCAGAAAAAAAAAAAAAAAAAAAAAAATCAGAGTAGGATGAAAATATAGAACAAAATTCAAATTCACACATGCACACAAAAAAAAGACCAGATTTGCTGGTCTGACAGAGACTAGAGAAACCCCAAGAGTATGGCTCCTGTACACCATTTTAACTCAGTGCTGAGGTCACTCCCAAGGTTCACCCTTTACCCAAAGATTAGACAGTTCTATAGGACAAACAATGGAGCACTGGCGGCACAGTGTTTAAGAGCTCAGCTGCTAACCCAAAGATCAGCTGTTCGAATCCCCCAGCTGCTCCTGGGAAACCCTATGGGGCAGTTCTACTCTGTCCCATATGGGGTTTCTATGAGTGGTTATCAGCTTTGACAGCAACGGGTGTGGTTTTGGAGCAAGAAATATGCCCTTGATTTTTATTTTCATTCCTTCTTCTCATTGCAACAGGAAATAAAACAAGGCAAGGTTGAAAATATTTGTGAGATAGACTTCTTATGGTTGTAAATTATTTCTCCCTCCTTTAGATTCCTCCTAACCCCTAGATGAGAAAAGAGTTGCAATTACAGAAAAGAAAAATCACAGAACACCTAGGATACATCACCATCCTAATGCACGTGAGAGTGTTAATAAAAGTCAGAGACAGAAACTTCTAACTGGAGAGTCTGCTATGCCTGGCAACTAACAACAACAACATAGAGAGAGATGGGGAGATGAGATGGGGAAGATGAGATGGGGGAGATGGTAGAGACAGAGCTTGGTTTCTGACATTTTCCCTAGAAAGCTGTAAGCTCCTGAGGAACCTCCATAAGGATCCTGTTGCCTAGCTCCACGCCTAACCAGAACAATAATAAATGTAAGTTCAGTGAATGAGACCCTGACTCTGGTCAAGGGGGTCGGGCATAGGAAGTGGAGGTGTAAATGGCTTCCCAGCATTTAAGCTTCACACCTTCAAATAGGCTCCAACCCTCCCTTTGTGAAGAGGTAAGGCAAAGCTCTGATCCTCAGGTCAGGGTCACTCTTTATGATTTTCATACTGTACCCTGCAAGAGAGAAACCTTGGTGGCATAGTGGTTAAGTGCTATGGCTGCTAACCAAAAGGTCGGCAGTTCAAATCCACCAGGTGCTCCTTGGAAACTCTCTGGGACAGTTCTACTCTGTTCTATAGGGTCGCTATGAGTTGGAATCGACTTGTCGGCAGTGGGTAAGGGTAACCCTGCAAGAGAGCCAGGGGTCTGCAATCCAGCCCCAACAATTCCCCGTGCACTTAGCCACAGGGGCTGCATCTGCCTCAGGGAGCACCCTTTTCTAACCAGCAACCACACCACACAGCTACCTGCAGCCCTGCCTCTCCTGCCTTCCGGACCCCACATTCTACTCTGACGGGCAAAATGCCGAGGTGTGATTATTAGCACACTCCCGCCATGCCCCTTCATGGCAAACACAAAGCTGCCTTTAGCTGCTTGGCTTCTCCTCTACCTCCACACTCCTTTTCACAGCTGAAAGAGTTCTTTTGTGAGGACTTTGTAGGGCGGAATCACGAGAACATAGAGACAGAGCCAGAAAGGTAGAAGACAAGAGAATTTAGACCAAAAAGCTAAGCTGATCCATGTAATAAAGACATACAAGCAGGGAAAGCAGGAGGAAACAGAGAAAAAAAAGAAAGTTGCGAGGTATGTATTTGAATTCCCATTAATAATATTCTTTGAGAGATGTGAGTAAACAATGAATGCCCTTTTAATTATCTATCTGTGTGCTCCTAGAACACGATGTCATTCAGAGACTGAACCACATGGTTTACAGGTTCATAAGAGTTCTGTTTCACTGAGACAGAGATGGTGAATTCCAGAAAACTAGACAGATACAGGGAGACACTGGAAAACTCAGAAACATACTGCCTTCTCCCCCGCCCCATCCTTCATACCTGGAATAAAGCACATCAGGCAGAAGCAGACATGAAAAGGAAGCCTGGTAATCATGCATACAAAAAAAAAAAAAAAAAAACTCACTGCTGTCACGTCAATTCCAACTCATAGTGACCCCACCGGGTTTCCAAGGCTGTAAACCTCTACGGAAGCAGACTGCCACATCTTTCTCCCACAGAGCTGCTGTTGGTTTTGAACAGCCAGCCTTTCACTTAGCAGTCGATCACTTTACCACTGCACAGCCAGGGCTCCTTAACCATGCATAGGGGACTTGTTGAAAAGCCAAAACTATTGATCTACCCAAGAGCCATGAGTCTACAGAGAGCATTCAACACCACACACATGAATGACACAATCGTCCTTTCCCGTTTCTCAGTAAACACAGCTTCTGGGCAGATCACGTCCTGTTCATGGAATAATAATGATAAAAATGAAAGAAAAAAAAAGGACTTTATTTTTTATTTCCGCAGGCAGTCCCTGGGTTACAAATAAGATCGGCTCCTGAGCATGTCTTTAAGACTTTGTAGGTAGGTGGGAACAGGCACAAACAGCTCCTATTTAACCTCAGCCTTACTTTAGTCCAAGAAGGCGCCCTGGTGGCACAGTGGTTAAGAGCTCAGCTGCTAACCAAAAGGTCTGCAGTTTGAATTCACCAGCTGCTCCTTGGAAACACTGTGGGGCAGTTTTACCGTGTCCTTTTATAGGTTTGCTCTGAGTTGGAATCAATCCGACAGCAATGGGTTTTCCGGTTTGGTTAGCGCAAGAAGAGGCTCAAAGCCTTGTCAATGATGTAAAAGCTGCTCCGGCAGCCGGTGAAGATGATTGTGATGAAGAATTTGTTGCCAGTAGGGGTCGGTTCAACTATTTCAAAGAGAGGGCACGTTACGTAACATTAAAGGGCAAGTATGAGTTGTCCTGGAAGGTCTGATGTTCATAACCCAGCACTGCCAGTATTTATTCTTTTACACACTGCAAAACAAAAGAGAGAACAGCATCAAGGACTTCTGCAGATAGGCACCACTGAAAATGATATACCGCAGACTCTAGAAGAAAATTTAAAAAATCTGTTCCTCATGCCTGAAAGATCAGGGGCTCCATGAATCAATGCAGAAACTCAGAAGGAGAGAGGGAGGCAAAGATGGAAACACACAAGGTGAGATAACGCATTTCCAAGAAACAAAAAGTGCAAACGATACGTGAAGGCAATAGACGTTTTAAAAAACAATGAAACAGAAAGAAAAAAAAAAGCTCAGAAACAAGCCGAAATATAAAATAATGTCGTATATGACAGATTAGGCTTTTCAAATCAGTGGAGAGAAGGCCAAGTCTTCAGTAAGTGGTACAGCAACAACCGGCTAAGCATCTGTATACTAAGAGCAGTCAGGTTCTCCAGCTCCCCCCTAACCCGTATGACCTGTACTTCACCAGTCTGCACCTGACTCAGCAACACTAGCTCTTGTCCTATTGCTGATATTTGTCCTGTTGCTGATACAGCACCTCCAGTCCTTAAGAAGTACCCCCAAGTAACTCTGGGCATCCCCCAGAGGTGTTTCATACAATCACACACCTGTCTCCCCACCGCAGCTCCTTATCAAACCCCGTCCCCACCCCACTATCTGTGCTGAGCCCTGACACAGCTTCACAAGTAGCACCACAGATGACCAGGGGTCCTCGGAGGAACAAGCTTCACCATCATTTAAGCCAAAATTGGGATAAGCACCCCTATTCTACCCCCACTGCAT
This sequence comes from Loxodonta africana, assembly GCF_030014295.1. NCBI lineage: Eukaryota > Metazoa > Chordata > Mammalia > Proboscidea > Elephantidae > Loxodonta > Loxodonta africana. The sequence continues at coordinate 42,541,761 of NC_087365.1, forward strand.
TATGCTTTGTTCCAGGGCAGGGCTGCTTGTCCCCAATCTGTTACAGACCTTAGTGACATGACTTTACACTCTGCATTTTTTGGAATTTTTTAATTGTTCTGTAATGATTATGTACTACTTCTATAAAAATAACAGAAAAATAATGACCAAAAAAACCCAGAATTTCCCTTAACTTAAGGGCTTTTTAAAAATGTCTTATGTTCTATTTAAAATATTAACCTGTCTATTGTCATAGAATTATCCCTCAAAGAGTCCAGCCTAGAGGGATTCACAGGGGGTTTACGTTACACCTTTAAAGAACATCCCATGCCTGTGTTGAACAAGCTTTTGTTTTTTGTTTTTTTTTTCAATTAAGCCAGCATAATACTGACAACAGAAATTGCCAAAGACCAGAAAAAAAAAGACTCCAAACCAATCTAACTTATGAATATAAACAAAAATTCCAATTAAGCACTTAGCAAACAGAAAACCAGAAACCAGAAAGGCATTTTTAAAAATAATACACAATGTCCTAATAGGAGTCACCCCTGGTACAGAGTCTATTTAAAATAATCACCACGTTAATACATTAAAGATCGAACATTTTATAGTGAAACTCATAGACATCAAAAAAAATTAATCAAATTGCTCATCTGTACCTGAGATGATGAGGTAATTAATAAAAAAAACTTGATAAATTAAAATAGAATTCTTGCTTAACTCAATGAAAACCCAAAATACACACATACAGACCACCATCATCAGCACCATTGCTACTGAGCAACTCTAGACGTGGTCTTGTTAGAGGCAGGAAAAAACAAGGACAGCCATTCTCACCACTGTTACTTAACACTGTATTCTAAGTGCTATTCCATGCAATTAGGTATGAGCAAAATAAGTCATATATATTGGGAAAGAGATCATAAAACCATTTTTATTTATAGCTGATGACCACATACCTGAAAAACCCAAAAGACTCAACTGAAAAACTAACAGAAAAAAAAAAGATTTCAGTAAGAGAGTTGGATTAAAAAAAAAAAAAAAAATTTTATATCAAGAATAACTACATAGAAAAAAATTTGGAAAAAATACTTCTTAAGCAAATAAAAATAACAAAACAAAATGAGAATCAATTTTACCACAGCAGGACAAAAAAGAACTACTGAACCCATTGAATATGCTGTTCTTGCATATTTTCTAATATCCAGTGTTGTGATATTGTAGAGGTAACCCCAATCAAAATCCCAACTTCTAAGCATTGACAACAGGCCTCCAAAATTCATCTGGAAGAAGAAACTAAGCAAGAACGTCCAGAAAAAAAATCAGAAATACAATTACTTTAAGGATTTGGGGGTTACTTGCCTTGTCAGATAGTAAAACATATTATGATGCTGTACTTTAGGAAGACACAAAGAAATAGAATACCCAGGCATAGAACCAAGCTTGTAGGACAACCTAATATAAGATAAAAGAGGCATTTCAAATCAACAAGGGGGATAGGGAGAATTCAATAAATCATGTCAGGGCAACTAACTAGTTATTTGGAAAATCTGGATATATGAAAGGTAGGAAGGTAGGTTGACTGACAGACAGACAGATAAGACAGAAGAAAAGGTAGAGTATTTTACCATCTTGGTTGGATAATATGGTTCCTAGGATGAAACCAAGTCCAGAAACCATAAATAAAAAGAATGACTACTTTGATTACATAAAAAATAAACTGCGGAGAAACAGACGGCACAAACCGTTGAAATACAACTGTTTGGGGGTGTTGGGGCGGGGGCGGTCAACCAGAAAGGGGTACAAGGGAAGATGCTGCAAATGTTCTATATCTAGATGGTGGCTACATGAGTGTATACATATGTCAAGTTATTCAAGCTGTAGAATTAAGATTTGTGTTCTTTGTCATGTGCAAGTTATGCCTTCATAAAAATGTAAAATAATAAAGGAAATAAATCCAGCATTTATTCTGTCTTTTCTGTAAAGACTGTATTTCAGGGTAAGCAAAGAATAATAAATTCTTCTTCATAGAAATGTTAGAGCTGATAAATCCAAAATGGCTTTAAAAATTTAGAAATTCACCATTTTGTGATCCCTAATTGGAAACCCTGGTGGCATAGTAGTTAAGAGCAACGCCTGCTAACCAAAAGGTTGGCAGTTTGAATTCGCCAGGCACTCCTTGAAAACTCTATGGGGCAATTCTACTCTGTCCTATAGGGTCGCTATGAGTCAGAATCAACTCCACGACAACGGTTTTCTTAATGAAATAATTGCATACCTATGTGGTGCAAACAGTTAAGCACTCAACCACTAGCCAAAAGGTTAGCAGTTCAGCTTCACCCAGAGGCACCTCAGAAGGCAGGCCTGGCCATCTGCGTCCCAAAGTTTGCAGCCTTGAAAACCCTACAGAGCAGTTTTACTGTGTTAACACATAGGGTCATCGTAAGTCAGAAACTACTCCATGCAACCAACAATAACAATGCTGAAATAATTGATCTAGACAATGCTCATCAAAGATTTAAACTATTATTGTTGTGTCCCAGCAAGTCAATACCGACTCATCCCAGAACCCATACCGACTCATAGTGACCCTATATGACAAAGTAGAACTGCCCCATACTTATTCCTAGGCTGTACTCTTTAAGAGAGCAGATTGCCAAGTGATTTCTCCCATGGAGCCACTCGTGGGTTCAAATCACTGACCTTCCCATTAGCAGCCAAGGGCTTAACCATTTCTTTGACACCAAGGCTTCTTGTTAAAACCATTAAGTCAGCGGTTTTCACACTCTAGTATGCATCAGAATGACCTGGTTGTTGTTGTTAGGTGTCGTCGAGTCGGTTCCAACTCAGGGTGACCCTACATACAACAGAACGAAACTCTGCCCAATCCTGCGCCATCTTCACAATCATTGTGCTTCACAAGCCCATTGTTGGAGCCACTGTGTCAATCCATCTCACTGAAGGGCTTTCTCTTCCTCACTTATCCTCTACTTTACCAACTATGATGTCCTTTTTCAGGGACTGATCCCTCCTGATAACATGTCCAAAGTACATGAGACTAAGTCTTACCATCCTTACTTTTAAGGAACATTCTGGTTGCTCTTCCACGACAGATTTGTTTGTTCTTCTGGGCAGTCCATGGTGGTATATTCAATATTCTTCATTAACACCATAATTCAAAGGCATCAGTTCTTCTTTGGTTTTCCTTATTCATTGTCCAGCTTTGGAAGGCAACTGAAAATACCACGGCTTGGGTCAGGTGCACCTTAGTTCTCAAAGGGACCTCTTTGCTTTTCAATACTTTAAAGAGATCTTTTGCAGCAGATTTGCCAAATGCAATATGTCGTTTGATTCCCTGACTGCTGCTTCCAGGGACATTGATCATGGATCCATGTAAAATGAAATCCTTGACAACTTCAATATTTTCTCTATCATAATTTTGCTTACTGATCCAGTTGTGAGGATTTTTGTTCTATGCGGAGGTGTAATCTATACTGAAGGCTGTAGTCTTTGATCTTCATTAGTAAGTGCTTCAGGTCTTCTTGACTTTCAGCAAGCAAGGTTGTATCATCTGCATATCGTAGGTTGTTAATGAGTCTTCCTCCAATCCTGATGCCACATTCTTCTTCATATAGTCCAGCTTCTCAGATTATTTGCTCAGCATAGAGACTGAATAAATGAGGTGAAAGAGCACAACCCTGGCATATGACCTGGAGAGGTTGTTAAAACACAGTGCTAGATTCGCCCCCAGAGTTTCTGATCCCATAGATCTAGAATGGGATCGATGAATTAACATTCCTTACAAGCTCCCAGGTGATGCTGATACTGCTGCTCTGGGAACCACACTTTGAGAACTGCTACATTAGACAAAAAGTTGATGGAAAAAACTATAATGGATATATCAGGCTGACAAGACCTGAATTTACTGGTGAATCTGAACTTGAAGTTACAAGAACTGGGAGAACAGATGGACATGATAAACGCCACCATAAAGATGCAGTCAGCCAACTCCAGTAAAAGGGAAATTCTACCAGTGGCCCAGATGCTTTAACAAATAAATGCCGTGGAAAAAGCAAAGGGGGGAACTGTTACAGAGTAAGAGATTAAAAGACCTTTTCGGGTACTGATTCCAACTGCCTATTTTTTCAAATTGAGGGAAATTTGATATGCAAGAGTTGTTATTAATTTTGTTAGATATGATAACAGAATTATGGTCATACTTTTTGAGATCCTGATCTGTTAGACCAGGGTGTCTCAACCTTGGCACTGTTAACATCTTAGGCTTATTGTAGGTTGTACTGTGGGAGGCTCTTCTGTGCCCTGTAGGATGTTTAACAGCACCCCTAGACTCTATCCACTTGATGGCAGTAGCACCTGTCCCCCCAGGTGTGACAACCAAAAATGTCTCCAGACATTGCCAAATGTCCACTGAGGGGACAAAATTACCCCCAGTTAAGAACCACTGTGATACATACCTCTGAAGAACTTGCAAGTGAAGTGATATTTCTGGGGTTTTTATTTTAAAATACTCTAGAAAAATCAGTGGGGAATGGGGTGAGATGGAACCAGATGGCAGAAATGTTGGTAATTGTTGAGGTTAGGTAATAAGTACACGGTTGTCATTATTCTATTGTCTATACTTTTATCTATGTTTGAACACTTCTGGGGAAAAATTAAAAGAAAAAACCTATACATACATAAAGTAATACTCTGGAAACACATATTTGACACGTGTTCATGATATTAAGTGGAAAAGGGAAATAAATCACTAGGAAATACGTACAATGTGACCCGTTTTGATCTAAAAGAGGGACCAAGAGGTACTCAGAGAGGATATGGGCCAAAAATTCTACCTCGGGTCGGTAGAATTGTAGGTCATGCTTTTCTCCTTCTGATCTGTAGCTTTCAAACTTTTCCACACGAACATATATTACTTGTTCCATGTGAACCAGCAATTTAAAAAAAAAAAAAAAAACCTTAATACTGTAAGGAAGAAATTCCTAGGGACAGATACACTGTCAGCAAAGAAAGAAAAGAGAAAAAGTATTAAAACAAACACAAGATCTCAAAAAGTACAACTGGGGGCCATTCAGTAAGGGGCCAAAGAGATCTCATTGGTCCCGAAGAAATACTCATTAAAGCACGCAAGTTCACTGCCTCTGTGTGTGTGTGTGTGTGTGTGTGTGTGTGTGTGCGCGCATGCGTGCGCACGCACCTGTGTTTTTGGTTCTCTGATATTGACCTTGAGGCATCTGAATTCCATCAGATCTCCCTTGCTTCAGAAAGCAGAGTTGTATGGCATAAATTTTAGAAAGTCTTCTCTCTAAACAGAGAATAGTATTTTCCCTGCCACGCAAATGTTTAAACTAGTTAAAGTTTTTTAAAATACTCATTTTGATGCTTAAATCCACAGCCATGTGGAAACCTCAGCTAGGAAGCTAGGTTGACGCATGCCCAGAAGGTTCTGGGCAGCTAGGGTTTTGCTCTTCTGCTTTCCAAGGCCAAACATCAATGATTTGCTATTTAATCACCTGTTGCTTTGGTTCACCTGAGTGGCGGCAGCCTGGCACAAGTAATTAACAGTGAGCCAGAGTTCCCGATTTTGATTCCTTCTGCAGTGTCTGGCCTAAATTTCCATTTCCTTCCTGTCTGCAATTCTCTCATGGTCGGCTGTAAAATCATCTTCCGTCACAGTCATTCCCTCCAGCAGAATGTGGGCCCCTTGAAGACAAAAAGACTGCCTTCACCCTGTGCCTCCAGTGTCTAGAAGAGGGTCGGGTGCATAGTAGGTGCTTGATAAATAATTGCTGAGTAAATAATCAAATCATGTTTCCCTCCCCTTTACTGATTTGTGCACTCCCCAGGGAACGTCCCATTATTTCTGGGGCTGCTAAACCCCAAAACCCAAACCCGTTGCTGTTGAGTTGATTTCGACTGATGGCGACCCCATGTGTTACAGAGAAGAACTATGCCCCACACGGTTTTCTTGGCTGTAATCTTTTCAGAAGCAGCCCTTCCTTCTGTGGTGCCACTGACTGGGTTTGAACTGCCAACCTTTAGGTTAGTAAACACCAAAAACCAAACCCATTGCCGTTGTGTCCATTCTGACTCACAGCGACCCTATAGGACAGAGCAGAACTGCTCCACAGGGTTTCCAAGGAGCAGCTGGTGGATTCGAACTGACGACCTTTTGGTAAGCAGCTGAATGCTTAACCACTGCACCACCAGGGCCCCTTTACGTTAGTAGTCAAGCTCAAACCATCTGTGTCACCCAGGGACCTTTCTGGAACTGCTAAATGCCCTGAATTATTCAAGTTGCGCAACCATTCTCATCCTCCTTTTTGGAATTGTCCTCTTCTGAATATCAGCCTCAGATTCCATTACCCCCTCTTCCAGTGAGTTAATGAGCATGTTAATACATCTCCACCTCCTTCTGCCCCTCCTCACCACGCATGACTGCGCACGTACACACACACACACACTCACTCTCTCTCACTCTCTCTCACCCTCTCTCTCTCTGTCTCTCTCTCTCTCTCTCTCTCTCTCTCTCTCTCTCTCTGTCTCTCTCTCTCTCTGTCTCTCTCTGTCTCTCTCTCTCTGTCTCTCTCTCTCTGTCTCTCTCTCTCTGTCTCTCTCTCTCTGTCTCTCTCTCTGTCTCTGTCTCTCTCTCTCTCTCTCTCTCTCTCTGTCTCTCTCTCTGTCTCTGTCTCTCTCTCTCTGTCTCTCTCTCTCTTTCTCTCTCAGGCACCTCCCCACCCTTAGCCCTGGTGATATTTGCCGTTTACTCCTTGTGCCTCAGCCAGTCTATGCTCAATCTCATTGTCTTAAAAAAACTAATTAATTTCCAGAGTTAAAATTCATGAGGCAGCGTATGTAACACCTACATCTATAGCTGCTTTTGAATTCTCTCTAGCTGCAGACTTTTTTATTCTGCCCACAAAGGCTCCTGAGTTTATTTGAAGACATTTCCCCATGGCCTTCCCCGGGTCCTCAGCAGCCCACAGCGGATTTTGCTGCTATTCTCAGACATTTTCTGCTCAATTCACTCCAGTGTTTGGTGTGAGAACCCACATCAAATTCTGAAATCAAGGTCAGCCCTCAGTTAATAACTCCCTTCCATTCCTGACCGGCTGCCCATACCCACACAGAGTCCCTGGATATTTCTCCAAATCCTCTCCCAGCCACCTCTTAGCGATCTAGTCCAAGCTCCTCCTTGAGAAGAGGAAACTGAGACCCAGAGAGGCAAAGCAACATGTTATGAGTGACCTGTGGACGAGGGGCCATAAGGACTATAACTGAGGGCTCCTGACCCCCAAGAGCCCAGTTTTCTTTCTCCAGAGCAGAGGTTTACAAGCTATAACTATGGGTCAAATCCAGCACCCCTACCTGTTTTTGCTAAAAAAAAAAAAAAGACTGAAACACACCCACACTTGTTCATTTCCATATTGTCTATGGAGCTTTTGGCTACAATGGTAGAGTTGGTTGTGACAGAAACCGTATGAACCACAAGCCTAAAATATTTACTATTTCTCTCTTTCTAGAAAAAGTTCTTTGATCCCTGGTAGAAAGTTCAGAAAAACAGAAAGGTAGGAGGGAAAGGGCCAACAAAGACACCCATGGATGGCAGCAAGCACTCTGCTGTTCTCCTCAAAAGGGAATGGGAGCACCCGCTGGGGAGAACTAGCCTTCTACTTGTCCGCTCTTTCCAGTTTCTCTCTTTGTGGCCTCTCTCCTTGGCAGGAACTACAGCTCCACCCACTGCCAGACACCTTCTGCTGTTCCATCCAACACACACACAAGCTGGCTTCCAAGTGTGGAATATTAAATTTAAGTGCCACAGAAGACAGCCTCTTAAATGTGGGACAGAATTTCCAATTCTCACGGAATCCAGACTTTCTGGATCCTTGGAGGCTGGATGAATCGCCGAAACTATTGCCCTGAGATAATCTTTAAGCCTTTAACCTCAAACCAAAAATATTCCCTGAGTCTTCCTTAAACCAAATAACAATCTAGCTTAATCAGTAAAGAATGTATGCCTTGAGCACTGTGCTCTTTTAAAGAACTGCCTATATGAGATCAAATCAACAGCAACTCGAAAGGTTAGATAGGAAGCTTGGGGAGCAGTTGTTGTTGTTGTTGTTGTTGTTGTTGTTAGGTGCTGTCGAGTTGGTTCTGACTCATAGCGACCCTATGTACAACAGAACAAAACACTGCCCGGTCCTGAGCCATCCTTAAAATCGTTATGCTTGAGCTCATTGTTCCAGCCATTGTGTCAGTCCACCTCCTTGAGGGTCTTCCTCTTTTCCGTTGACTCTGTACTCTGCCAAGCATGATGGGGAGCAGTGAGTCTATGTTAATGGGAGAGAAACAATTCAGAAAGGAGAATGAGAATGGCTGCACAACTTGAAGAATGTAATCAATGTCACTGAATTGTCACCAAACTGCTGGTTTGCTGTGTTTATTTTCAAAAATTAAAAAAAAAAAAGAGAGAGAGAGCATCTTACTCCACAACAAGGGAAAGGCCAAGAAAACATGGGAATTGTCCACAGGGAGAAGGTCTTTTCCTGTTAATAAGAAAAGGCATGGTTTCTGGAGTCAAGTTGCCTGCATTCAAGTCCTAGCTGCAGCCCTCACCAGCTAGGTGACCTTAAGTTACTTCCTTTCTCTGAGCCCAAGGTTCCTCCTTGCGGGGTGGTGGTGGTGGTGGTGATGAAAGGAAGCAGTGCTCGTGGGGTGATGAGCCTGGTGCTTATGCTCCAGAGGAAGCATTCACTGAGTGGAGCTGGTGAGAAGCTCCAGAAGTATGGCCTTGGAGAGCTGGACAATTGGGAGCTCCTGAAAGTCGAGAATACCAGTATCCAGAAAAGTCTCTGACACACTGGGTCTGAAACAGACTTCTTCTGCCCATTGGCATCTTCCATTCCAAGGGCCAGGCTCAGAAATGCTAAGCAAAAACAGCTAAATTGGTCAGAGCCAATCACACAGCCACCCTACTTGGCCTGGAACACAGGGCTGGATGACACGACAATTAGGAGTATGGGTGGGCAATGGCGTCAAGCAAACTTGAGTGCCTCCCTCCCCAGTCCTGACAGAAACAGCAAGCCACGGGATTTCCCGGAGCCTCAGTTTCCTCGTTTGTAAACACCCCCCCCCCCATAAGCCCACCATGAGAACTGCTGTTGTGTGCTATGGAGTCAATCCTGACTCATAGCAACCCCATATGACAGAGTAAAACTGTGCTCCACAGGGTTTCCCTGGCTGTCATCTTTACAGGACCCATTGCCACCAGGTCAATTCCCATTCACAGTGACCCTGTAGGACAGAGTAGAACTGCCCCATAGGGTTTCCAAGCCTATAATCTTTACAAAAGCAGACTGCCACATCTTTCTCCCGTGGAGTGGCTGGTGGGTTCCAACCACCAACCTTTCAGCTAGCATCCAAGCTCTTAACTGTGCCTACCAGAGAACCAAGATGACAAAATACCTTAGGGCCTTTGTCTGGAGCACAGGGAGACCTCCTACATTAGCAGTCCTTGCCAACTGTCATTTAAAATGATCATTCAGACTGGCAACATTCTCAGATCTCTGTTCTGGCCTCAGAGCCTCTTCACCTGGGACACAGCACCTGCACCTGCTCCCCTTTGGAGGCTCAGTGGAAGTTGAGTCTCCCTCCCTCCCTTTCTTTACCCAGCCTCACGCCTTGCTGCTCCCCAGCCACAGCCCCATACACCCTCACAGCCACACCTGGCCATTGTTATGGATTGAATTGTGTCCCCCAGAAATGTGTGTCAGCTTGACTAGGGCATGATTCCCAGTATTGTGTGATTGTCCACCATTTTGTCATTGGATATGATTTTCCTAAAAAAAAAAAAAAACTACCTGTTGTAAATCCTACCTCTATGATGTTAATGAGGTGGGATTAGTGGCAGTTATGTTAATGAAGCAGGACTCAATCTACAAGATTAGATTGTGTGTTAAATCAATTTCTTTTGCGATACAAAAGAGAGAAGCAAGCAGAGAGACATGGGGACCTCACACCACCAAGAAACAAGAGCCAGGAGACTACTGCATCCTTTGGACCCGGAGTCCCTGTGCTGAGAAGCTCCTAGTCCAGGGGAAGATTGATGACAAGTACCTTCCCCTAGAGCCGACAGAGAAAGAAAGCCTTCCCCTGGAGCTGACACTCTGAATTTGGACGTCTAACCTCCTAGCCTGTAAGAGAATAAACTTGTTAAAACCATCCACCTATGATATTTCTGTTACAGCAGCACTAGATAACTAAGGTAGCCATCAACACTCCCCTCACATGTTAGAGTTTTGTCAACACCAGATCAGGCCACAGCCAGGTATAGGCAGAACCCCTGCAAGGCAAACAGCAAGAGCAAGTTGGGAAGTGACGCCCTGAGGCTTAGTCCTGGCTCCCCAGGTTCCTTCCCGTGTTTCTGAGGGAGAACCACTCTGTCTCTCTGGGCACAAATTCACCCATTTGTAAAACCCAGGAGTCTTCAAGTCCCTTCCATCTTGCGAATGAATCAGTGCAAAAGGTTTCTACTATGAAGCATGACAAAGCCAACCAGCATGTTCTGTTAACTCCAACAACAATTTCCATCAGAATCAATCCACTCAATCTAATAGATGTGGTGGTACAAACTAGAAGTGTTGTCTTGCCAGTAAGGCTACAAAAGAACTCAGCTGGATATTGTGAATTCATCAACAATTTTGGCTCACTAAGCATTTTTTACTCAGGGCTTCGAACTGATTGGGAGTTCCCATGCATTGCTAATGCTGCTGGTTAGGGACAAATTCTGAGAACCACTAGTAGGGCCCAACCAAAACCAAACCCATTGCTGTCGAGTCAATTCCAACTCATATCAATGCTACAGGACAAAGTAGAACTGCCCCATAAGGTTTCCAAGGAGCAGTTGATGGATTCGAACTGCCGACACTTTGGTTAGCAAGCGAGCCTCTTAACCACTGTGCCACCAGGACTCCACAAGTAGAGTGGTGGTTCTCAAAAATTATATACATAAGAATCATCTGAGGATCTTGTTAAAATGTAGATTCTGATTCAGTGTATCTGGGGAGGAAATGCAAATTTTCAGCAGGGGTTCAAAGCAGAACAACCCAGTTCAAAGCCTTGCTTTTACTCGACCAATTTTCTCATGTCTTAATCCCCACTCTACTACTTTTAAATTCTTATTTTCTTTAATTGTTCTTGCTTACATGGAACCATGGTGCTTTTCCAGTTCTCCTCCACACTCCCTGCTTCTTCACACTCCTCAGCTTTTTGGTTAAAGCCCTCAGAGAAATGCAGAGCACCTAGCCAGACACAAAGGTGTTACACAACATCCCCCCTAAGCCCACCATTGGCTTGAACACCACCAGTGACTAAGAACTCACCATCTCGGTGGCAGTCTGCTCCATTTTTGTACAATTGCTGTTAGCTGCCATCAAGTCCAACCCTACTCACGGGGACCCCATGCACAATGCAATGAGACCAGGAAGGCGTTCCCAACTCCTGTGCCACGTGGCGCTTCCTTCTCCTCCTTCTCTTCCTCCTCCTCCTCTTCCTCCTCCCCGGGGATTTTTAATTGAAGCAACGTGAGCTCCACCTGAACCTTTCAGACTGAGGTGACAATGCTCTGCACCTCCAAGGGTCTTACACTGGACAGGAGCAATGTTTTAAATGCTTTTTAAAACATTTTTGTAAAGATAATTCACAATTACAGTGGGGAAAAAAATATAAGAGAATGCAATGAAATCTCCCTCCAAACCCTGACCATCTGCCACCCAGTTCCCTCCCCCAGGCATTTCCTGTTAGCGTTTTCTTGTATATCCTCCAGCAATACTCTATGCATCTAAGTCCACTGTTTACACACATATATGTGCATCCTTTTGTTATCAAAACTGATAAACTATGAGCAAAGTTCAGTACCTTGCTGTTTTCGGTTAATTTACCTTGGATGCTGTTCCATGTCAAAGCTTAGACATGTGGTCCTTTCTTCTTAATAGTATTCCACAGTGTGGACATTTACTTTACCTCCAATCTTTTGCAACTATGAGCAAAGCTGCAATGAATATCCTACAATAAATATTTCCTGCACTTGAACACACACAATACGCAATCAGGTAGATTTCTTACGAGTGAGGCTGCTTTAGTACGTTTTCTCGGGGTCTCGGTGTGTGTGTGTGCGTGTGTGTGTGTGTAATATAAGTCCTTTTTAAATATAATGGGATGAGATCTTCTGGTTGTAGAATATTAGAGCTAAACTGGAACTCATTCTATTTTAGTTCATCTGCTTTTCTTTGAGCCTGTTGTTCCTCAATTTCATCCATAGCTTTGGTTATTAATGGCCTCATTCAATGTTTCATATTCACTAGGCCTTCTTAATCCAGTTTGCTTTTTTGAGGCTTAATACCCTTACAGAGCCACCGTGTGTGAAATTATCTTTTACAGTGCTGAGTCCAAGCAGTTTATAGTTTTCAGTCAATTACTCCCAGCCGCCAGAGCTGTGCTCAGGATAACATTGCTGGCTAAATTTCTGACTTTTTGGATCATGAATTCTCAGACACGGCTAATCCTGGTTTCTGGTGAGGCCACATATTCGAATTCACACTCAGGCCAAAGACTCTCTCCAAACTCAGAAATCCACATTCCATAAGCCACGTGTTCTGGAAGATCTCAATACGAATGCCAGGCTGATAAACTGAATGATATTTCACGGCTTCTAATACAGTTAACTTTAAAAATATCTAATAGCAGATGTACTTACAGTTTTTTGTAAAATAAAAATTCATAAGTTTAAAATATCACTAGCCATTAATTCAACTATATCAGTTAGCTTTTGCTCTATAACAAACAACCCCCCAAAACTTCTCAGCTTCCACTCCTGAAGTCCACCTTTCAGCCAAAGGTTAGACAGGTGTATAAAACAAACAATAGCACACGTGAGGAACATGCTTCTTAGTTCAATCAAGTATAGGAGACCAAATGGGCAACACCTGCCCAAAAGCAAAGAGAGAGGACAGGAAGCACAGGAAACCTAGACAAATAGACACGGGGAACCTGGAGTATAAAGGGAAAGGGAGAGAGTGCCGACACGTTGCAGGGACTGCAACCAATGTCACAAAGCAATGTGTATAAATTTTTGAATGAGAAGCTAAAGTGTGCCCTAAACTTTCACCTAAAACATAAACACACTCAAAAACTTTGTGACTTCAAACCACCACCATTTCTTTTGCTTATGATTCTATGGATCAATAATTTGATCTAGGCCCAATAATTTGATCAACAGGTCCTCTGTTGATCTTGACTAGGCTCAATCATGCACCTGGGATCAGCGGACGCTCAGCTAAGTGGTTCTGCTTCCAGGGTTGGCTGTTTATCAGCTGGGGTGGTGGGGGCATCTGGGTCATGTACGTATCATCATCCAACAGGCTAGCCTAGGCTTCCTCCCATGCAGGTGGTCGTGGGGATGCAAAGAGCAGCAACAGAATAAGCCCCAATGTACAAGTACTTTGTAAACCTCAGCTTGCATCACATTTGCTACTGGCCTACTGACCAACACAAGTCATGTGGCCAAGCCCAGCTTCAAATGGTGGGGAAACAGACTCTACCTCTTGACGAGAGAGTATGTGCAATGTGGCACTCTAAGGACATGGATGCCATTAAGAGGGAGAATTAATGGCTGTTTTTACAATTTACCACATCAACTGCTTATAAATTCATCAAACTAAGATATCTGTATAAGGCTTCACAATAAAGAGGGCAGCTTTCAATGACACCGACTCTATTCCTAGAATAGTTTCTTGGAACAGGATCCACATAGAGCAACACTGAAGAGATCTCCAACTCCAACAACTGGGCACCCATATGACCACCCTAAATCATCCTACAAGTTAGTATTCAGGTACCCTTCATCCAGATGGAGCCCTAGTGGTGCAGGCTAAGAGCTTGGCTACTAACCAAAAGGTCGGCAGTTCAAATCCATCAGCCACTCCTTTGGAAGTTTTACTCTGTCCTTTAGGGTCACTGTGAGTCAGAACCACCTAAACGGCAATGGGTTTGGTTTTTTGGTTTGATCCAGATGGAGTGGGCCTCTGGCAAGTTTTCCTCAAGGCAACAGTGGTGCAGAAGAAAGAGCACTAGGCATAGAGTACAGGAAGTTCAACTTCAACTCTAAAAAGTAAGTTATTTCCATCCTATGTGCCTCCCCTCCTTCATTTGCCAACAGGAATGCCAGGAGAAAGTAAAGAACTGCTGGTTGAATTCAAACCAAACGACCTATGTGCCCAAGCCCCAGGCACCTGGAAGTCCCCAATGTTTTGTGGGGATGACCTTGAAACAGAGAATCAACCCAAAGTGTTAAATAGTCAAATGAAAATGAAAGATGTGAGCAGGAGGCTCAAAGGAAGGGTACAGGGCACAGGACTGTACCCTCATCAGGATTTGGGAATTTTGAAGATGATGGAACTGTGGTCCTCTGTGCCCACTGGGGAAATGGCTGGGTCTCGGCACTGCACTGAACATTCACTCTTCTCAAAGGTAAGTCCCCAGGCATGTCCTTGCCAGGAAAACAGGCCTGCAGATCAAAGAACGGTGTGTGAATATATGTGGTCACATTAAAGGGCTGAATGAATAATGTTTTTTGCTCTCTGTAGAAGGAAATAAAACCCCCATCTCAACTACTTTTTATATTTCCCGGTAAATAATAAGAGCACTAGGTACAATGAGCTGAATATCAGCCATATGGTAGCAACTGTGCCAGTCAACTCACCAGCATTAAATAATTACCATTCACTCCAATTATTCAATGCCTGTTTATCAAGTAGGTATTGTGTATTACCACCATCTGTATGTCAGCTTGTCACACTGTGCTGGCTCACATGTCGTTGTGATGCTGGAAGCTACGTCATCAGCATTTCAAATACCAGCAGGGTTATGCATGGTGGACAGGCTTCAGTGGAGCTTCCAGACTAAGACAGACTAGGAAGAAAGACCTGGTGATCTACGTCCACAAATCAACCAATGAAAATCTTATGGGTCACAAGAGAATGCTGTTCAACTCACTTGCTTTTGTTATCAGGGATGATCAATCACTAGCAGAAGACATTATGGTTAAGATTCTGTGTCAACTTTGGCTGGGCCATGATTCTCAGTGTTTATATGTGATCACTCCCATGATGGGATCTGCTATGAGTAGCCAATCCGCTGAAAGGGAGTTTCCTTGGGCTTGTGGCCTGCATCTGAATATAGGCAGACATTCTGGCTTTTTGCCAGCTCTGGATCCTGCAGCTGGCTCTTGTTCATCTGGCCTTCCGGTTCTTGGAACTTGAGCTAGCAGCTTATCTGCCAAACTTGGGATTCATCAATCTTTACAGCCTGTGAACAAGAGCCCTGCTCTCCAACCTTCCAATCTTGGGTTCACTGGCCTGCAGCTATGTGAATCAGAAGCCTTGCAGTCTTGCCTGCCAATCTTAGGATTCATCTATCTTCACAGCCTGTGAGCAAGAGCTCTGCTCTCTGACCTGCTGATCTTGGGTTCACCAGCTCCCACAGCTACATGAATCAGGAGAAGCCTCTATCCTAATCCACAGACTTGGGACATTCCAGGCTCTACAACGCTGTGAGCTGTTTTCTTAATATAACTCCCTCTCTCTCTCTCTCCCTATATATATATATTTATATGCTTTATTGTTTTGCTTCTCTAGAGAACCCAGCCTAAGACAGCCAGCAAGGGCAAGGAAGACTCTTGGTAAGATGGATTGGCCACAACAATGGGCTCAAACATACTCTCAGTTGTGAAGATGACACAGGACCAGGCAACATTTTGTTCTGTTGTATACAAGGTCTCCATGAGTTGGAGTCAACTCAAAGACATATCCGTATCTATTGTGTTTTGGATTCCACAGAAGGGGCTGGAGAAGCACTGTTGATATGTGCCAGCCATGATTCTGCCTGAGTCACAGAAGGGCCCAGTCACAATCACTAATGCCACCACTGCCACCTCCACCACACCACCAACAAAAAATAGCTTTTAACTTTGATGAACGATCACCATATACCAGGCTTCACACACATTATCGCAGTGACTCCCCACAATCACCCCAGGAAGTAGGCATCATCTCTACTTTACAAACAAGTAAATTGAGGCACAGAGAGTTACACGATTTGTCCAGCAGCACCAGAGCCACAGCTAGCATGTGGCAGAGCCAGATCAAACCCAGGGAGAACCCCCACACCTTAGCAATGGCTCCTCTTCTCAATAAGGAAAGGGGCTTGTTGAGTGCTGAAGGGGTCAGGGGTGGCATTCACAATTCTCCCTTCCTCCTCATTCTATTTTCAACAATCCTCCTGCACCTGCTCATCAAGACTCTTCCTGAGACTCTTAAGACAAAGGCAAGTAGTGCCCATTTCTGCTATCCCTCCCCCTCCTCCTTCCAACTTTCCAAAATCTTCAGCAAATTGATCTAATATAAATTCAGTAGCTCGCTGGCTCTAAATCTCAGCTCCAGCTTTTTATCTGCCTAAAGGGCTCACAGGGTTGCTAACTCGGCACTTGAGTAAAATCTAACACACAGTCATGCATTTACTCATTCGTTCTACAAAATCTTGCCAAGCACTCACCAAATGCCAGGCCCAGAGAGAGAGCAGTGAGGAGACACAAAAGAGTTTTAGGCAGTGGGTGACACGATTATACCATTTAGAAAGGTCACTGTGGAAGAATGGGGTGTTGGGGTGGTCCAAGAGATGCTAGCCTGGACAAGGATGGCAATGATGGGCAAAGAAAAGTAGGTGGGACTTGTTCTGCTAGAGTCTGAATCTCAAGACAGGACTGTCCTCTGGAGATGCAGATTTGGGGGACCCTGTCATGTGAATGGCGACCCCATGAGTTACAGAACAGAACTGCTCCATGAGGTTTTCTTGGCTATAATTTTTATGGAAATAAATCTCCAGGCCTTTCTTCTGTGGTACTTCTGGGTGGGTTTGAACTGCCAACCTTTAGGTTAGCAGCTGATCAACTGCAAACTGCTTATGCCACCCAATTGCTATAAGTTGGAGTTGACTCGACAGCAATAGGTTGTTATTGGTTGTTTTCACATGAATGGAGACCCTGGGTGGTGCAAACTTTGGTTAGTTTGAATCCACCCAGAGGCACCTCAGAAAAAAAAGCCTGGTGATCTACTTCTGGTGATCTAGTTTTCTGTACAGCCATTGAAAACTCTATGGAGCACAGTTCTGCTTTGACACACATGGGGTCAGCATGAGTCAGAATCAACTTGATGTCAACTGGTTAGTTAGCGGTTAGTCACATGACTGTGTCAGATGTAGGTAAGGTCACATGGGGTGACAACTCTCAACTAAGGGGAGAAGTTTGGCCCTGACTCCTCAGGAGCTTAGTGCAGGCTCTTGTCCCTGGTCTGCCTTCCAGAGCAAGAAATAATCACTTACAGTTTATAAAGATTTCACAAGCAATTCTCCACCTCATCCCACCAAGAACCACTGGCCCAGGCAAAGGAGAGAGGGAGAAGTTAACCTAGGGCATAACCCCAGTAAGCTTCAACCAAGAGAATGCGCCCACCAAGGAGGCTGGAGGGAGCTGCCAGAGACCTTGTGGGAAAGCCAGTGACGACCACGTCAAAGAAGCCAGAGGAAGAGGAGCTTCCAGGGGCAGGAGTGACTGGATGGTGACATCAAAGGCTGCTAGGAGGCCACTAGGCAACAACATGGAGATAAAGATGGAGGTAAGAAGAGGTTCTATGAGATGGAGGGAGTGAAGCCAGATTAGTGTGGGCTGAAGGATGAGTGGAAGGTAGAAACAGGAATGGAGACAATTCTTTGAGAAATCTGGCAAAAGTCGAGTAGAAAAAACAGAAGTGGCTAGCGGAAGACCTGGGGTCAAAGGACAGGCATCATACGGCTTGTTGTTTCTTCATTTGTTAAGACGAATTAGTTAAGTGTCTTAGTGCTGCTATAACAGAAATACCACAAGTAGATGGCTTTAACAAACAGACGTTTATTCTCTCATACCCTAGTAGGCTAGAAGTCCAAATTAGGGACTCCAGCTCCAGGGGAAGGTTTTCTCTCTGTGACGATTCTGGAGGAAGGTCCTTGTCATCAATCTTCCTACGGTCTAGGAACATCTCTGCGCAGGAACCTTAGGTCCAAAGGACACATTCTGCTTCTGGTGTTGCTTTCTTGGTTGTATGAGGCCCCTCTGTCTCTGTTTGCCTCTCTCTTTTATATCTCCAAAGAGATTGGTTCAAGACACAATCCAATGTTGTAGATTGAGTCCTGCTTCATTAACATAACTGCCACTGATCTCACCTCCTTAACATCATAGAGGTAGGATTTACAACACGTAGGAAAATCGTATCAGATGACAAAATGGTGAACAATCACACAATACTGGGAATCTTGGCATAACCAAATGGATACACATATTTTGGGGGGGACACAATTCAATCCATGACATTGAACACGTATAAACGCTGGTGGAAAGATGAGTCATGGGTCCGCAAGGCCATCCCCAGTTCCGATGATTCACTAGGACGAACAAGGCTCAGAATATAGTCCTACTCATGGCTATAATTTATCAGAGCAAAAGGATACAAAGGAAAAAGGCACATGGAGCAAAGTCTGGTGGAAACCAAGCACAAGCTTCTAGGGTCTTCTCCAGTGGTATTACACAGCATGCACTTAATTCCCTCAGCAACACGTTATGACGACACATGTGAAATGTTGTCTACCAGGGAAGCTCATGAGAGACTCAGTGCCCAAGGTTTGGGGCAGGGGGCTGGTCACATATGCTCCCTCTGCCTAGTCCACACCAAAATTCTAGATTCCCAGGGGAAAGCAGGTGTTCAGCATAAACCATATTATTTGTACAGACAGTTTAGGCACAGTAAGCCATTCTTATCAGTTCTGGGAATTGCAGGGACCCTCCCCAAATCCAAGTTCCCAGAGGCCAGCCTTGCCAGCAGGCCTTTGCAAGGGGAGTAGTCTCAGGCCTGCTATACTAAATAACTCTCATGTATAAAAGGTGCCGGTTCTAAGTGGGAAGCTAAAATTACAGAATAGGAGGGATAGTTACCAAGTAGAACAAGCCCCCAAGAAGGCAGCAGGAGTGGAAAGTCCAGTGCCCAGGGAAAGGAGAGGCTTACAGAGCAGGTGGGACTCAGTTACCAGAGTGCTAGAGGCTGGACATGGAGGGGGGTCCCAACTGCAAAATGATGTTTTCTCTATGAGAAAGACCTCCAACTATGGGGAAAAAGTGGTGGGTAGGAGACCTGAAGACAAGGTTTGCCATGGCCACAAAGCAGACTGGGATAAAGCTGACCAGGAGACAGGGAAAAATCACCAGGCAGCCTTCAGGCCCAGATGAGGCTGGGCACCATACCTTTATAGAGGTCCCATTTTTAAGGTCTGAGGAATTTTCCACCAGTAGCATCCAGCCCCCTGATAAATGGGGAGAAAAGACAGAGGGCTGATGAATTTGTCCAGGTGTTGGGCTGGATGTAGAGACAGGGGAAAAGGAACCTGAGGTTCCAAGAAGAAGAGCACTGGATATGATGACCACGGGTCCACGCAGACTTGGGAAGACAGTGAACCCAGACAGGGAAGCAGACAGCAAGCAAACTGAATGGACAGATCACAATGTGGACATCTCCACTGAAAATGGAGTTTGACTGATTGGACCAAACAGATGGGTTGGTATCTAGAAATCATTTAGGGTGACACAACCCCAGTTAACGCATTAAGGCCTTCCATACAGTCCTGGGCAAGTGGTCTTCTGGTTCTGCTTGAACACATCCAGTAACAGGAGACTCACCACCTTTCAAAGCACTTCCAGGCATTTGTAATCATGTGAAAGTAGTACCTTCTGTCAAATGAGAATCTGCCTGCTGGAACATTTACCTTTGGACTCTGCTTCTGCCCTACATGGCCACAAATAAAAAGGGCCCTGGATAGGGTATAGCATCTCCAACGCAGTCAGGCTGCTGTTGCACGGGCCTCTTGGCCCTTCCCACTGCGCAGGTATCTATCCACTCTGAGGATTCAGTGACCACCTCTATGCCAACAGCTCCAAAATCTAAAATCCCAGCCTCTCTCCAAGCTTCACACTCAAATACTCAGCTGTTTACTAGACACCTCCACTTCAATGCCCAGTAGGCACTCACACTCTGAATTCACACACATGCTTTAACTTGTGATCTGGCCTCCACACACCAGAACACTGCCCTGGAGGATGGCTTCTACCCAATTCCCAAGTCAACAACCAGACATAAACTGGACTCTCCCCTCTCCAAACATCTGAACATTCACCTGTGTGTTGATTCTCTCTCCTCCTGGTTCTCGTGTCCACCCAGTCCCTCCATCCCCAGTGCCACAACTCCAATTGAGGGCACCAATGTCTCTCCCCTGGCACCATCATCTCTCTCAAAGATTTTTCCCAACTAGTCTCCCTTCCTTCATCTTGTCATCTGTCCATTTTCCTGGCACAGAAGCTAAAGTGATGGTTTTTTTTTAAAGCTGATCATAGCATATTACTGCTTAAAACTGATCAGTGGCTCCCCATTGCCCTGGGGATAGTCATAACTTACTCCCATGTCCATGATTCCCTGCAGGATCTGCCTGTTCACCTCTTTGGCCTCATCTCTTGCACTACAGCACACTCTGCAACTCTATGCTTCAACAACATTGCAAATTTTGTTCCCCCAAATTGCAATGCTATCTCACTTCTGAGCCATTACACAGACTGTTCCCTCTGCCCCAACCCCTACCTCCTACTCTTACATGCAAACACTAGATTTCTCTTCCAGTTTCTCTTGCCGTTTAGGGATTATGTGTCCATTTATCTGTCTCCTTCCAAAGTCTCTGATCTCCACAGAAGCATGTCTGTTGTTCACCAATATCTCCCTAGTCCTGACACATAGGAAGTCCTCAACAAATACTTTTTAAAAGAATTTCCAACTATCGATAACCTCCAATGGTCTGCTCCTTATACTCCTATTAATGCAACCCCAAATGATACCAGCTTTTTAAGGTGTCATAATTCACTATAGATGTACACATAATTTCTCCTTGACTGAGGATTTTTTCCATTAGCTACTGTTATGCCAGGTCTCCTCCATCTCAAACCCAAGGAATTCTCCAATTTAAATGCTCGCTGCAGGAGTTTCTTATCAAGACAGAAGGAAGGAAACCACATTTTTAGGAAGAAAAAGGGAACACGAGCAGTTTCAGCTTTCATTTTTCTCTAGTTCTACCCCTGTTCACAGATTAATTTCTGGCACCAGGATCTGTAGCCAGATAACAGAGGATCATAGAGAAGAGCTTTCTCCAACTCCCTGAAGCCAGAAAGAATCACTCTCTTCACAATCGTCCATTTTACAATGTGTCTAATTATAACTGAATAAATTACTTCTGCCATTCTGCAGTAATATTTAAAATAAATAGTTCTCTTTCCTTGAATTAAAATCATAGTCTTCTGTTCACTGTTTATTGTTCCATGAAGCAAAACAGCCTGTTGATTAAAGATCATTTATAGGACTTCATTTTCAATCTGTTTTATGATATTGCTTTAAAATACCCCAAATATTCAGCTGTAAGGAGGGATAAGAACTATTGGAAATAGGCTCTTTGAGACTTTTTGATGAGAAATGAAGTTGTGGATGTAACACTCAGCAAATGAACATACATTAGAAAAGTCTATTTTAATAACTACTTGGTTCTTCCCTCTGGATATTTCTCCCTACCCAACTTCCTACATTTTTCTTGAGATTACATCATAATCCCCACTGACACACTAAATATTACCTCTCTGTATTGACTGGATGACACTGAGACAATAAATCACTTTGAGCTAACACAATATGCCAACCAGCCCCAGCTAAGCCAAATATTTGATGAAAGGCATACAAACTGAAATTTAGCAAGGCAGGGACGCTCTGGGAATTATGTCCTGAATATCAACCATCTCTGGACCCTATGCCACGAAAAATATATATATATACATCTACAAGGAGACCAGGTGAATGCATAAGATGATTTCAGAGTCCACAGTAGCCTCAGTTAGCCCATCCCAGGAGACATCCTGGAAAGAAATTGTAGTTAGATCACCCTCCAAACATTGGTAGATATCATGACAAAATAAAGACTCCTCAGTGCTGGACCAAAAAAAAAAAGACACATGAATCATTGTTTTCTGGCAGTGATGCAGAAACAAGTGTGGTGTTGATGGAAATGACTGTCTGGGGGCGGATTTAATGACAGGCTAATGAAGCTAAAGTTTCAGGGCCCCTTAATTGCACGGGTCCCTTTGAAGGCTCTGCACCTGATTCTGTATTTGAGATGTCGCATTCTTTTTCTTAAAGAGAGCCCCTAAATTGTGTATGTTTCACACCCCACAAAGCCTGGAGCCACCCCTATTGACCCTGGTTCACAAGGGACTCTCAAGAGGACGTCAGCAGTGCCCTCAACTATCAGTAGAACTGTACTGTGTCCATGCGTCATCTGAAGTCCCCTAAAAGGAAGACAGAACAGCCTCAGTCAGCACCCAGGACCCTCCTAGAGCAGGACCAGTTGAACCTCTCAGGCTTCTATCTCACTCCTCCTCACCTTCCTCAGAAGCACCAAAGATACTAATCCGTTTTCATTCACTGCCATGCTTTACTCATGCTGGCACTGCTATCTCACACCATCCCTCCAGGTACTTTTCCTCCTTGTTCAGAACCTACTCAAGGGGCACCAATACTAAGAAACCTTCCCAGGAACCTTCCAGATGAAACTATGTTCTCTTTTGTGCCCCATCAGCTCATGGCTTGGAAGTCAGACCTGTCCTGGGTCTAAAGTCTGGCTCCTCCAATTACAAGAAACCCTCTCTACCTCAGTTTCCCCATCAGTGAAACGAGAAACCATAGCATTCACCTCAAAGAACAAACAAGTGAGTAATCCTTATCATACAGTAGGAACTCAATAAATGACACCCATCATTATCATTATTCTACTCACTCCTTAGTAAAAAATCTTTCAACAATTCATGCTACCTCCTCCATGAACTGTGGACTTCATAAGGCACAGATGAAAGCCCAGGCACAGAGCTTAAAAATTTAAACCAAAACCATTGCCAGTGAGACGATTCTGACTTATAGTGACCCTATATGACACAGTAGAACTGCACCACAGGGTTTCCAAATAGTGGCTGGTAGATTCAAACTGCTGATCTTTTGGTTAGCAGCGAAGCTCTTAATCACTGCATCACCAGTTTGGTACCCCCGAAAAGACTGCTGAGCACATGAAGGCATCAAATTATATTTATACTCAAACAGGGGTATGAGTCAATAATACATCCCAGAGTCTCTTCTTTGCCAACATTTTAAGTCTATATAGAGAAATATGATGAAAAGCTAAAGACTGGGGAATTCCAGAAGGAGGTGAGACAGAGAAAGGGACAGAAAAAATATTTGAAGAAATAATAAAAGAAAATTTCCTCAATCTAACAAAGGACATGAATTTACAAATAAAGAAGCTCAAAGAACCCCAAGCAGGATAAATCTAAAGAGATCTACACCAAGTTAGGTTCTCAAAAAGTAAAGATAAAGAGAAAATCCTGAAACCAGTGAGAGAACAGCAAATAGTCACAAAACAAAGGATCCCCAATAAGATTAATTTTTTGTCAGAAACACTGGAGGCCGGGAGGCAATGGAATGATATATATAAAGTGCTGACAGAAAAAAAATTGTCAACGAAGATTACTATACCCAGCAAAACTATCCTTCAAGAATGAGGGTGAAATTAAAACATTTCCAGACAAACAAAAGCTGAGTAAGTTCGTAAGACCAGACTGGGAGTTTGGTAGGTGGAAGGGAAAAGATACTAGGAAGTAATTCAAAGCTATATATAAAAAGAAAGATCTCTAATAAAGGGAAATGTATGGATAAGTATAAGGGCTAGTAATAAGGTAGTCATGCTTGATAATTCTTAATGTTTTGTCCATCGTGTTTTTTTAATAATATATAAAAGGCAAGGATAAAATTATATGACAGGGCACAGGAAATATAAACAGGTAATCAGTGAAAACAACAACAAAAGGAGGGGAGAAGTATAGACACAGAATTTGTTGCATGTTACTGAACTTAAGTTGGTACCAACTAGCCCTAAAAAAAATTTTTTTTAGCCCTAGAATGTGATAAATACAAGCTGATAAACGTTATCGCTAAAAAAAAAATTCTTTTTTAAATACGTCAAATGAAAGAAAAGAACCAAAAAGTCTCACTACAATAAACCAACAAAACACAAAAGCAGGAGGTACAAATGGACAAAGATAAACAAGGCTTAAGATGAGCAAAAAAGTAACAACAAAATGGCAAAAGTTAGTCACTTCTTATCAGTAATTATAGTGAATTCAAATACACTAAACACTCCAATCAAAAGGCAGAGAATAGCAGAATGGATTTAAAAAAAAAAAAAAAAAACACGGTTCAGTTATATGCTGTTTACAAGAAACACCTTAAACCCAAGAACACAAATAGGTTGAAAGTAAAAGGATGGGGAAAAAAAATTCCATTCAAACAATAACCAAAACAGAGCAGGGTGGCAATCATAGTATCAGACAAAGTAGACTTCAAGACAAAATCTGTCAAAAGAGAAAAAGGTGGACATTATACAGTGATAAAAGGGTCAATAAATCAATAAGATTTAACAATCATAAATACATATGCACCCAACATTCCAGCACTTAAATATATAAAGATAACACTGATAGAATGTAGAAATAGATAGTACTACAATAGTAGTTGGAGATTTCAATACATCTCTTTGAATACCGAACAGAACATCAGAAAGAAGATCAACAAGGAAACAGAGGACCTGAATGACACTATAAACCCACAAGACTTAACAGACATATAGAGAACACTCTATCCCAAAACAGAACAATACACATTCTGCTCTAGTGCACATGGATCATTCTCCAGCATAGACTATGTTTTAGGTCACAAGGCAAGTCCTGATGAATTTTAGAAGTGAAATCATACACAAAGTATTTTCTCTGACCACAAGAAGCTGAAGCTACAAATCAGTAACTGGAAAAAAAAAAAAAACCTAGAAAATACACAAACATACGGAAATTAAACAACACACCATTAAACTACTAATGGGTCAGGGGAGAAATTGGAATTTCGTAGAGTCAAACAAAAGTGAAAGCACAACATACCAAAACTTATGGACTGCAACAAAGGCAGTACTCAGAGGGAACATTATAGCAATAAAGGCCTATATAAAAAAAAAAAAGAAATTGCACTCTAACAAATTTGAAAACCTACAAAAAATGGATGAATTCCTAAAAACATACTACCTACCTAAACTAACACAAGCAGAAGTAGAACAACTAAATAGACCCATAACAAAAAAAAGAGATTGAAAAGGTAATCAAAAAACTCCCAACAAAAAAAAAAAGCCCTGGCCCAGACGGCTTCACTGCAGAGTTCTACCAAACTTTCAAAGAAAAGTTAACACCACTACTACTAAAGGTATTTCAAACCATAGAAAAGGATGGAATACTACCTAACTTATTCTATGAAGCCACCATATCCCTGATACCAAAACCAGGTAAAGATACCACAAAAAAGGAAAATTACAGACCTATATATCCCTTGTAAACATAGATGCGAAAATCCTCAACAAAATTCTAGCCAGTAGAATTCAACAACATATCAAAAAAATAATCCACCACGACCAAGTGGGATTTATACCAGGCATGCAAGGTTGGTTCAATATTAGAAAAACAATTAATGTAATCCACCATATAAATAAAACAAAAGACAAAAACCACATGAGCTTATCAATTGATGCAGAAAAGGCATTTGACAAAGTCCAACACCCATTCATGATAAAAACTCTCACCAAAATAGGAATTGAAGGAAAATTCCTCAACATAATAAAGGGCATTTATACAAGGCAACAGCCAACATCATTCTAAATGGAGAGAGCCTGAAAGTATTTCCCTTGAAAACGGGAACCAGAAAAGGATGCCCTTTATCACCCCTCTTATTCAACATTGTGCTGGAGGTCCCAGCCAGAGCAATTAGGCTAGACAAAGAAATAAAGGGCATCTGGATTAGCAGGGAAGAAGTAAAACTACCTCTATTTTCAGATGACATGATCATATACACAGAAAATGCTAAGGAATCCTCGAGAAAACTACTCAAACTAATAGGAGAGTTCGGCAGAGTTTCAGGTTACAAGATAAACATACAAAAATCACTTGGATTCCTCTACATCAACAAAAAGAACATCGAAGACGAAATCACCAGATCAATACCATTCACAGTACCCCCAAGAAGATAAAATACTTAGGAATAAATCTTACCAAAGACGTAAAAGACCTATACAAAGAAAACTACAAAGTACTACTGCAAGAAACTAAAAGGGACCTAGATAACTGGAAAAACATACCTTGCTCATGGATAGGAAGACTTAACATAGTAAAAATGTCTATTCCACCAAAAGCCATCTATATATACAATGCACTTCTGATCCAAATTCCAATGACATTTTTTAATGCAATGGACAAACAAATCACCAACTTCATATGGAAGGGAAAAAAGCCCCGGATAAGTAAAGCATTACTGAAAAAGAAGAAGAAAGTGGGAGGCCTTACTCTACCTGATTTTAGAACATATTATACAGCCACAGTAGTCAAAACAGCCTGGTAGTGGTACAACAACAGACGCATAGGCCAGTGGAACACAACTGAGAACCCAGATATAAACCCATCCACATATGAGCAGCTGATATTTGACAAAGGCCCAGTGTCAGTTAATTGGGGAAAAGATAGTCTTTTTAACAAATGGTGCTGGCATAACTGCATATCCATTTGCAAAAAAATGAAACAGGACCCATACCTCACACCATGCACAAAAACTAATTCCAAGTGGATCAAAGACCTAAACATAAAGACTAAAACAATAAAGATCGTGGAAGAAAAAATAAGTACAACGTTAGGAGCCCTAATACAAGGCATAAACAGAATATAAAACATTAATAAAGACGACGAAAAGAAACCAGATAACTGGGAGCTCCTAAAAATCAAACACCTATGCTCATCTAAAGACTTCAACAAAAGAGTAAAAAGACCACCTACAGAGTGGGAAACAGTTTTCAGCTATGACATCTCCAACCAGCACCTGATCTCTAAAATCTATATGATTCTGTTAAAACTCAACCCCCCCCCAAAAAAAAAACCAGTTAAAAATTAGGCAAAGGATATGAACATGCACTTCACTAAAGAAGATATTCAGGCAGCTAACAGATACAAGAGGAAATCCTCTCGATCATTAGCCATTAGAGAAATGCAAATTGAAACTACGATGAGATTCCACCTCACTCCACCAAGACTGGCATTAAACCAAAAAACACAAAATAATAAATGTTGGAGGGGCTGTGGAGAGATTGGAACACTTATACACTGCTGGTGAGGATGTAAAATGGCACAACCACTTTGGAAATCGATTTGGCGTTTCCTTGTTGTTGTTGTTAGGTGCCGTCTAGTGGGTTCCAACTCATAGCAACCCTATGCACAACAGAACGAAACACTGCCCGGTCTTGCACCATCCTTACAACCGTTGTTAAGCTTCAGCTCATTGTTGCAGCCGCTGTGTCAATCCGCCTTGTTGAGGGTCTTCTTTTCCACTGACCCTGTACTCTGACAACCATGATGTCCTTCTCCAGGGACTGATCCCTCCTGACAACATGTCCAAAGTATGTAAGACGCAGTCTCCCCATCCTTGCCTCTAAGGGGCATTCTGGCCCCGCTTCTTCCAAGACAGTTATGTTCGTTCTTTTGGCAGTCCATGGTATATTCAATATTCTTTGCCAACACCACAATTCAAAGGCGTCAACTCTTCTTCAGTCTTCCTTATTCATTGTCCAGCTTTCACATGCATATGATACGATTGAAAACACCATGGCTTGGGTCAGGCGCGCCTTAGTCTTCAGGGTGACATCTTTGCTCTTCAACACTTTGAAGAGGTCCTTTGCAGCAGATTTGCCCAATGCAATGCGTCTTTTGATTTCTTGACTAATGCTTCCATGGCTATTGATTGTGGATCCAAGTAAATTGAAATCCTTGACAACTTCAATCTTTTCTCTGTTTATCATGATGTTGCTCATTGGTCCAGTTGTGAGGGTTTTTCTTTTCTTTATGTTGATGTGTAATCCATACTGACGGCTGCGGTCTTTGATCTTCATGAGTAAGTGCTTCAAGTCCTCTTCACTTTCAGCAAGCAAGGTTGTGTCATCTGCATAACACAGGTTGTTAATGAGTCTTCTTCCAATCCTGATGCCCCATTCTTCTTCATACAGTCCAGCTTCTTGTATTATTTGCTCAGCATACAGATTAAATAGGTATGGTGAAAGAATACAACCCTGACGCACACCTTTCCTGACTTTGAACCAATCAGTATCCCCTTGCCTGTCGGATCAACCACCTCTTGATCTATGTAAAGGTTCCTCATGAACACAATCAAGTGTTCTGGAATTCCCATTCTTCACAGTGTTATCCATAGTTTATTATGATCCACACAGTCGAATCCCTTTGCATAGTCAATAAAACACAGGTAAACATCCTTCTGGTATTCTCTGCTTTCAGCCAGGATCCATCTGACATCTGCAATGATATCCCTGGTTCTACATCCTCTTCTGAAACTGGCCTGAATTTCTGGTAGTTCCCTGTCGATATACTGCTGCAGCCATTTGTGAATGATCTTCAGCAAAATTTTGCTTGTGTGTGATATTAATGATATTGTTCTATAATTTCCACATTCAGTTGGATCACCTTCCTTAGGAATAGGCATAAATATGGATCTCTTCCAGTCAGTTGGCCAGGAAGCTGTCTTCCATATTTCTTGGCATAAACGAGTGAGCACCTCCAGCATTGCATCTGTTTGTTGAAACATCTCAATCGATATTCCATCAATTCCTGGAGCCTTGTTTTTCACCAATGCCTTCAGAGCAGCTTGGACTTCTTCCTTCAGTACCATCGGTTCCTGATCATATGCTACCTCTTGAAACGGTTGAACATCGACTAATTCTTTTTTGTATAATGACTGTGTGTATTCCTTCCATCTTCTTTTGATGCTTCCTACGTCGTTTAATATTTTCCCCATGGGATCCTTCACTATTGCAACTTGAGGCTTGAATTTTTTCTTCAGTTCTTTCAGCTTGAAAAACACCGAGCATGTTCTTCCCTTTCGGTTTTCCATCTCCAGCTCTTTGCACATGTCACTATAATACTTTACTTTGTCTTCTCAAGAGGCCCTTTGAAGTCTTCTGTTCAGTTCTTTTGCTTCATCAGTTCTTCCTTTTGCTTTAGCTGCTCGACGCTCAAGAGCAAGTTTCAGAGTCTCCTCTGACATCCGTTTTGGTCTTTTCTTTCTTTCCTGTCTTTTCAGTGACCTCTTGCTTTCTTTATGGATGATGATCTTGATGTCATTCCGCAACTCGTCTGGTCTTCGGTCACTAATGTTCAATGCATCAAATCTATTCTTCAGATGGTCTTTAACTTCAGGTGGGATATACTCAAGGTCATATTTTGGCTCTCGTGGACTTGCTCTGATTTTCTTCAGTTTCACCTTGAACTTGCATATGAGCAATTGATGGTCTTTCCACAGTCAGCCCCTGGCCTTGTTCTGACTGATGATATTGAGCTTTTTCATCGTCTTTTTCCACAGATGTAGTCAATTTGATTTCTGTGTGTTCCATCTGGCAAGGTCCATGTGTATAGTCGCCGTTTATGTTGGTGAAAGAAGGTATTTGCAATGAAGAAGTCGTTGGTCTTGCAAAATTCTATCACTGGATCTCTGGCATTGTTTCTATCCCCAAGGCCATATTTTCCAACTACTGCTCCTTCTTCTTTGTTTCGAACTTTCCCATTCCAATCAGCAGTAATTATCAGTGCATCTTGATTGCATGTTTGATCAATTTCAGACTGTAGCAGCTGATAAAAATCTTGTATTTCTTCATCTTTGGCCTTAGTGGTTGGTGTGTAAATTTGAATAATAGCCATATTAACTGGTCTTCCTTGTAGGCGTATGGATATTATCCTATCACTGACAGTGCTGTACTTCAGGATAGATCTAGAAACGTTCTTTTTGACAATGAATGCAACACCATTCCTCTTTGAGTTGTCATTCCCAGTATAGACTATATGATTGTCCGATTCAAAATGGCCAATACCAGTCCATTTCAGTTCACTAATGCCTAGCATATCGATGTTTATGCACTCCATTTCATTTCTGACGATTTCCAATTTTCCTAGATTCATACTTTGTACATTCCAGGTTCTGATTATTAATGGATGTTTACAGCTGTTTCTTCTCATTTTGAGTCGTGCCACATCAGCAAATGAAGGTCCCGAAAGCTTTACTCCATCCATGTCATTAAGGTTGACTCTACTTTGAGGAGGCAGCTCTTCCCCAGTCATCTTTTGAATGCCTTCCAACCTGGGGGGCTCATCTTCCAACACTGTATCAGACAATGTTCCGCTGCTATTCATAAGGTTTTCACTAGCTAATGCTTTTCAGAAGTAGACTGCTGGGTCCTTCTTCCTAGTCTGCCTTAGTCTGGAAGCTCAGCTGAAACCTGTCCTCCATGGGTGACCCTGCTGGTATCTGAATACCGGTAGCATAGCTTCCAGCATCACAGCAACACACAAGCCCCCGCAGTACGAGAAACTGACAGACATGTGGGGGGGGCATTTCCTTTAAAAGCTAGAAATAGAACTACCATATGACCCAGAAATCCCACTTCTCGGAATATATCCTAGAGAAATAAGAGCCTTTACACGAACAGATATATGCACACCCATGTTTATTGCAGCACTGTTTACAATAGCAAAAACATGGAAGCAACCAAGGTGTCCCTCAACGGACGAATGGATAAATTATGGCATATTCACACAATGGAATACTACGCATGGATAAAGAACAGTGACGAATCTGTGAAACATTTCATAACATGGAGGAACCTGGAAGGCATTATGCTGAGCGAAATTAGTCAGAGGCAAAAGGACAAATATTGTATAAGACCACTATTATAAGATCTTGAGAAATAGTATAAACTGAGAAGAATACATACTTTTGTGGTTACAAGGGGGGGAGGTGAGAGAGGGTTATTTACTGATAAGTTAGTAGATAAGAACTACTTTAGGTGAAGGGAAGGACAATACTCAATACACGGAAGGTCAGCACAACTGGACTGGACCAAAAGCAAAGAAGTTTCCTGAATAAACTGAATACTTCGAAGGTCAGCGGAGCAAGGGCAGGGGTTTGGGGAGTATGGCTTCAGGGGACATCTAAGTCAATTGGCAAAATAAATTCTGTTAAGAAAGCATTCTGTATCCCACTTAGAAGTGTGGCGCCTGGAGTCTTAAACGCTTACAAGCGGCCGTCTAAGATGCAACAATTGGTCTCAACCCACCTGGATCAAAGGAGAATGAAGAACACCAAGGTCACAAGGTAATTATGAGCCCAAGAGACAGAAAGGGCCACATGAACTAGAGACTACATCATCCTGAGACCAGAAGAACTAGATGGTGCCCAGCCACAACCGATGACTGCCCTGACAGGGAACACAACAGAGAACCCCTGAGGGAACAGGAGAACAGTGGGATGCAGATCCCAAATTCTCATAAAAAGACCAGACTTAATGGTTTGACTAAGATTAGAAGAATCCCAGCGGTTATGATCCCCAAACCTTCTGGTGGCCCAAGCAGGAACCATTTCTGAAGTCAACTCAGCAGACATGGATTGGACTGGACAATGGATTGGAGAGAGATGCTGATGAGGAGTGAGCTACTTGCATCAGGTGGACATTTGGGACTGTGTTGGCATCTCCTGTCCGGAGGGGAGATGGGAGGATAGAGGGGGTTAGAAACTGGCAAAATTGTCACGAAAGGAGAGACTGGAAGGAGGGAACGGTCTGACTCAATAGGGGGAGAGTAAGTAGGAGTATGTAGTAAGGTGTATATAAGTTTATATGTGAGAGACTGACTTGATTTGTAAACTTTCACTTAAAGCACAATAGAAATTATTTTTCTAAAATAAAGATCTCAAATTAATAGCCTAACTCAAAGACTTGAAGAACTAGAAAGAGAAGAGCAAACTAAGAAGACTAAATCTACCAGGAGAAAAAAAAAACAACAAAGATCAGAGGAGAAAAAAATATAAAACAGAAAAACAACAGAGAGAAATGATAAAATCAGAATGTGGTTCTTAAAAAAGATCAATAAAGTTGACAAATCTTTAGCTAGACTGACAAGAAAACATGCAAAAAAAAAAAAAAAAAAAGAGCGAGAGAGAAAGCAGGAACATTACAACCAATCCAAAAGAAATAATAACAAAATATTATGTACAACCATAGGGCAACAAACTGGATAACCTAAATGAAATAGACAAATTCTTGGAAGCACACAAACTACCTATCCAAACTGACTCAAGAGGAAATAGAAAGTCTTAACAGACCTGTAACAAGTGAAGAGATTGAATCAGTGATCAGAAACTTCACAAGAAAATGAGTCCTGGACCAGACGGCTTCACTGGGGAATTCTACCAAATACAGAAGACTTGACACCAATACTGTTTACTTAACTCTTCCAAAAGATAGAGAAGGAAGGAATACTCCCCAATTCATTCCAGAAAGTAAATATAACCCTGATACCAAAACCAAAGACATGACAAAAAAACACAAAACTACAGGCTAATATCTCTTATGAATATAGATGTAAAAACCCTAAACAAAATACTAGCAAAAAGAATTCAACAGTATATATTAGAAGAGTCATACACCATGACCAAAGGAGATTTATTCTAAGAATGCAGGGATGGTTCAGCATTAGAAAATCAATCAGATGGTTCAGCATTAGAAAATCATCACATGAATGTAACAAAGATCATCTCCACGGACACAGAAAAAGCATTTGATAAAACTGAACACCCTTTCTTGATGAAAACCCTATAGAAGATTGGAATAGAAATCCCTCGATGTGATTCAGGGCATACATGAAAAGCCAACATTATACTTAATGGAAAAAGACTAAGAGCTTTCCCACTCTCACCACTTCTATTCAATATTGTATTAGAAATCCTAGCCAGAGCAATAAGACAAGAAAAAGAAAGAAAAGGTATCCAGATTGGAAAAGAAGTAAAATGATCTCCATTCACAGATGATACCCTATATACAGAAAATCCCAAAGAGTCCACAAGAAAACTTCTAGAGCTAATAGAGAAATTTAACAAAGTTACAGGGTTGAGGTCAACAAACAAAAATCAGCCGAGTTTCTATACACCAGCAGTAAAAAATCTGAAAGGGAACTTAAGTAAACAATTTCTTTTACGATAGCATTAAAGAGAATAAACTGCCTAGGAATAAATCTAACTAGGGACATGAAGGACTTATACAAAGAAAACTATAAAACACCGCTGAAAGAGATTAAAGAAGACTTAAATGGAAAGATACACCATGTTCTCGGGTTGGAAGGCTTAATATTGCTAAGATGTCAATACTACCCAAAGTGATCTATAGATTCATCACAACCCTGACCAAAATTCCAACAGCCTTCTTAATAGATACAGAAAAAACAACCCTCAATTTTATACGAAATGGCAAAGGCCCTAAAGAGCTAATATAATGTTGAAAGAGAAGAACAAAGCAGGAAGGCTCACACTTACTGATTTTAAAACATACTGTAGAGCTATGGTAATCAAAACAGCCTGATACTGTATAATGACAGATACACAGATCAGTGGAATAGAATTAAAAGTCAATAAATAAACCCACACAGCTATGGTCAACTGATTTTTCACAAGGGTGCTAAGTCCATTTGAAGGGGAAGGAAGTGTGTCTTCAATAAATGGTGCCGGGAAAATTAGAATTCCACATGCAGAAAAATGGAACATGATCCACACCTCACACCATACACAAAAATAAATTCAAAATTGATTAAGGACCTAAATGTGCCAACTAAAACCATAAAATTCTTAGAAGAAAATACATGAGCAATGCTGCCAGGCCTAGTTTTCGACAATCAGTTATCTAACAAAATAACAAAAGCACAAACAGCAAAGGACAAAATAAATAGATGGGACAGAATATCTTCAGAAACCATATATCCAACAAGAACCTAATAACCAAAATACTTTTAAAACTTCAACAACTTAACAACAAAAAGAAAACCCAATCATAAAATGGGCAAAAGACTTGAATAGACATTTCACCAAAGACATTCACATAACCACCACATACCCAAAAAGGTGCTCCGCACCATTAGCTATCAGAGAGCTTCAAATCAAAGCCACATTTCTCTCCCACTAGGATGGCTAAAATAAACAATAACAGAAAATAAAAAATGTTGCCAAGGATGTGAGAAAACTGGAATTCTATCCATTGCTGGTGGGAATGCAAAATGGTAGAGCTATTGTGGGAAAAAGTGTGGCAAAACTAAAACCCATTCCAACTCATAGCAGTTCCTCAGAAAAACTAAAAATAGAACTACAGTATGACTTCCCAATTTCATTTCTAGGTATATACCCAAAAGACATGAAAGCAAAGACTCAAACAGACTTGGAGAACATTGTTCATTGTAGCACTATTCACAATAGCCAAAAGGTGGTAACAATGTAAACGCACATCAGCAGATGAATAGATAAACAAAATGTGGTACATACATACAACGGAATACTACTCAGCCAGTAGGAGAAACAAAAACTTGATACATGCTACAATATGAATGGAGCTTGAAGACATTATGCTAAGTGAAATAAGTCAATCGGAAAAACACAAATATTGTATGATCTCAGTTACATAAAAAGATAATAAAAGGCAGATGTATAGAGACTGTAACGGTTAAGGTTTTGTGTCAACTTGGATCGTCTGTGATAGCCGTATGATGGTGTGATCACTTCCATGATGAGATTTGATATTATGTGATCACCTCCATGATGGGATCTACTGTGAGTAGCCAATCAGTTGAAAGGGAGTTTCCTTGGGCATGTGGCCTACATTGGATATGAGTGGATATTCTGGCAAGGCTCGTGGGCTTTTGCTCATTTGGGGTCCTGCAGCTGGCTCCTGTTCATCTGACCTCCGGTTCTTGGGACTTGAGTTAGCAGCTTACCTGCAGTCTTGCCTGCCGATCTTTGGGATTCATCAATCTTCACAGCCTGTGAACAAGAGCCCTGCTCTCCAACTTGCCAATCTTGGGTTTACCAGCCCCTGTGACTACGTGCATCAGCCTGACCCAAGGACGGGACATTCTAGCCTCTACAACTGCATGAGCCATTTCCTTGATATAAATCTCTCTATGTATATATATATATTTACATGCTTTACTGGTTTAGCATCTCTAGAGAACCCAGCCTAAGACAGAGACCAAAGTTTGTTAGTGGTTACCAGGTGCAGGAGAGAGGGGAGAAAGGGGGGCTAATGGTGATGGAAAATCACATTGTATAAATATAGTATTGTACAATTATTATAATTGACGTCAATAAGCTGTACACCTGTAAAAACTTGAAACGGAAAAAGTTGTGTGACAGATATACTTACAACAACAACAAAAGGGAAAAAGAGTAGCTGCCGAGGCTGCTTATGTACAACTGAACACCTCACGGGATTTGGTTTCTTAGTTTGGAGGTTTAGGATCATGGTTTCATGGGACATCCCAGTTAATTGGCCTAATAATGTGTTTAGTGGGTCTGTTCTACCTCCTAGTTCATTGTATGATGCCTAAGATCTTAAAAGCTTGCAAGCAGTCATCCAAGGCACAACAGTTGGCTGGAGTAACAGAGGAAGAAAGAGAGTCAGGAACAGCAGGAAGGCATGGAATGTGTAGCTAATTGCCTCCATGAACAACTGACTCCTTTGCCGTAAGACCAGAAGAACGAATTGCGTCTGGCTATCATTACTGAACATTTTGATCAAAGATTCCATGGAAGAAGCCTGATCAAAACAGGAAAAATGCAGAACAGAATATAAAAGTCTCATGGACTCTAGACTTTCTGGAACCATGAAGGATAGATGAACCACTGAAACTACTGCCCTGAGATATCTTTAAACCTTAAACCAAAAATATCCCCTTAAGTCGTCTTAAAGCCAAATAGCAGTTTAGTTTAACTAGTAAAAAATGTCTGCCTTGAGCATTATGCTCTTTTAATGGGAATGGAACGACTAGAATGGAAATAATGAGAAGCTTGACATAATGTGAAGAATGTAATGAATGTCAGTGAACATTATGTGTTGAAATTGTTGAATGGGAACTCTTGTGCTGTGTATACTTACACATAAAAAATTATTTTTAAAAGTCTTCTTCATCATGGGCTTATAAAGCTTCCAGTTTTCTACAAAATACAACTCCTAAGAGAAGTATCATCCATCCACTCTGTTGGTGGACAGAGCTCCATGAGGCCGTCACATGGAAGAGGAATCTGCTCCAAGCCAAAACCAGACCACCAAACCTAGTGCTCTCACTCCTGACAATAAATACACACAATATTTGGCCCATCTATGGCCCTCCCATTAGGTTAAACATCATGAATAACTCCATCACCCAGGACCACAGTATAAATCCACAAAAACCTCTACAAACAAAGCAAGGGCTCTGTGGAGGTTGCAGAAAAGGCATAATAAGAGTTCATGAACCGAATATAAATGCTGATCATTGACGTTCCACACCCCTCAGGCTGGCAG
Source organism: Loxodonta africana (assembly GCF_030014295.1). NCBI lineage: Eukaryota > Metazoa > Chordata > Mammalia > Proboscidea > Elephantidae > Loxodonta > Loxodonta africana. Next base: position 42,578,481 of record NC_087365.1, read on the forward strand.
GCAGGTCTGCCTCTGTGGTTAACCTCATCTCCCATCCCACCCTCCCATCTGACTTTTACTCCCAACTCTAAGTGACCTACAGTTCTTAGAATATGCCTCAATCTTCCACACTTCACTGCCCCAGCACATATGTCACCCTGCCTGGAAAACATTCTCACCAACCCTCCACCCGACCGTGGGGCAAGAGGTATCCATCTTAATCGTTTCTATCTATTCCTCCCAAACGATTACCACCTTGTGAGGCCATCTGGACTCTTCGGACTCTTCTCTGGAGCTCCTGGTTCTTGTCATGTAGCTCTCTCATCACTTTTCCTGTGCTTAACTTTATTCCATGTTGTATTTGTTTATATGTCTCTCACCCACCAGACCAGTCCATATCTCCACAGGTGTTGGGTATTTCACCCCCATGACCCCAGCATGACTAAGACAGACTAGGAAGAAAGGCCTGGTGATCTACTTCCAAAAATCAACAATGAAAACCCAATGGATTACATGGTCCGATCCACAGCCAACCATGGGGATAGTACAGGACCATGCAGCAGTTAGTTCCATTATGTACGGGGTCACCATGTGTTGGGGACCAATTCAACAGCAACTAACAACAACCACCCCAGCACTCAGCACAGCAACTGACACACACAGCAGGTGCTCTATAAATGTCTGATGAATGAATAATTCAATGAGAAATCTGCTCTAAGACAAGGGACTTAACTGTCTTCTACATAACCCCTGAGTTTTTTAAAAGGACATGAATTCATTGCTCATTACTTCCAAAACCTACCCAGTTCTTCTGCAGAAAGAGTAAAGAATACATGGGTTAACTTTTCCGGGAAGACATTGCCCAGAGCAGAACTACTCTGGAGGTTCAGGTATAGCATTGGTATAGAGTTAGCATGCCTCAAATATGTACTTGTCTGATACGTTTCTTACAGGCAAGAAAAACAAGGCAGTAGAAGTGAAGAAATAAGATGGGTTCACTCTCACCTTCGAGATTGCAAAACATCAGTATCAGCTGCTCGAGAAATCTTTAAAACCCCTGAGGTAGATCAGGGATTTTTTTTTCTAAATGTCTGTGTGATATTCTTACTTCTGTGAGACAAATTAATGCTGAAGAGTAACTGGGGAAAAGAAAAAAAAATCTTGATTCATGTTCTCTTGGAATGCAGTTTGCTTTGTTTTTTTGTGTGTAATTACATATATTACCAACGTAATTACAAATCATACATGCATTTGATTTGTGCAATTATAAAACAGTATATAATTTTTAAATGTGGTACATTTCTTTCTCCCCAAGATCTCTTTGTAAAGGAGCTGATTTATCATTTTCTAAAAATATGCCCCTGTGCAATGAATTTTAATAAAATAAAAATTAGTAAATATTTGCCTTCCTTTTGTATTTCAAGAAAATAAACTTCATCACGAAAACGCAGGTTTGAAAAGGCTCATTACATGTCCTGAAAAACTGCCTTCACTAGGCTAATTCTACCCATTGAGGAAAAGCCAACCAAACACTGTCATTATCAAGAAGGGTAATTGTAGGGGACCACTGCTAAGAAAGGTGCAGTGAGGTATTCATGATGAGGCAGGGGAAAATCACAACTATAAACAAAAAACCAAACCCACTGCCGTCAAGCCGATTCCAACTCATAGCAACCCTACAGGACAGAGCAGAACTGCCCCATAGAATTTCCAAGGAGCACCTGGTAGATTTGAACCGCTAACCTTTTGGTTAGCAGCCATAGATAGCACTTAACCACTACACCACCAGGGCTTCCAGTTACAACTATATGAACTGGTAAAGAACAGCCTCTTCTAGAGTGGAAGAGGTGGACTGCCCTGTATGCCCTTGAGCTAGTGACTTAATCTCCCAGAGCTTCCCTAAATTGAGAGTAATACCACCTTCCTCAACTGCTTGCACCTTGTACAGCTGTGAGGATTAAATAACGTATATGAAAGGCTCTAGTACAATCTTGCTTAGGCAGTAAACACTTCAAGTGGTAGGCGGTTCTTGCTGTAACAGCATCAAGCCTAACCTTCATTTTACTGATGTTTTATTTTTATTTGCAAGATCCCAGTTTACCCTGATGCGACTATATCCCACCGCATCTGTAACACAGTGACTGGTTCTTAGTTTCACATTTTCAGAGGTAAAATGACAACAACCTGGACTCATTCAAAGGAGGAGGAGGACTGTGAAGGACCTAGGGGTTCTGTCATGGGAGGGATGGTGGATGTCCTGGGGATGTGTACGCACGAGAAGATGCAGCAGGGAAGACAGAATCCTTAGCTGTGCAGGCCAGAGAAATTTAGAGATAATCCTTATCTAACTCATGACCCACACTTATATTCTGTTGGAGAAAGCAATAGTTCTTCTTTGGTTAAAAAAAAAAAAAAGCCAGCATTTTAAATCAGATTGCCCATAAAAAGATGGGTTTCTAGATTCTCTTGAAAATGGGTAGCATGGGCAGGAATGGGCCCAAGATCCTGTATTGCAACTGGCTGGAGCCAAAGAGTGTTAGCCTTCACTTGGCCAGACCCTGAAGGCAGCCCTCCATTGTGCTCATTATTTTCATGAGCTAAGGTAACCCTGGGATATGCAAGCTTTGAAATGGATCTCCAGACAACACTAAAGGGATCAGTAAAGGACTGGGATCTGCATCCCCAACAATGCTTCACCATGTGTGCTGGCATCTCCCATTGAGGGGGTGGGTCAGGAGTAGGGGCATCCTTACTCTTCCCAGCAACCATGATCACAGCTGCTGTCATTACCCCCACAGGGTCTTCAAATGCCTGAAGCTCATTCAGCACCAGAAAGGGAAGAGAAACTGGGAGCCATGGAAGTTAACACTAGAAAAAAATTATTACAGCAATCATACAATGGAATGTTCTGCCTTCCCACAGCTGAAAGCAGGTGTGGTCTGCCTCCATGTGTAACCTCATGTTTAAGAAGAAAATAGGCCACAGTTTGCCTGAGATGTCTTAAAGCTATCTCCTACCTAAATATTCAAGAACATGTACCTAATCCTGGTATTTTCAATAGGGTAAAAGAGGGCATAGTCTGCATCACAAAGGAATAGAAAGCTTCAAACTCGGAGCACTAATAAAGAATTACAAGAAAACAATCTCCCTTGATGAGACAACTGAGGCTCAGAAAGTTTGAGTAACCAATTTGAGGACCAGGCAATGGATCCAGGAACTCTGGCTCCAGATCTGAATAAACGAACCTCACACAGGTACTCTTACTTTTTTAATTACTTAAATATATACTTCAATCATCAGATGAGTCAAAATTAAGAAATCAAGAACTTGAAGGTTCCAGAGAGAATAAGGTCCAACTTCCAACTCACCTGAAGATGAAGGAGAACAATGGCCTCAGCAAATCCATCTGATGGAACCAGCGGCATCTCTGAGCCAGCAAAAGTATGACGGATTTGACACTTCTTTTTACTGTGACATCTGGATGAAGCTTTAAGCAAACAACTTCATTCTGGATTCATTCCTCATCATGAAAACAATTGTTTAATCAAATACCGGAAACTGTTCAAGAAAGGCCTCTCGTGTTCAAGTTTAGCCACAGACTCAAAGACTAAGTAAAAAAACTTTATAGCTACATGTTAAGAATAAGGCAAGAAATCAAGTGAGCAGGAGAACAGTGGGATACGGACCCCAAATTCTCCTAAAAAGACCAGACTTAATGGTCTGACTGAGACTGGAAGCACCACAGTGATCATGGCCCCCAGATCTTCTGTTGGCCCAGGACAAGAACCATTCTGAAAGCCAACTCTTCAGACAGGGATTGGACTGGACAATGGGATGAAGAGGGATGCTGGTGAGGAATGAGCTTCTTAGATCAGGTGGACACTTGAGACTATGTTGGCATCACCTGTCTAAAGTGGAGATGAAAGGGTAGGGAGGGCTAGAAGATGGTGGAATGGACACGAAAAGACAGTGGAGGCAGGGAGTGGGCTATATCATTAGGGGGAGAGCAATTGGGAGTATGTAGCAAGGCGTATATAAGTTTTTGTGTGAGAAACTGACTTGATTGTAAACTTTGACTTAAAGCACAATAAAAATTAAAAAGCATAAGCCAAGAAAGGGAAGAATCCCCAGATAAGTAAAGCACTATTGAAGAAGAAGAATAAAGTAGGAGGACTCATACTACCTGACCTCAGGACCTACCATACAGCTACGGTAGTCAAAACAGCCTGGTACTGGCACAACAACAGATACATTGACCAGTGAAACAATTGAGAACTCAGATGTAAATCCATCCATCTATGGTCACGTGATCTTTGACAAGGGCTCAAAGTCTATCAAATGGGGAAAAGACAGTCTTTTTAACAAATGGTACTGGCAAAACTGGGTGTCCATCTGCAAAAAAATGAAATACAACCCACACCTCATGCCATATACAAAAACTAACTCAAAATTGACCAAAGACCTAAATATAAAGCCAAAAACTACGAAGTTCATATAAGAAAAAATAGGATCAATGTGAGAGGCCCTAATAAACAGCATCGACAAGACACAAACCACAACCAACAACACCTAAACTCTAGAAAATAAGCTAAATAACTGGCATCTTCTTAAAATTAAACACTTATGCTCATCAAAAGATTTCACCAAAAGACAAAAAAGAGAACCTACAGACTGGGAAAAAAATTTTGGCTATTACAAATTAGGCAAAGGTTTAATCTCTAAAATCTACAAGAAAATCCAACATCTCTACAACAAAAAGACAAATAATCCAATTTAAAAAATGGGCAAAGGAAATGAACAGACACTTCACCAAAGAAGACATTCAAGCTACCAACAGACACATGAGAAAATGCTAGAGATCACTAGCCATTAGAGAAATGCAAAACAAAACTACAATGAAATACCATCTCACCTTGGCATTACTGGCACAAATCAAAAAAACAGGAAATGACAAATGTTGGAGAGGCTGTGGGGAGATTGGAACTCTTATGTGCTACTGGTGGAAATGCAAAATGATACAAACATTTTGGAAAAGGATATGGCACTTCCTTAGGAAGCTAGAAATAGAAATACCATATGATTCAGCAATCCCACTCCTAGGAATATATCCTACAGAAATAAGAGTTATCATACTAATAGACATATGCACATCCATGTTTATTCCAGCATCATTCACAATAGCAAAAACATGGAATGAAACTAGATACCCATCAACAGATCAGTGGATAATCAAACTGTGGTACATATATACAATGGTGTATTACGCAACCATAAAGAACAACGATGAATCTGTGAAGCATCTCATAACTTGGATGAATCTGCAGGACAATATGCTGAGTGAAATAAGTCAATCACAAAAGGACAAATATCGTATGACACCATTACTGTAAAAACCCATGAAAAGGTTTATACACAAAAAGAAACAATCTTTGATACTTACAAGGGAAGAGAGGGGTGGGGATGGAAAAACACTAAATAGACAATAGATAAGCGGTAACTTTGGTGAAGGGTAAGACGGTACACAGTACTGGGAAAGCCAGCACAACTTGTACCAGGGAAGATCATGGAAGCTCCACAGACACATCCAAACTCCCTGAGGGACCGGACTGCTGGACAGAGGGTTGTGGGGACCATGGTCTCAGGGAATATCTAGCTCAATTGGCATAACATAATTTATAAAGAAAATGTCCTGCATTCTACTTTAATGAGTAGTGCCTGGGGTCTTAAAAGCCCGTGAGCGGTCATCTAGGATACTCCACTGGTCTCAACCCTTCGGGAGCAATGAAGAATGAAGAAAACTAAAGATACAAGGAAAAGATTAGTCCAAAGGACTAATAGACCACATCTACCGTGGTCTCCACCAGACTTGAGTCCAGTATAACTAGATGCTGCCTGGCTACCACTACTGACTGCTCTGACAGGGATCACAATAGAGGGTCCTAGAGAGAGCCGGACAAAAATGTAGAACAAAATTCTAACTCAAAAAGAAAGACCAGACTTGCTGCCTGACAGAGACTGGAGAAACCCTGAAAGTATGGCCCCTGGACACCCTTTCAGCTCAGTAATGAAGTCACTCCTGAGGTTCACCCTTCAGCCAAAGATTGCACAGGTCCATAAAACAAAACGAGACTAAAAGGGCACACCAGCCCAGAGGCAAGGGCTAGAAGGCAGGAAGGAACAGGAAAGCTGGTATTAGGGAACCCCAGGTTGGGAAGGGAGAGTGTTGACATGTCATGGGGTTGTTAACCAATGTCATAAAACAATATGTGTACTAACTGTTTAATGAGAAACTAGTTTGTTGTGTAAACCTTCATCTAAAGTACAATTTTAAAAAAAAAAATTACACTTTAATAAAAGGAAGTTTTAAAAGTTCTCTTAAGTAGCATTTGGGTCAAAAAAGAAAACCAAAACTAATAACATTGAAAACACCACATTTAAAACAAAGCTCTGCTTAGGAGTACACTCATAGTTTTAAATTATTTTATTCTTAAAGACAAGACAGTGAAAACAAATGCATTATGCATTCAACTCCAGAATTGAGGAGAAACAGAAGGACGGTTCATGAAACATGCCTGCAGAAAGCAAGAACAATAAAAGCAGAAATTCATTCATTGGAAAAGTTTTTTTTTTTTAAAGAGATAATTGACAAGTAAATGTGAGACCTTTATGTACATATATACACATAATTTGTATATATAATACTAATATGTGTGTGTAGGTATATGTATATACATACACATTTTTCATTAAATAATGCTTGAGAATTTACTGTGTGTGATACATTCTGATGTTTTAAATTTCTTTAACAGCTTTATTGAGGTACAACTGATAAATAATAAAGTGCCTCTATTAAAATTTAAAAAAAACTTTTTTTTATTTAAAATGTACAGTTTGGAAAGTTTTGACACACGGATACACCTGTGGACACATAACTATAATCAAGAAATGAAAATATCCAATAACCCAAAAGTTTCCTTGTGTTACTTTGTAATTTCTCCCTTTTGATCCTCCTTGGTCCCCCACCTACAGAAAACCACTGATCTGTTCTCTCTCACTATAGATAAGTTTTTATGTTCTAGATTTTTATAAATACAGAATCATAAAATGCAAAAAAAAAAAAAGAATAAGCCAAGAAAAATGACTAAAAGGAAATATACCAAAATATTAAGGTGGCTGGCTCTTGGTAGTAGTATCGTATTTGCTTCTGTCTGTTTTTCGAATCCACCAGCCACTCCATGGAAACACTACGGAGCAGTTCTACTCTGTCCTATAGGGTCTGTATGAGTCAGAATTGACTCAATGGCAATGGGTTTGGTTTGTTTTGGTTTATCTTTGTTTTCTAAAATGGACCTGTATTACTTGTTTAAAATAATGTTTAACTAGACAAAAATAAAAACCTAAGTGAAGGAGCTCAGTCAGATACCTTGTTCTGCTCTAAGACCCCAGATCTACCCCACAGTTGTTATTGTTGTTAGTTGCCATAATATCAACTCAAACTCATGGTGACTTTATGGATAACAGAGCGAAACATTGCCCAGTCCTGAAGCTATTGTGTCAACTCCAGTATACCTCGGCCTACGCTTTTGCCTTTTCTGATCTCTGCTAGAGATAGGAGAGGTTCCCCAATGCCCTGCCATTTCGACTGTATCCCCTGATCTGAGCAGCAAGGTGCTCAGTACACAGTCTTACCTAATAAATACTTGTTAAGTGAATGAAATCATGGTATCTTGTAAGTTCCTTCACCCCCTTTTTCTCTGGATCTGTCAATTTATAGGATGTTACTCAGGTGAATGATATTTCCTGGAAGAGACCATAGAATTAATTACTCTTGTAACCTCAAAAATCATATTTGAAATCAAATCTGCACAAGTGACAACCAGAGGATATAAAAATGGCACCATCTTCAGCCTCTTAATTACATACTATATATCAAACTTCTCGCAAGCTCTGAAAATGTCCCATTTAACATTCCACACTTGGCATTCAATTCCAAAACCTGAAATGGAGATTGTATTACTTAAACATTTCCCTGATTTTTTTTTTTTTAATTCATTTGTTCCTCATCTTTACCCTTCACCCAGGTTTTATCTACTCTCTATGTCATACTGTGGTGGCTTGCATGTTGCTGTGATACTAGAAGCTGTGCCACCAGTATTTCAAACACCAGCAGGGTCACCCATGGTGGATGGGCTTCAGCAGGACTTCCAGACTAAGACAGGCTAAGAAGAAAGACCTGATGATCTATTTCTGAAAATTAGCCAATGAAAAATGCTATGGACCACAAAAGAATATTGTCCGATATAGTGCCCTCTAGGTTGGAACGCACTCAAAATACAAAGTGGCCATGACAATGGACTAGAGCATACCAACAATTGTGAAAATAACACAGGACTGGGCAACATTTTCTTCTGTTATACCTGGGATCGGCGTGAGTCAGGGCTGACTGAACAGCAACTAACATCATTTCTTTCTTATGCAGTTGTGCACTGGCAAAGAGAATTTAGGAGAAAACTAATAATTTTGAAATCCAAATACATTCATTGTCCTAAGACTAAGGGACTTTACCCAGTGGCAAACACACAAATGTACTCAAAGCACGTGGGGGAAGTCAATTATTGGATATGTAGAAACAGAGGAAACATTGGTTCCAAAGCAAGTTGAAGACATACATGGGGGGAATCGTCCCTCTGACCATCGTCCTGCATGGAGCTAAGTATCTTGAGAGTGGAGACCAATACACAGAACACGACTGGCATTTTGTTTAAAAAGCATGTATGTATGTTTATATATAGATATGCCTGTATATCATAGGAAAATGTCAGAAAGGCTATACACCAAATAGAAAATAATAATTAGCCCTGCACGGGGTAAAATGGAAAAGTCAGTGGGCTGAGGAGATAGAAACTTTCACTTCTTATTTTACATAAGTCAGATAAATAAAGTGATGGCATTATGGGTAAATTGTATTTTTATGTTTCCCTTTTTTTCCAATAATACATGCATGCATGAACAACAGGATTAATGTAACTGATACACTAATTTGTACACATTAAAAATGTTGAATTGGCATATGTGTTATATATGTAATTACAACAATAAAAAAAGTGTGTGCATGGATAATGGTAATGGTCACACAACATGATGAACACAACTGACGTCATTGATTGCACACGTGAAGAATATTGAAATGGCAAATGCTATGTTACATACACGTTTACTACAATTAAAAAAAATGGTGCACGTGTGTGTGTGTCTAGAAAGGTTAGTTCTCTGCCTTCAAGACGAAAACAGCATTAAAAGCAAATATATACAGAAACAAAAAACTCATACAAAGCAAAACACATACAAGCAACAGTGGGGTCAAATGGCCTGAAATTTACTCCTAGAGGATTGAAATGAAAGCCTTTGGGTGCCTGAACCAATCAATGGTCACCTCTTAGACCATCCTCTACCAGACAACAGCTTCTGGATACCACTCCTTCACCGTTTTCATCCTTTGTCTCCTTCACCACTTCCTCCTCTTCTGGCAACCCCTTAGTATGCATTCCTTCCTCCAAAGTTTCCTCCTTGATCTACTTCTCCCCATGTGAAACACCTTCCATCTTAGTGGACCAGGGATGATACTTTAGGCTGCAAGTAATGGAAAATGTAACTCAAGCCAATTTAAACACTGAAAGGAATTTCCTGCCTCACAGTCCTGGAGGGTCTGAAGGCAGTGTGCACTTCCAAGATTAACAGTCTGGTTGCTTTCCATCTTTTTGTTTTACATTCTGTGAGTCAGCTGACGCCCTTTTCAGATGCTGAAACAGACACGGCTATTCCAGGATTCACATTGGTAAATTACATCCCGAAGGATAAAGAAAACCGGCTGCTTTTCTGCCTCCTCATGGGCCCACACAGGGTCACATGCCCATTTATTCGCCAATGCCTGCGCCCAGAGAAATGCATGAGCTGATTGACTCAATAACCCAAGCCTAAGTCACTCACTGTGGCAAGAAAGGTTGGATTAACCCTGATTGGCTAAAACCGTGTCACAAAATTGGGGGTGGGGTGTTGGGAGTGAGACCCCTTCCTAGGGGAGGAGAATAAAAATCTAGGTGCTATTAGAAGGAAGAAATCAAAAACTAAACCCATTGCCATCGAGTCGACTCTGACTCATAGCGACCCTACAGAACAGAGTAGAACTGCCCCACAGGGTTTCCAAGGAGCGGCCAGTGGATTCAAACTGCTGACTTTTTGGTTAGGAGCCAAGGTTTTAACCACTGAGCCAGGAAAAGGCAAGGGGGAATTAATGCAGGATAGGCACCAACAGAAAAGGCTCCCACTACCATCCACGTCCTCCATGAAGGACCCTGGGAAGGTATCCTAGATTTCTCCTTAATCTTGCCATCTGCCCAGTCATGAAATAGTATCAAATCCCTTTCCTCACTAATTGTCACCGCATGCGTACACACACGTAAGAGTTACTCTTATGTCAAATTTACAATCTTTAATGTGCACAAAACTCTTCCATGTTTTAAGTCACTTCTGAGGCTCCCATCTTTATAAAAATAATCCCTGCCATTTTTGGTACTCCCTGTTGTTGTTGAAGTTAGGTTAGTTTCATGGAGTCGACTCTGACTCCTGGTGACCCCATGTGCGTCAGAGCAGAATTGTGCCCCACAGGGTTTTCAATGGCTGATTTTTTGGAAGTAGGTTACTAGGCCTTTCTTCTGAGGCACCACTCAGTAGACTCCAGCCACCAACCTTTCAGTTAGCAGCCAACCACTAACCATTTGCACCACCCAGGGATGCCTAACCAGGACAGTTAGTCCTGATTTTTCCCACTTGTAGACCAATTAATGCCTATTAGCTACTTTTTAGTGCCACCTTTCCTCTCAAAAGTGTCCTGATTTGGGCCATAAATTATACAGTGATCTTTTTGAGACGCACACTTAGGACTCTAAGGATGCAAGGGAATTAGCCAAGCAGGTGTCTGGGGAAGAAACTTCCAAGCAGAGGGAACAGAAAGAACAAGGTCCCAAGGGAGGCTCACGCCTGATGAGTTTAAGGAACAGCAAGGGGACCAGGGTGGCAGCTAGAGCATGAGGGAGAGTGGTGGGTCTAAAAGCTCCTGAGGTCTTGTGGGCCCTTACAAGGAAGGACTGGAAGTTTTACCCTGGGTGAGATGGAGAGCCTTGGGAGGGTTCTGAGCAGAGGAGGGACATGACTCAATTCTTATTGTAAATGGGTCACTCTGGCGGCCATCTTGAGAGCAGATTCTAACAAGACAAAGGCAGAAGAAAGGAGACCAATTAGGAAGTTCCCATAATAATCCCCTAATAATTAGGAAGTTCTCATAATAATCCAGAGGGAGAAAGGGTGGCTTGGCTAGGTGGCAATAGTGGAGGTAGCGAGAGGGTTGGTTTCTGGATGTATTCTGAAGCTAGCACCATGCACTTGCAGATGGATTAGATATTAGGTGTGAAGGAAAGGAGTTGAGAAAGACACATCATTTCTGAGCAACTGGTGTGTGGAATTGTCTTCAGCTGAGGTGGGGAAGGTGGAGGACAGAGCAGGTTTCAAGGCCTGGAGTTCAACTTTGGACATGTTAAATGTGAAATGTTTGTAGGCACACAAGTGGCAGTGTCAAGTAATTGGCTACAAGAGTCAGGAGTTCTGGAGATAGATCTGTACTGGATAAAATGTTGGGAGTCGTCGGCATGGAGGAGGTCTTTAAAGGCATGGCTACCAAAAAAGAACATCTGGCTTTTAGCTCAACCCAAAGTGGAATGAATTATTTGAAAGTTGCTTACCTCTTTATTTCCCCCAGCCTGTTTGTGTTCCCATTAACGCGTTTTTATAACTCCAGACCATACAACGAGACCCCACTACAAGGCATCCCCAGGGACCTGAGCACCTCCTGAAACAATTACATCTCATGACAACACACGTGCTTACTGAAGACAGTTTTGGTAAACACAGGCAGCCAGTTGGGAAGAGCACCAGACATACAGTCAGAAAACCTGGCTCTTCCAATGCTGAGACTCTTCAGCTATGTGATCTTGGGCAAGTCACTTAACCTCTCTGAGCTTTTAGTTCCCTCACCGTAAACTAGTACTAATAATACCCACCCTCATAGGTTTGTAGAGAGCAGTAACTGACAAAACCCATCTAAACAGCTTACCACAGCAGCTGGGACATGGGAACTGCTAGATAAATATCAACAATAATTACTGTGCTATTATTGTTATTGGCACTAGTTTTTTTTTTTTTTTTTATTGTTATAATTAAAATGATTACCATTTGTCTTAGCTTAGGTTTCCCCAGAGGCAGTTTTAAGAAAAGGATTATCTAACAAGAGGTTTATTTGGAAAGTGATCCCAGGAAACTCTGATAAAGGAGAGGAGAGGTGAGAAATGGAAAGAAAGACACCAATATTCAGTGTGTTATCAAGCGAGTTACCACTGTGGGTAACCGGAGCTTAACCCCACTGGGGCACTCTGAGATTCAGTGTAGAACATACCTCTCAGTTATCCTCCCTACGCACTGATGGAGCTGAGGTATTTACACAACAAGCCCTGACAGTCATTGGTTAAGGGCTGGTGGTCGGAAGAGGATCATTTCTGGCTTTGTAGAAAGGTGTGGCTAGATGCCAGCTGGAGTACACTGGAGTGGTGGAGCCCACCTGATATTATTATGAATATGGCTTCAACTCCTAACACTGGGACAATTCACTCAACTTCTCTGAGCCTTGGAGCCCTGAAGGCACAATGGTTAAGAGCTTGGCTGCTAACCAAAAGGTCAACAGTTCAAATCCACCAGCTGCTCCTTGGAAACCCTGGGAGGCAGTTGTATTCTGTCCTACAGGGGTCGCTAGGAGTTGGAATCGACTTGACGGCAGTGGGTTTTTCTGAGCCTCGGTTTTCCATCCATCAAATGGGGGAAATAATATCTGCCTCTCAGAACTGGTGGGAGGACTTCACAAAATAGTGTTTATAATAGCACCTGGTGTGACGCCTGGCACATAGAATTTCAGTTTCCTTTCTTCTTCTCCCCATTATATCCTTCCCACATAAAGGGAAAGGCCCACTTCCTTACCAGCCACGCGGGCCCTTTCAGAAGTGCATTTTCTGTTTTATAGCATTGTTCTCTGGCTGCAGAACACGCCTTCCCTATAATACACTCTCCAGCATCAATAATCATCTCTCTAAATATTCCTTCCTGGATGGAGGAAGTGGAGGTGCTTTTAAGAGAAGGATGGTGATTCATGTCCCCAAGGTATATTTAATTTCTGTTGCCACAGTTTATTGCACCCACCATGTCAAGACCTCTTATCTCCAAAGCAAATTAGTCAAGACAGAGTCGGTCATAATCTGGTTACATTCAGCGCCGTCATGTGCACATTGCTCGGCTGCTCACAGAAACACTGGCAAATTGATCCAAAAAGAAGCCAATCCCAAAGCCCTCCCCCCAAAAGCAGGCCAATCTTGAAAGGGTCCCCGCAGGAAGCAGGCCTGCCCGGTGCAAACCACCAGCCCATACAGCAGAGCCGGACTTGGGCTGGGGAGACAAGTGATCATGTGTGAGCAAGAAGCTACCAGAATACAAACGAGCAGGGAGGTCTCCGTGCCAGGAAACCCCCACAACGGCTATTTGTTTGGTGTTCTGGGAAAACTAAACACCAACAGAGGCTTCATGGAGGCATCCAACAGCCAGAATAAATCTGAAAGGGGTGGACCACGCATGAGGCTGACCAAGCTTGGTGACTGACACACAAGTCGGTTGATTAATAATTACTCTCTTTTTAGAGTTAGCCACAGTGTCAAAGAGAGGTGCCTTCCCTGTGGCCAAAAAGGTGTTTACCAGCATGGAGAAGGAACTAAACTGGAGAGAAAACAAAATCAGGGGGTCTGTATGCACCAGGACTGCACTAAGGCCCTCACGTATGTCATCTTTTTCATTGATTTTTTCGTAACAGCCACTAACACAAGCTAAAGCTCCAAGGGCTTATCAATCATTTTAACCAAGGTGACAAAGCCAGTAAACAAAAGAGTTAGGTGTAAACCCAACTCTACTGACATATTATGTTAGCCTCGCAAGAATAATTTTTTTTTTTAAATCTAGTGTTTTCTTATGCAGGATTTAATGTGCTACAAAATTCAGGTATTATGTTTAGAAGCCAGAATAGTGGTTACGTTTGGGGTGGAAGGAGGGTAATACCTTAATGTGACAACATAAAAATGTGACGACACTGGTCTTGTTCTACTTTCTGGCCTCAGTGGTAGGTTCATGAAGCATCACCTTGTGATGACAGCAATTCATCAAAGTGGATACTTAGTGATTTGTGACTTTTCTATATGCATGTCATACTAATACAAAAACCCAGAACAATACAGGAGGGCGAAAAATCACCTCCTATGGGCCAGCTGACAGTTTTTGTAAATAAAGTTTTATCGGAACACAGGCATGACCTTTCGTGTACATATTGTCTCTGGCTGCTTATCTGACCCTTTACAGAAAAAGTCTGCCAACTCCTGTGTACTCTGTACACAGAAGACTGAACCTAATTTGGGCTTACATTAAATCTATTCTTCTGCTCTGTTTTTCTTAGCCAAACATGTACATGAATTTGCATACTTTAAGAACTATCCAATGACATGAAGGGGAAAGAGCTTAATGTTACATTAAAGAATTTGAGTTAGCACATGTCATACAATGAGAATATAAGGAAATCAACATAAACAGAAGAAAATTAAAACCAAAGGGATACTCAGGTATTACATCAACCTACCATGTGATTGGATAGCAAATTTGATTTAGAGTCTCCTGGACACCAAAGTAAAAATGGTAACACGTGCAACACAAATGTGCCAAGTGTTGGGAAGCCAAGCTGGGGTTTGAAGCATGCACCCTGCACAGTCCAAAAATCATCTAAACCAATGCACACAACTGAAAGCTGAGTGCTCTTGATTACAGCCACCTTTATCCTGTTTTTTCTGCAAAAAGACAATTCATTTTTTGCTCTGATGGGCAAAAGGGCCCTCAGGAGCCTAATTTTTGCCAACTGCCATGTGGCACTGCCCGCTCCCATCTGGGCTGGCTGGCACAGACCTCGGTGAGCAGAACAGAGGGCCCCAGGAGGGTCCTCGGACCATGGCTCCATCACAATGACCTACTTGGGATTAAAACAACATTCTAGTGTATAACTGTTTTATGGGTCATAAATATTGCACAGATGTTCCTTATTTACATAGAC
This sequence comes from Loxodonta africana, assembly GCF_030014295.1. NCBI lineage: Eukaryota > Metazoa > Chordata > Mammalia > Proboscidea > Elephantidae > Loxodonta > Loxodonta africana. The sequence goes on from NC_087365.1 coordinate 42,593,698, forward strand.
TCCGTAGATTATTATTGCAACATTACCATGCTAATATGGTGGTTCCCGCATTCGAAACTGGAGGGCAGGAAGCTGGGAGATGTAATTAAACAAGCATGGTGCGCATTTTGGGGGTTGTTCAAGAAAACAAAACAAAAGCACATCCTGAAACTGCTCCTTGTTCATTTTATTCCACAACTGACATGTGAAGGCCAGCGTTAAACTTTTAAAAAATATCACTTGATAGATTGGTAGAGCAACAAATTAAATAGTAATAATAGCATTGAATGAGTGCTTACTATGGGCCATATATATATTTATATGCATATATTGTTGTTGTTGTTGTTAGTTACCATCAAGTCGATTCCGACTCATGGCAACTCCACATGTGCAGAGTAGAACTACACTATAGGGCTTTCAAGGCTGTGACCTTTTGGAAGCAGATCGCCAGGCCTGTCTTCTGAGACTCCTGTTTGGGTTTGAAATGCCAACCCTTTGGTTAGTAGTCCAGCACTTGACCATTTGCGCCACCCAGGAATAGATGTTGTTGTTGTTAGGTGCCATCGAGTCGGTTCTAACGCCTACAGACCCTATATACAACAGAACAAAACACTGCCCAGTCCTGTGTCATCTTCACAATCATTGCTATGTTTCAGCCCACTGATGCAGCCACTGTGTCGATCCATCTCATTGAGGGTTTTCCTTTTTTTTGCTGACACTCTAACTTTATACATATATACATATTATATATACATTAATCATATACATATATCATATACATCTTCTCCTCACTATCTCATTATCCAACATTTCACATTTATGACAATAGTAAAAAATCTGCTATCCAACTATTTTGTACATTAACGATGTACACTGGGCAGTAATGAACACTGAGGTGGGAGGCGAGAGTAATGCTGGCTGTGATGGTTAAGGCTATGTATCACCTTGGCTGGACCATGATTCTCAGTGGTTTGGCAGTTATGTAATGATGTAATTCAGTAGTTATATTATGACGTAGTCATCCTCCATTTTTGCATAACACTGATTCACATATTGACCTGATCTTTGGAACCTAACCATGTCAGTAAGTGAGGGAACTCAGCAAACACTGGAGAGCCGGAGTAACTGGCAGGAAGAAAACAGAGACCTATATAAGGAGCCCAGGTAGTACAAAGGTTAAGCACTCAACTGCTAACAAAAAGTCAGCAGTTTGAACCCACCAGTGGTTCTACAGGAGAAAAGACCTGATGATGTGCTCCCGTAAAGATTCAAGCCCAGGAAATTCTATGGGGCAGTTCTACTCTGTCAGGAAACTCTATGGGGCAGTTCTATTCTGTCAATACACGGTCACTATGAGTCAGAATCAACTTCATGGCACACAACAACAAACACATACATACATATATATAAACCCATTGCTGTCAAGTTGATTTCAACTCATAGCAACCCTACAGGCCAGAGTGGAACTGCCCCATAGGGTTTCCAAGGAGTAGCTGGTGGATTTGAACTGCCGACCTTTTGGTTAGCTGCTGTAGCTCTTAACCACTGTGACACCAGGACCCTGTATATATATTTATATAGATTATATTAATGCTCAGAAAAATTCTATGAGGCGCCCCTTTGACAAATGAGGAAACTGAGGTAGAACTTGGGTAAGTAACTTGCCCAGGGTCATAAATCATGTAGTGGTGGAGCCTGTCTGACTCCAAGACCCTGTGTTCTGTTAACAAGTGTACAATAAGCAAGAAACTCAGAATAGTAAGTAATTCCTGCAGAAGCAAAAGCTATTCTGTGCCGTCCTGTCCTGAGTCACCGAAGCACACAACTTGCAATGCCCCAAAACAATCAGTGATCCCTGCAAATACAACATTGCCTCCCTGAAGACAGAGGACAGAAAGAAGGTCTCCTGGTCTGTGACTCTGGGGGCAACAAAGAGTCAAGCTTCTGAGCACAGCCCATTGCAGCCTTCGAGATCCCGTCTGGGGCTGCCTCTCTCCTCCCTTCGTGCCACGCCAGCTCAGTCTCCCATGGCTCCAACCACATCAGAGTGCTTGGCTTTCCATAATGACCCACTGGGCACTGGCTCACCCCAGGAAGATCTCCCTGTCCCCTCCCCTGGCTCACTACCCCATAATCAAGCACCAATGCCTGCCAGAAGCCATTCCTGGCTCGGGTCAAGTGAGCTGTCCATCCAGACACCTCCCAACCATGTATGCCCACTACCAACAAGCCCGTCTGTTTCCCCAAAGCACACAGCAAGCTCCTTAAAGATGGGAATGGTTCTTCCATGTCTCTCTCCCCAGAGGGTGATCCAGAGAGGGAACTCAGTAAACACTGAGGAGCTGGAGGAACTGGTAGGAAGAGAACAGAGACCTATATCTTTGATAGCAGCAAAGATGTCCTGCCTGAAACTGCCACAGTTATTACTAAGATTTGCCATGAAACAGTCAGCAGGCTCTTGGCAGTTTTTGAGTCTCCAAAATAAACATCTACGGTCAACACTGACATGGCAAGCATGCTTGTTTTTTGACATTCCACAATACAACACAAATACTGCTCAGAGGCCAGTCACACTCACCCTCAATCCCAGGCACTGGTCCCATGAAAGTGTTCATGTGGTCTGTGGAGATTCCACCATGCAGTAAAGAACTGCCCAAATTTTTAAGGCAGTTGTTGGGTTCTCACATATTATATGGACCATTCTATGGCTCTTGAACTGGACTGGTGATTCTCGTGGAAAAAGCCACTCAACCACGTGTCCACCAACAGCACATCTGTCACACATGTGTCCTTGTGGTGTAGAAAAAGGAAAGGGGAGGAAAAGGGGGGAGATAGACATGTCCATTCCTTAGCCTCTCTTTTATGAGATATGTTCCTAAAAATGAGCTGCATATTAAATGCTTGAAATTTGGAAGATAAAGACCCTTATGAGCTCTAAAGGTAGGGGGAGGGGCTGTGGGGAGAGAGTTATAAAATATTATGAAAAGTTAATTATGGTATAAATGTTTCACTTCCTTACCCCCTGGAGTGTCATACAATGTACCCATGATTATTCAGGATTATTCAAAATGTTTAAATAAAAAAAAAAAAATTACAAACAATAAATTTAATTTTATAATGTCTTACCTTAAATTCCAATTATCTGAAAATGGCATTTTGTGCGAAGGAAGAAATAAGTTTGTTGTTGGGGAGCAGGATGTGCTGGTATAGAAGATGCAGCCTGAGACTCGGTGCTGATTCCATTCATGAGCACAGTCTATCAGCAAACATTTATAGAGTACCAAGCACGTGCCAGAAGCTTCCAGGGTGCTGAGCAAGACAGGCAGAGCTCCCTCCCCGCATTAGCTTACGTGACTGGGAGGACAAAATAATAAGCAAAGAAGTAAACACTTTGCAATCAGTGATGATATCCACATATCAACATATCCAAGCTAATGTGGACAGAAAGTAAAGGGGTGATATTTGAGCTGAGGATGAAAAGGAGCATCCCAGGAAAAGAGAATAGCAAGAGCCAAGAACCTGAGGTAGGCACAGGCTTGGACTGTTAGAGAAGAGAAGGCAATGCAGCTAGAGCAGGGGTCAGCAAACATTTTCTGTACAGGACTGAACAGTAAATACTGCAGGCTCTGCAGGCCATACAGTCTCAGTTGCAACTACTCAACTCTACTGTTGTAGCCCAGAAGCAGCCACAGGCAATATGGAAACAAAAGAGTGTGGCTGTGTTCCCACCCGACTCTATGGACACTGAAATCAGAACTCCATATAATTTTCATGTGCTACAAAATACTCTTCTTCTTTTGATTTATCAGCCATTCAAAAATATAAAAACCATGCAAAAACAGGTAGTAGGCCTGATTTGCCCCATGGGCGATAGTGTGCCAACCCCTGGGCTAGACTCAAGGAGCCCTGGGGTGTAATGGTTAAATGCTCAGCTGCTAACCCAAAGGTCAGGGGTTCAAACCCACCCAGCTGCTCCAAGGGAGAAAGACCTGGCGATCTGCTTCCATAAAGAATACAGCCTAGAAAGCCCTATGGGGCAGTTCTACTGTTTCATGGGGTCACCTTGAGCTGAAATTGACTTGACGGCTAGTAACAACAAGAACAACAGACTCTAATCAAGTATAGTGAACAGGGCAATAGTGGTGCGAGAGGGGATCAAAGACAGTATCAGGGGCTAGACCTTAGACGCAAGAAGCTTGGTTTGGGCTTGGGGCTTGCTTTTTTCTAGGTGCAAGTGGAGTAACTGGCAACAGGGGAGGGACATGGTCTGATTTACATTTTTTAAAAATTACTTTGGCAGTTGTGTGGCGATTCTGATGGTGTCATCAACTTTCCTGAAAAATGTGTCAGTAGAAAGCTGAACACTGTCTTCTTGATTAGAGTCTGGAGGAAGCCATCTTTCCATCAAAAACTCTATGGATCTGTTGATCTTTCTCGGTATTTGAATCACTGGCATTTTTTTTTTTTTCTCCTTTATTGTTGATTCTTAATCCATAATTTTACAGATTTCCCCATTTTCCTCAATCACTAAACGCAGTCTTTGAGACAAAACATTTAAGGAGACATTTCCAGGCTTTCATGAATGTTCTTTCATTTTACTTCCTTTCCCAACTCACCTGACCAGTGACAAATTGAGGCTAGTCAACACTTTCTGTACATCTAAGAGGCTCCATCTTTGCCAACATATTACCATGAGTACCAGCGTCTCTACATTTCCATTTTCCACTCATTTTTATAAGAGAAAACTAAAAAAAAAAAAAAATTCAATCACAGCTGTACAAAGATGATAAGAGAAAAACTGGCCTTCTGGTTGGCAGACATCAGAGCACAATGGTTTCCACTGATTTCATAAAGTCCAGATTCAACATTAGGGGGCCTGAATGTATAATGAAAAGGGCAGCTTTTTCTCCTTAATTCTGCTTAAAAAAAACTCAGTGCCGTTGAGTCGATTCCAACTCACAGCGACCCTATAGGACAAAGTAGAACTGCGCCACAGAGTTTCCAAGGAGCCCCTGGCGGATTCGAACTGCCGACCGTTTGGTTAGCAGCCGTAGCACTTAACCACTACGCCACCAGGGTTTCCTTAATTCTGCTTATACAAGAGGAAAAGCTATTGAGGCACTTGGCCCCTTTAGGCTTTACTGTCTTTTTCTGGCCACCCTTTCTGACCCAACTCCCAGGGTTCCCTCCAGAGCCTAGCCTGACCTTCCTATATATCCATGGACTCTACCTGGCATCTTGACTCTCAACTTAGCCCAGCAGTTCAGCTCCAGCTAACCCTGCTCCAGCAGAGAAGAACTGTCCCCATGTCGGTCAACCCCAACACAGCTTTCACTCTCGATCTCTTAAAGATCCAGCTGGCTCTCAACCCTCGTACAAGATTCAAGCCTGTTTCTGAATCTTGTTGTCTGCCTTAAGCAATATATAAAATGCGCTTCTCAGGGTGATAGTGAAGGTGAAAGGAAGTCTGATATTTCAAGCCCTAAGATAAGTTAATCAAGGTTAGCTTTCAGTCTCTTAGTTAAATGTCACTCTCTCCCATACCCACAGTAGCAAAGCCATTTGTAATTGCCAGAAAAAGTGTTTTTAAGATATGGGTGTGTAGCAGGAGGATTCTAAAATGGCTGTCTCCTCTCCTGGTAGTCACAGCCTTGTGCAATCCCCTCTCCTTGAGTGTGGGCTGCACTAATGAGTAGCTGCTAACCAACAGAATACAGCAAAGTTGATGGGATGTCCCTTTTGTGATTAGGCCACATAAGATTGTGACTTCTTGCTAGGAGACTCACTCCCTTGCTGGGCAAATGAAGCGGGACACCATGTTGGAGAGGTCCATGTGGCAAGGAACTGGGGTAGCCTCAAAAGCCAGCAAGGAGCTCAGACCCTCAGTCCCCAGTCTACACACCATATGAGCTTTCCCTCCTTCTTCGCTTTACTCTTCCTAATCCCTGATTCCTGTTCTCTGGAAACACCTGCCAAAATAAACTATCTTTGTGTAAGCCCTTGTCTCAGGCTGTTTTCAGGGGGATGCCTATGGTATACTGACTTCTAAGATAGCCCCAAATAAGTCCTCTCTCCTGTAATTCACACCCATGGAAAGTCTCCCACCCTGCCTTGAGTGTGGGTTTGCCTACTAACTTGTTACTAACTAACAGAATATGGACAGGGTGATAGAATGTCACTCTGTGATTAGATTACAAAAGATTGTAAACTTCATCTTGCTAGCAGATTCCCCCTCTTGCAGGCTCTGAAAGAGCAAGCTGCCGTGTTGGACAGGCCATGTGGGAAGGAACTGAGGGTGGCCTCCAGCCAACAGCCAGCCCTCAGCTGAACATCCCTAGAGGAACTGAACCCCATCACAGCCATGTGAGCTCAGAGGCAAATTCTCTCCCGGTCAAGCCTTCAGATGAGACTCCAATCCTAGTAACACCTTCATTACAGCCTCATGAGAGGCCCTGAAGCAGGGCTAAGCTGTGTTTGGACTCCTGACCCCCAGAAACCATGAGATAAATAAATGTGTTGTTTTCGATCATTAGCCATTAGAGAAATGCAAATCAAAACTACAATGAGATTCCATCTCATCCCAACAAGGCTGGCATTAATCAAAAAAACACAAAATAATAAATGTTGGAGAGGTTGTGGAGACTGGAACACTTATACACTGCTGGTAAGAATGTAAAATGGTACAACCACTTTGGAAATTGATTTGGTGCTTCCTTAAAAAGCTAGAAATAGAACTACCATACGATCCAGCAATCCCACTCCTTGGAATATATCCTAGAGAAATAAGAGCCTTTACAAGAACAGATATATGCACACCCATGTTCATTGCAGCATTGTTTACAACAGCAAAAAAGATGGAAGCAATCAAGGTGCCCATCGACGGATGAATGGATAAATAAATTATGGAATACTACGCATCTATAAAGAACAGTGATGAATCCGTGAAACATTTCATAACATGGAGGAATCTGGAAGGCACTATGCTGAGTGAAGTTAGTCAGTTGCAAAACGACAAATATTGTATGAGACCACTATTATAAGAACTCGAAAAACAGTTTAAACAGAGAAGAAAATACTCTTTGATGGCTATGAGATCGGGGAGGGAGGGAGGGAGGGGGGTTTCACTAATTAGATAGCAGATAAGAACTATTTTAGGTGAAGGGAAAGACAACAGACAATACAGGAGAGGTCAGCACAACTAGACTAAACCAAAAGCAAAGAAGTTTCCTGAATAAACTGAACGCTTCGAAGACCAGCATAGCAGGGGCAGGGGTTTGAGAACCATGGTTTCAGGGGACATCTAAGTCAACTGGCGTAATAAAATCTATTAAGAAAACATTCTGCATTCCACTTTGGAGAGTGGCGTCTGGGGTCTTATTGGTTAATCTGCCTCTGCTAGGGGGCCTAGGCCCCAGCTCTGGAGGGCCCCTCCTCCAAGCCAGGTTCTAGTAACCCCAAGCTCTTCCCTTTGCCCCCACTCCCAGCCCCTGGGGCGTGGAAGCTGCTTCCCACAGGGACAACCTCCAGGGACCTGAACATCCTCCTTTGCCTTTCAGTCCTCCAATATCCTAGAACCAACTTCCTGGAGGAAGTCAGAGAGACGTGAGGGAACGGGGCAGACTAGACTGAATTTTAATCCTAGCTGTGCCATTTATGAGCAAGGTGATTAGAGGCCAGTTAATTTACACGCTGAGATCTCAGCTTCCTCATCTGTGAAAGGTGGGGATAAAAGTGCCCACCTCCAGTTTTAAACGCTAGCAAGTGGCCATCTAAGATGCATCAATTGGTCTCAACCCACTTGGAACAAAGGAGAACGAAGAACACCAATGACACAGGGTAATTATGAGCCCAAGAGACAGAAAGGGCCACATAAACCAGAGACTACATCAGCCTGAGACGAGAAGAACTAGATGGTGCCTAGCTACAACCAATGACTGCCCTGACAGGGAACACAACAGAGAACCCCTGAGAAAGCAGGAGAGCAGTGGATGCAGACCTCAAATTCTCGTAAGAAGACCAGACTTAATGGTCTTACTGAGACTAGAAGGACCTTGGAGGTCATGGTCCCAGACCTTCTGTTAGGCCAAGACAGGAACCATTCCCAAAGCCAACTCTTCAGACAGGGATTGGACTGGACTGTGGGATAGAAAATGATACTGGTAAAGAGTGAGCTTCTTGGATTCAGTAGACACATGAGACTGTGTGGGCAGCTCTTGTCTGGAGAGGAAATGAGAGGGCAGAGGGGGTCAGAGGCTGGCCGACTGGACAAGAAAATAGAGGGTAGAGGGAAGGAGTGTGCTTTCTCATTAGAGAGAGAACAACTAGGAGTATATAGGAAGGTGTATATAAGTTTTTATATGAGAGACTGACTTGGTTTGTAAACTTTCACTTAAAGCACAATAAAAATAAAAATAAATAAGTGTGTTGTTTGAAGTGGCTAACTTTGTGGTAATTTGTTATGCAGCAGTAGTTAACCCATAGAGGGTCCAATCTGTCACTTCAACTTGGGTTTCTAAACTCATCCTAACCCAGATTTGCATGCTGTCAACTGTCCACACACCTCCAACTGCCTTATCCTAAGTAGTTCACAAATCTAAAAGAACAGAGGCTGGCTTCTTCCAGAGAACCACCACATTAAACCAATCTCAATCTCTTTCCTCCAACAAAGGGACATCATTTGCCACATCTTCCTCTTTGACACAAGTGACAAAGAGGAAAATCAAACCCTATCACAGTCTCACAGTCGTCTGGGCCTAGGAAGAAGGAATATAACAGCACCCAGCCTGTCCTGCTTCATACCAGGGACCCACTTAGATGGTTCTGAGCCAGGGGCCTCTGCAGGCCATTTGGCTCAAACCGACCTCTCGAGGAAGCCAGGGTTAAGGGAACCTCTGATGGCTGTTGTCTCATTATTTGTTATCAAAACCTCTATCCCACAGGAATTTTTCGCTGTGCTAGTCTGAATTTCTCAGGGAAAATAAAATTTATTTTTAACTAAGAGCCTTAGGCTGCAAACTTGCTCCCCCTAAAGAATTAGTTCAAGCAAAATCAACACAGCCAAAGAAAGGCGGAGAGAAGCACACTCCCCAGAGTGACTCAGCCAGGCCTAGAGGCCGTGCACCCTGTCCCACAACTGTCACCCGAATGGCGTCCCAGACCTCCACCTCACTCCCCTTTACCTGAGCTTCTCTTTACGCATTTCCTCCACCTGCTTGTCTTCTTCCACCAGGCCTTCATCCACGCTGTTCCTAGTAATGTGCCTTTACAGATAGCAGAGTTTTCCAGATAGCTAAGGGTTTGCCCTTTAATTCAATTTACTACTACAAATACTTAAATCCAGGGCTCATTAGGTTCAGGAAATCATGCTAAACCCATAGCAGACACTTGAAGGGCTGTGTCTGCAAAGCGTTCCACAAACTTCTCTGCCTGCTTACGTGATAGAATGGGGCCCTGGCAGGCACCCAAGAGTCAAAACCTGAAGACTAGGTTTCAGGCCTTGCCCCAGCCTTAGCACCTGTGTAGCATTGGGTTGGGCCTTTAAACTATCTAAGACACAGACTCCTGTCTACAAAAGGGCACAACACTTGTCAAGAGCCCAGGATTCAAATGGAATGATATGCCTAAAAATACTCCAGAAAGCATCATGAAAGTAGAATCACTGGGATTAGGGAAAACAATTAAGCCATGTCTTGTAACTCAGGGCCACCCATAAAGAGATCAGCTATTGTACTGGCAATTCACACCTATTTTTTCTCCTAACATCACAATTGTCGTGATTGCCACTAGTAAGTCTTCAGCCAAGCTATAAGGTGGGGCCTCTGGGGCCTTCACAGGAGTATAGCATCCCCTGACCACGTGCCAAGCAGCTCTGGGCACTGAGATGACTGAGATCTCATTGCTGCTTCTTAGAGTCTTCCTCCCTCTTCTCTAGCGATCAGGCCATCCTCTGTTTTTATTTACCACCATGCAAGCATGCCTCCCCAGAATAGCCTGTCTCCTGCTTCTAAACCTTCTGGGCTTGGAAATCAAATCACAACTTGTTAGAATCATGTGTAAAGTAAGAGTTTCCAGACACTGAATGAGAGTCCAGGCATTCTCCTTTGGAGAAAGGACAAGAGCTTTGTGTGAGTTTAACATCTATTTCATGGCTGGGTGATGCAAATGGTTAGGCTGTCGACTACCAGCCAAAGGGTTGGCAGTTTGAACCCACCAAGAGATGCCTTGGGAGACAGGCCTGGTGATCCGCTTCCAAAAGGTCACAGCCTTGAAAGCCCTACTCTGTACACAAGGGGTCGCCATGAGTCAGAATTGACAGCAACTAATGACAACATCTATTTGAAAATTCAGAGGCTCTTTACAACTCATGAGAAAGCGAGCCTTCTGAAAAGCAGGACTCTGAATAAGTGAAAAGCTATACACAACAGCTGGCATATAGTTACCACTTCCTGTTTTTATATAGGACCTCACCTGGTACCTACCTACAGGTATAGAGATGTCCATCTGCATGTCTAGTATACACCAGCAATGAGACCATGGGCATACTTGATTTGCAGAGGAAATTCCCATTTACCATGATAATAGCTGTCACACTATTTATTCACGACTTAAGACACGTTTCACCACCCATCTGTCAGTTTGTTGTACTGTGGGGGCTTGTGTGTTGTTATGATGCTAGAAGCTATGCTGCTGGTATTTCAAAAACCAGGAGGGTCACCCAAGGTAGACAGGTTTCAGCAAAGCTTGCAGACTAAGACAGACTAGTTAGAAAGGCCTCATGATCTGCTGCTAAAAATTAGTCAGTGAAAACCCTATGGATCACAACAGAATAGTGTCTGATACAGTGCTGGAAGATGAGCCCCCAGGCTGGAAGGCACTCAAAATACACAGTGGCCACAACAATGGACTCAAGCATATCAATAATCGTAAAGATGCTGCACGACCAGGCAGTGTTCTGTTCTGTTACACATAAGCTCACCCTGAGGTGGAGCTGACTCAATAGCAACTAACAACATACATGACTTCACATGATGCTCGTTACAGTCTACCGAGGCAGGCATTGCTATCCTCATTTTCTGATGGAAAAATTAAGGTTCAGAGAGGTTAACTGATTTGCCCAAGGGTAAACAGCAAGTAAATGGGAGGAGTAGCTATCCCAGGCAGTGTGACCTGGGAGCCAGTCCAGATGGGGATGACAATATCTCCACACACATTTGCAAGTACAATTCACAGTATCAGTTTTTTTCCTAACAAAGAACAGCAAATTCTAAAATCCACCCATCTGACTGAGATATCATATGACTTGCTTGAGTTACGAATTCTCCAGAAGGTAATAACATTATAACCCCCACTGCTACCATCACTTGCCAGGTATTTTACATGCACCATTCCCAAACCCTCACATCCCCCTCCCAGGCTGGTGTATTTTCACTGATAGATGGGAAGTCCAAGGCTCAAAAAAGTACAGTAACTTGCCGAAGGACACACAGTCAGCAGCAAAAACCGGAATTTTAATTTAGGCTTCTCTGATCCCAGCGCCTATTCTCCTTCCAACACATTGAGTGACCCAAGATAAAATATATTTAAGGGCAAACTATACTTTTGATGATGGAGTCAACCTTTACAATTCAGAAGATTCTTTAGGATCTTGCACAGCTTTGAAATTGAAAACAACACTCGCCTAGAAGTGAAGGCAGTCAGGTTTAAACCCTTATTTGTGTGGCCTTGGCGTGTCGCATAACCTCACTGACACCTCTCTGTATAGTGATCCAACTTCACAGGGACATTATAAGGATTAAACGGGATAACGTGTGACATACGGCCTGTGCCATTGTCCCTGGCGCATGGAAGGTGCCTTTTTAAGTATTCTTTCCTTAATTCATCAATTATTATTTTTCTTTTAAAAGAAGATAAAATGAAAGTACTGGTTTAGATTTCTGATTGACAGAGTTAAAATAAACCAGCTATTATTGTGTAAGACAGAACACAGAAGCTTTGATTTTTAAGACTAAAATTGCTGGAAGGGATCTTAAAAAAAAAAACCCACAAGTCAATTCCAACTCACAGCAACCCTATAGGACGGAGTAGAACTTCCCCACAGGGTTTCCAAGGAGCACCCAGTGGATTCGAACCGTCAACCTTTTGGTTAGCAGCTGTAGCTCTTAACCACTACGCCACCGGGGTTTCCTGAAGGGATCTTAGAAATCACTTAATATTCATTCAACAACATTAATTGAGTGCGTACTACGTGTAGGAATTGTGCTGTGCACCGAGGCTCAGCAGTGAACAAAGTCCCAACCTTCATGGATTTAAATTCTAGAAGAAAAGGTTAGAAAATTAGCACATGAGTAAACAAGAAGACCATTTCAGAGAGGCAAGCGCTTTGAATGGAGATAGCAAAGCTCTCTCTCATTTGGCTGTCAGGGAAGCTGACTTCCAGGCCAGAGAGGGGAATTGATTGGCCAAAGGTCTCACACAAAATTCACAGTGCATCTTGGCCTCTAAACCATTGGTTCTCAAATGTCCACAGGCCTCAGAATCATCCAGAGGGCTTATTAAAATACGAATTGTTGGGCCCTGATACATCAGATCTAGGGTAGGGCCCGATAATTTGCATTTCTAACAAGTTCCCAGGTGGTGCTGATGCGGCACAGGGCAGAAATTGAAAGGCAATTTACACATTCTTAACTACAAATGGGCAAACAGTGAAAAAGTAGATGGGGAAGTATTTGGTGCCTTTGGAAAATCAGAGATAAAATTACACAGATCCTTATATCTCCTGAATCAGAGCTTCCCACAGCAAAATCTTTGACATTCAACACCTTGATGCAGCCTACAACATCAAAGGCAGTCCCACATGGTGGCTTGAGCTTCAGCCTCCTCACCTGTAAAACTGGACGGATAATCACTTGTCTTAAATCCGCTGGATGGCTATCATGTGGATTAAATGAGCCAATACACTACATGCAGCCAAAAAGTGAATTCTTAAAATGATGTGTTTGGCAGAGCCCCAGAGGTCCCAAAACCAGTCTGGGATGAACCGCACACAAGGGTCTTTAAGTGTGTAAGGGTATATAGCATTTTCGGCTGTTGAGTCCCCAACACTGAACCAGCAGCAGCCATATCCAGGGGCTCAAACTTTGTTCCAGGACAACTGAGGATTGTCCCTTGAAATTATCCTCTTGAAAAACTGGGATTCAATAAAAACAAAAGTTGCCTTTGAGTTGATTCCAACTCATGATGACCCCACGTGTGTCAGAGTAGAACTTGTGGTCCACAGTGTTTTCAATGGCTGTAATTTTACGGAAGTAGATTGCCAGGTCTTTCTTCCGAGATGCCTCTGGGTAGACTCAAACCGCCAAACTTTCAGTTCGCAGCCGAGCACATTAACTCTTTACACCACTCAGGGACTTCAGGCATGGGATAGTCGAGAGTATTTGGGGGGAGAAGGGGCTCTTTTCTTGGGAATACAGCACCGCTCTCCCATACACCTTCCCACCATAAAGGTCTTCCAAATTAAACATCACATGGTGATTACGAATCTGAACTCAGGAGTGGGACGACAAGTATGACTGTGGCCAACCCCTTTAAACCTCCATAAAACCCATTCTTTTACCCGATGTACTAGGTTATTGTGCCTGCCTCATAGCATCATTGCAAGAATTACATGAAGTCTCAGAATTCCCCAAAGGAATTTTCACTGAAAATTCTGACGGTTGGCTTTCTACCCAGGAATGTCCAGTAGGACCTAGTTTTTCCCCTAAGTGTGAGTTAGCACAGCATCTGGCACAAAGTAAATCAGAGAAACCACAGAGAGTACAGGCTAAGAACACAGATTCCAGTCCCAAACTGCCTGAGTTCAAGTCCTGACTCTACCATTCACTAGCTTTGTGACCTTGGGCTTGTTATGTACCCACCATGTTCCACAGTTTAATGACGACTGTACTCACATCATAGGACTGTTACAAAGGTGCAATGAGTGACAATGAGTAAAGCACTTGGAAAAGTGTTTGGTCCATTTAAGTAGTGTATGCAGTGGTGTTAGTGCTCACGCTTTGGTAGTATTTCTGTCCTATATTTATTCTCCTGGTGCTCCATGTTGCTCTTTCATGCTTTGCAGACATACCCTGGTGCACCTGTGATTTTCATAACTTTTTAATCTGCTTCCCTATTACTATCCCCCTATCATCCATCGGAGCCCTAGTGGAGCAGCGGTTAAGCGTTCGGCTGCTAACTGAAAGGTTGGCAGTTCGAACCTACCAGCAGCTCCATGGGAGAAACATGCAACATTCTGCTTCTGTAAAGATTTTACAGCCTTGGAAACTCTTTACACAAGTTCAACTCTGTCCTATAAGGTCACTATGATTTGGAATCGACTCGATGGCAACGGGTGGGTTGGTTGGTTTTGGGGGGTTATCATCCATCATTTCACCAAATGATTTGTCAGGTCCTCGTATTTTCTGGGGAAACCCTGGTGGTGTAGTGGTTAAGCGCTACAGCTGCTAACCAAAAGGTCGGCAGTTCGAATCCACCAGGCGCTCCTTGGAAACTCTATGGGGCAGTTCTACTCTATCCTTATAGGGTCACTATGAGTCGGAATCGACGCGACAGCAACAGGTTTGGTTTTGTATTTTCTGCTTTCCATTTCAACAGGAGCCAAATGCCCTTCTCTCCTGTATACACTTTGGGGGTTAGAAATCTTCATCCCAGGACAGTGAAGATTCCTGCTGTTATATTCTAATCTGGATTGTTTTAATGGGTCGCTGTTTGAAACGAATACCCCCGGGGAAAGGTTCTGCTTGTTTCATCTCCCAGACCTGAGGATTGTACAACGTATTCCTTTTGAACCAACAAGCTATCAAGGGTGTCAAATGGTAAAAACGATCAATTTGGAAACAGTAGATATTTAATATATTTAAACTTCTATCAAAGATCTCAAGTCATTTGATTTTCAGGGAATAAAAATCAACATCCTTAAGTAGGAGGCGTAGAATTTCAGCCCTTAGGAAACAATAGAAACCATTTGGTTATAAACAATAAATTAGCTTAATTAGTAAAGAATGTCTGCCTTGAGCATTGTGCTCTTTCAAGATCTATCTATATGGGATCAAACTGACAGCAGCAACTTGAAAGGTTAGATAGGAACCTTAGGGGGCAGTGAGATTATGTTAATGGAGAGGAACAATTAGGAAAATGAGAGTGAGAACCATTGCACAACTTGAAGAATGTAATCAATGTCACTGAATTGTGTATGTAGAAGTTGTTGAACTGGTGTATGTTCCGCTGTGTATATTCCCAACAACAAAAGAATAATAATTTAAAAAAAGAAAAAAAGCATCTTTTTTTCACAGATAAGACAACTGTGCCCAGGGTCATCTGGTTGTTTCATAGATCGGAAACTGTGCCCAGGTTCACAGCATCTGTAAAGATTGAAAATGTTGTGAAACACTAGTCTTCTTTGCCAAATGGGCCTTTCTGAGCACTCAAGCAAATCCAGGGCCAAAGCATCCCATGGAAGAACATCTGCTGTTTCCCTAGCAGATAGGGGGTCCCTCCACAGAGGTCCCAGGAGAGAGGAGGGCGTGTGGTAAGAGGATAGATGCTGATGCCTAACAAGATCCCATCCATTGGAGCCCCAAAACTCACTCCCAAATGTCACCTTTTGTCTACAACACAGTTCTCTACTTCTCTCCTTTAACTAGATGCTGGGATCTTAGAATTCTCCAGAAGAATCCTCGTTACAGACTCTGAATAAGGTTTTCCAAATAGGAAACAAAGCAACAAGCAATAGAAAAAAAAATTAGAAAAGGAGACCTTAATTTGAGTTGAGATAATAACTGAAGAAAAAAAAAACAATACACATGTTTAAAAGCCCTAACATTTTCATCTTACAAACAAATCTTAGAATCTAAAAGTATCACTTTTTAAGAAGGTACTTTAAATGCAGAAATACTACAAAGAAAATATAATTAACACCTATATTCTCTTCTACCAAGAATTGCCAACTAATTTTAACAAGTTTTCTTAATGTTTTCCCCTTTTCAAAAGAAATAGAATATTATAGATTCTTTTAGACTATTTTAAAATATTATAGATTGCCCTTTAACCACCATCCCAGTTCTATTTCTCCCCATACCTCTCCTAAGGAGTATAGCCTTCTACTCTGCTTTTTATACTTACATATACACATGTACCTTGATTTTTAATGCATACTTGATTCTTACATCCATAATACTGGCTCTGTTTTCTTCCCACAATAAGATGTGGCCTTGTAGATGCTGTTTGGTTTATGAATGAGCAGAGCATAATATCTGTAAGTATTCCTTAAATATATATGCAGATTATTAGCATACATTCTTCCAAGATGCTGGTATAAAAAGGCAGTGGCATAGCAAGAATTGAGCTGCCTCTATATACAAGCAGGACCCTGCCAATGTTGAAGATGTCACTGGCAACTCTGCATCCATTAGTAAACC
The DNA here is from genome assembly GCF_030014295.1 of Loxodonta africana. Lineage (NCBI taxonomy): Eukaryota > Metazoa > Chordata > Mammalia > Proboscidea > Elephantidae > Loxodonta > Loxodonta africana. The sequence continues at coordinate 42,610,149 of NC_087365.1, forward strand.
AAGGGGCCAGAAAAGGCCAGACCAAGATATACTGCATCTGCTTCTGCTCTGTGGAGTCATCTCACTTGCACGATATCCTGTGTCTTTGGCTAAATAAATCATGAATTTATAGACGTTTTGGAATACATACAAGGTCTCTGCCAGATAATCGTAACCCATTTGAAACTATTCTGTTGGTGTCAGAAGTGGGACATGCATGCAGAGCCCACAACCATGGCCAGATTTTGGATAGGGATCAGAACACCAAAGCAGGGAACAGTGAGTAAAATATTCCTGACACATGAGAATTTTTGTGGGAGGAGCTGAGTCAAATGCAATCCATACACTGTTCCCCTTGTTCCAACCATTTGGACCTGGTGTATAATAAAAATGGCTGAACCAAGGGCAATGAGACTAAAGCGTAATTCCTAGAATCTTACGTGAGAGCAAAAGCAATGGCTAGGACTGAAGATGTCCAAAGGGAGCTGAAACCCCAAAAGAGAAAATATCTGATGTTCGAACCAAAACCTATGGATTCCAAAAGGATGCCCTGAACTGTGTTGTTATTGTTGTTAAGTGCTGTCAATTCAGATTCAACTCACAGTGACCCTATGTACAACAGAACCCTGTCCTGTGCCATCCTCACAATTACTGCTACGTCTGAACACATCGTTGCAGTCACGGTGTCAATCAATCTACCACATTGAGATTCTTCCTCTCTTTCGCTGACACTCTACTTTACCAAGCATGAAGTCCTTCTCTAAGGACTGGTCCCTCCTGATAACATGTCCAAAGTAAGTGAGATGCTTCCAGGGAGCATTCCGCCTACACTTCTTCCAAGACAGATTTGTTTCTTCTTCTGGCAGTCTGAGGTGCATTCAATATTTTTCGCCAACACCATAATTCAAATGCATCAGTTCTTCTTTGGTCTTCCTTATTCATTGTCCAGCTTTCACATACATATAAGGAGATTGAAAACACCATGGCTTAGGTCAGGCATACTTTGGTCCTCAAGTGGACAGCTTTGCTTTTTGACACTTTAAAGAGGTCTTTTTCAGCAGATTTGCCCAACGAAATATGTCATTTGATTTCTTGAGCGCTGCTTCTACGGGTGTTGATTGTGGATCCAAGTAAAATGAAATCCTTGACAACCTCAATATTTTCTCCATTTATTATGATGTCACTTATCGGTCCAGTTGTGAGGATTTTTGTTTTCTTTATGATGACATGTAATTCATACTGAAAGCTATAGTGCTTGATCTTCAACAGTAAGTGCTTCAAGTCCTCTTGGCTTTCAGCAAGCAAGGTTGTGTCATCTGCATATCACAGGTTGTTATAGAACTAGATATTGGAAAAGGTAACCCGGGATGGTGGAGGTCCTAGGAATCCCTAGAGCCGTAGTGGAAAAGACGGTTGGTAATTTGCTGAAGATAAATGATAGCTGCTAAGGTTTTAGACATGAGAAGAAATGAGAATGGGCTGAGGAATGCTTTTATGCTCACTAGCCAACTATACATATAGAAGTAATAACAATACAGAGAAAATATGCAAGGCAATTATGCCAAATGTTTTACATGTGAGAAGAGGTTAAGACAACAAACGTAAGAAAGCTCTGACCACCAACCTTTACCTAAATGGTGGACCAGTAAGAAGACTGGTCTCAAGTTGCAGTTTGTAAACTAAGAAATTGTTTTTAAAAAGTGTACACCTTTTACTGGCAATGGTGCCCTTAGAACTCTGGGATTTGCTCCAGTTATCTACACTCCTCCACCAAAAACAGTGTTCACAGGGTCACGTCTCAGAAACTATTTTCTACTTGGAACAGACACCATCTGAGTGGAAAGTTTAATAGACTTAATTGAGATGGGAAAATTGCATTGATAAGTATACAAAAATGAATCTTTTTTTAAACTTCTGTTTGAAACAAGGGTGAAGTGTTACCTCAATTCAGTTAAGGTGTGTGGATGTTCGGGTTGAACATCTCAGTAGCTGAAAGTTATGTTTCCTCTCTTCCAGGAGGTTCCATGGATCCTAAGAAAGCCTAATTAAAGTGGCCTCAAGACAATGCAACCCAAGTATTAGAGAGCTGGCCTCTGCTTTGTTTCAGATGGTTTTGTTTAGGGGAAGATAACCATCCTGAACTCAAGCCAGCTGATATACAGGGAGGAGGCTGGCAAAATGCCCAGCTTCTTTAAGGCTAGAAGCTTTGGGAAAATAACTGATCACTCACCCTCCCCACCATGCCACAGTTTAAGACAGTTTAGAATCTTAGCTTAAAGTCTTGGTTTCTGAAGTCTCTGAGCCAAAAACCATTCCCCCACCCATACACACACTTCCTGTAACAAAAGTTGGAAAAAATGCAAAATATGAAGAGATACTAAATGAACAATATTAGACAGAGGAAAGAGTCACTGAGTAAAAGAAAAAATAAGAACAGTTAACATTAGGAGCTCTGGATCTAGAAACACAGGACAGGGATGGAATATGACCGTGGCTTTGAACTCAAAGCTCGTACAGCTGAACAGGATGAGGTGTCTAACACAGGCCTGTTAGATACAACTGTGCAGGTTCCATATAGCAGCAGCCTCAACCTAGATACCCAGGAAAACTATGCCCCCACCTCCCTCACTCCAGGAGGGGTGGCTGGCATCACACTTGCACAGCCTTAATGAGCAGAGCTGAAGAAGCTGGTTAATAACTAAGAAACTGCTCAGACATTACAAGTGGAGACTAGCCAAACACTTGTCCAAGGCAGATGAAGGTGAACTCAAGGTATCTTGGCTTTCTTCCCCAGGATCACCTTATGCAAATGACCTCAAAATGGTCTGGGACCATCATAAATTGGCAACTCCCCTGCCTGAATAGAGATAGCGCCTAAACAAGCACAGTGGGGACCTTTGTAATCACCAGCGCCCTTCCCACCTGCAATTCAACAGTTAATTTGTGAAAACAGGTGAATAAACAAACTCCTGTTCCCAGCAAGCAGTCCCATGTCTTGTCAGCCCATTTGGATTTTGACAAAACCAAATGTTATGCATTGAATGTGTCCCCAACAAATATGTGTTGCAATCCTGACCCCTATGCCTGTGGAAGTGACCCCATTTGGGAATAGGGTTGGCTTTGTTATGTTAATGAGGCCGTATCAGTGTAGGATGTGTTTTAAGCCCATCACATTTGAGATGTAAAAGAGGAGAGGAGCCACAGAAGCCAGGAAGTACAGATGGAGGTCAATGCTATACCACATGAAGATCGCCAAGGAACCCAGAAACAGAATGCGAAAAGAGAGGACAAGGACCTTTTCCCAGAGCCAACAGAGGGAGAAAGCCTTCCCCTAGAGTCAGTGCCTGGAATTCAAATTTCTAGCTTTCTAAACCGCAAGAAAATTTGTTAAAGCCCCCCACTAGTGGTTATTTCTGTTACAGTAGCACTAAGAAACTAAGACACTCTCCTTGTGGATTTCATGAGGCCCCAACCACAGTTCCTCTGAGACAATACCGTGACTGAGTTTCTTCTGGGATGACCATACTACGACCATGTCAAGTAACACTAAGAGTCCCAGCATTAACACGTTGGATGCATACAATCTTTTTTTTTTTAATCTACATTAAATTTTTCAATTGCTGTAGCTTGTTCAATTCTCTATGTGAGTTTTATCTGATAATTTTTAAAAACTCTCTGGAAATGGGTCACGAAAAATCTAAAATAACCATTAATTTAAAAAGTTGGGATATCTAAATGTAATAAAACCAAAACCAAACCCAGTACCGTCGGCGACCCTATAGGACAGAGTAGAACTGCCCCATAGAGTTTCCAAGGAGTGCCTGGCAGATTCGAAGTGCCGACCTTTTGGTTAGCAGCCGTAGCACTTAATCACTATGCCACCAGGGTTTCCAAATGTAATAAAAGATATTAAATTTCAGCTACATTATATTATAAACCTAACCTCTTGTTTTTTTTAATAAATTGGTTCTTACGGAACCTAGATATTATTATAAAAATGTTACCGTCTTACAAAAACATAGTACTTCAATTTTTGGGGTAAAGTTTAAAAAGTTGCCTGATGCTTCTTTATATTCACTTTTATTTCCTGACATTCCTAATTATTTTTAACTGAGACTAAATCAATTCCAAAATAATTACATCTCTCCATTCAAAGGCCTTTAAAAAGTGAAAAGTTGATACTGAACAGACACTGGTGCTCAAAAAAATAAAATACATGTATATTAAAATATCTGAACAGAGTTCAAGGTCATATTTGTATTTTCCTCTGAGACACCAGATGTCCTACATTTGTCTATTACTTGAGGTTCCTGTGACAGCCAGCTTCTGAAATGGCCCCCAGTGATCCCCATTTCCTGGTATTCACTCCTTTGTGTAAACTCCTCCCTTTGAATGTGGGCTGAACCTAGTGACTTGTTTCTAACAATAAACAGCAAAAGAGATGAAATGTCACTTCCAAAATTAGGTTACAAAAGATTGTGACTTCAGTCTTGCTCACACTCTCTCTTGGCCTCTCACTTGCTCACTCTGATAAAGCCGGCTGACATGTTGTAAGCTGCCCTATGGAGGGACCCATGTGGCAAGGACCTGAGGTCGGCCTCCAGCCAACAGCCAATGAGGACTTGAGGCCCCCAGGGCAACAGTCCATGAGTAATTGAATCCTGTTGACAGTGAGCTTGGAAGAAAATCCTCCCCCACTCCAGCTGCGAAGACTGCAACTTCAGCCAACACCTTGACTTCAGTCTTGCGAGAGATCCAGAGCCAGAGGACCCAGCACAGCCATGTCTAGATTCCTGACCCAAAGAAAGGGTATAATAACAAAACCACTAAGTTTGCAGGCTATTTGTTACCCATGGCAATAGATAGCCAACACAGCTCCCTTGGAGTGGAGTGTTTTGTTTGTTTTTCAAAAAATGGATGCCCATGAGATACTGATGGGTGAGAATCATCTGGACCCATGCACTTAGGGGCCAATTCCAAGATGCTTAAGAAAAAAGAATAAATGGAGACATCAACTTCTAAGCTATATTCTAATTTAAACATATAGTATTGACAGTGTGCCAAAATTATTTTTTCATTAGATTAATAAGTTTTCATACTCAAACCAACTTCAAAAAATCAAAGAGATAAATAATCATAAATGCACGTCCTTTGAAATACCTTGTTTTTCTGTCCCTAAGATTTCTAGCAGTCACAGCTTTACCCTGCTGTACCCCAGTGTTCAGCTAGAACATGCCATCCCACATGCCAAATTCTGGTGTCTCCATAAAAAGGCACCAGGGCTCTTTAAAAAGTAACCGCATGTTTGGGGCAGAATATCTCAAAGAGAGTCCTAGACCCTTGTTGTCACAGAAAAATAAGGATGCTGTCATTGATGTCTGGAGGCAGTGACAAAGGCCCTGGTTTGAAGGGGCTCCCATTGACCAACCTGTGATAATTTGAACAGCCAAAACACACTGATCATAATTATAGCCAATTAAAGCAAGTCGAGATTACCCAAGGCTGCTAGTTCATTTTGATGATCAAACATTAAGTGTTCTTTAAGAACTTCTACTCGCTGATACAAATCCACTAATCCATGCTTGGTACCAAAGAGACAAACATATGATCCTTAAATGATGAGCATCTAACTACCTACCATGAGTTGGAGGAGGACCAAGAGAAATGGGTTTGTGGTCTCATGACTGGAAAAAAAAAGAGAGCAAAGCTGCATCGGGAAGGTGATTTGAGCGGAATCAGGCTTTCCAGGGTCTTCGGAAGCTGGAGCTGGGGGTATTGCTCAGGGACACGTGGGCAAGAGCACTGCATCTCCCATGGATAAGGATGAGACTCACAGATGCCAGAAAGCTTGAGGCTTGTGAACTTCTAAGAGCAGCACAAGACCTATCAAGGGGGACATTAGTGGCTCACTGATAGAATTCTTGCCTTCCATGCGAGTCTTGGGTTGGATTCCCAGCCAAGGCACCTCACGTGCAGCCACCACCCATCTGTCAGTGGACGTTTGTGTGTTGCTATGATACTCAACTGGTTTCAGCAGAGCTTTCAGACTAAGACTAAAAAGAAAGATCTGACCATCTACATCCAGAAGTCAACCAATAAAAACCCTGTGGATCACAAAGATCCGACCCACAACTGATCGTGGTGATGGCACAGGACCAGGCAGCATTTCCTTACGTTGTGCCTGGGCTCACCATGAGTCCAGGACCAACTCAATGGCAGCTAACAACAACACAGATTAGCCATGTGAAGTTCTTTCTGGAAGCCCCCAGTGGAGGCAGAGCCAGAGCAGGCAAGGGGCTGCTTTCTCACTTCTAGCAGCTGTTCATCCTGTTAGGAAACTAAGGGGCCAAAAAATGTTACAACTGTTCCTGCTCAGGGAAGCTTCAAACTTGTCAGTTAAATTTCTACATCCTTGGCTACATGAGAAAGAAAAGGAATGAATGAATGATCTATTCTCTTCCCCTGTCAATCCATTCCCTACCCAAACACTGCAGGCACAAGGTATTTACATCTTCAATTTTAACAGACGTTGCCAAATTAGCACTCCAAGTGGCTGGTTCAATGTTCAGGACTCAACAATGAAAAAAAACACTTAATTGCTCAGGACCTTGTCAAAACTTGATAGTCTTCAACTTTTTAATTTTGCCAAACTGATGAGGGGAAAACTGCCAACTTGATTTAATTCACAGTCTAAAAAAGCCTTAAAAAGTTGGGGGGGGGGGGAATAACCGTAAAACAAAAGATGCTTTGCAAATTGCTAATACAACAAACTATTTTGGAAACGGGCAAGGAATAAGTAACAGTAATACCAGTTACTGGGTGCTTGACAATTCATAGACATTATCTCTCCAGCTAAGGAGCCCTGATGGCGCAGTGATTTAGGTGCGCAGCTGCTAACCAAAAGGTCAGCAGTTTCAACCCACCAACCACTCCACAGGAGAAAGATGTGGCAGTTTGCTTCCATAAAGATGACAGCCTTGGAAACCCTATGGAGCAGTTCTACTCTGTCCTATAGGGTCACTATGAGTTGGAACCGACTCTACAGCTACGGATTTGGTCAGGTTTTATCTCCAGGTTTGTGGTGTGGTGGTTAAGTGTTTGGCTGCTAACCAAAAAGTCCACAATTTGAATCCACCAGCTGCTCCTTGGAAACCACATGGGGCAGTTCTACTCTGTCTTATGGGGTTGCTATGAGTCAGAATCAATTCGATGGCAACAGGTTTGGTTTTTTTGTTTACTGCAGCACCAAGGCGTCAGTGTTCCCATTTTACAGATGCAGAAAGGGCCAGAACAATTAAGTAACTTATCAAGGTCATACAACGAGTACATTGTGGAGCCTGGATTTGCACTCAGGTCTCACTATGCCAAGGCCCAGGTTAGAATAAAAAATTTAACCAATTTATTCCATACAATTCATCCATGCTAAGTGTAGAATTCTATGATTGGAGTAAATTTAAAAAGTTTACATGACCATCACCAACTTCCAGTTTTCAAAGAACTTTCATCATCTCAAAATGCCCTCTTAGAATGAAGAACACCAAGGTCACACGATAACTATGAGCCCAAGAGACAGAAAGGGCCACATGAACCAGAGACTTATATCATCCTGAGACCAGAAGAACTAGATGGTGCCCAGCCACAACCGATGACTGCCCTGACAGGGAGCACAACAGAGAACCCCTGAGGGAGCAGGAGATCAGTGGGATGCAGACCCCAAACTCTCATAAAAAGACCAGACTTAATGGTCTGACTGAGACTAGAAGAATCCCGGTGGTCATGGTCCCCAAACCTTCTGTTGGCCCAGGACAAGAACCATTCCTGAAGACAACTCATCAGACATGGAAGGGACTGGACAATGGGTTGGAGAGAGATGCTGACGAAGAGTGAGCTACTTGTATCAGGTGGACACTTGAGACTGTGTTGGCATCTCCTGTCTGGAGGGGAGATAGGAGGGTAGAGAGGGTTAGAAACTGGCAAAATTGTCACAAAAGGAGAGACTGGAAGGAGGGAGCGGGCTGACTCATTAGGGGGAGAGTAAGTGGGAATATGGAGTAAGGTGTATATAAGCTTATATGTGACAGACTGACTTGATTTGTAAACTTGCACTTAAAGCACAATAAAAATTATTAAAAAAAAAAAATGTTCTTTTAGGCCCACCTGCTGTAAACCCCTGCTCTCATGCCCAGCCCCAGGCAACCACTGATCTGCTTTCTGTCTCTATAGATTTGCCTTTTCTGGATATTTCATATAACACGTTGTCTTTGCCTCAGGCTTCTCCCACTTAGCATAACATATCTGAGGTTCGTCCATGTTGCAGCACGGTCAGTATCTGTTCCCTCTTATTGCTGAGTAGCACGCCATCATATGAATTCATCGGTTGATAAACACCTGGATCGTTTCCAATTAGGAGCTCTTATGAATAACGCTGCTATGGACATTCACATACGTGTCTTTGTGCGGACATACGTTTTCATTTCTGTTGAGCAGATGCCTAGAAGTAGAAATGCTGGATCATATGATAAGAATATGTGTAACTTTTTTGAGAAATGCCAAACTCTTAGGCCAAAGTGGCTTCACCATTTTATATTCCTTCCAGCATCAAATAAAAAATTTGAAGCTGAACATTCCAAAAATGTAAAAGACTTTCAATTTCACTCATGCACCAGTGAAGGTGTGTGTGTCAGATGTACTTCAGCAGCCGGATTCCAGCGTGAAAAAATTAAATCAGTAACACTGTGTACTCACTTGAATTTTTTACAGTTATCCACAGTCTGAGGGTGGATCTGGCAAAACTCCTGAGCAGCCCTTCGCTCTGTATATACCTAGGATGGGCCAACTGGAAAAACACTGGGATTTTGGAATAAAACAGCCCTCATGACCACCATTCCCCAATGGCTCCTTCGCGCTTTCACCATCCTGCCATGTTGCTACAAGAATTCCTATTTTTCTCACCTGACTCTGGTAGGTCCCTTGTGGTCTATGGCTAGAATCCTCCATCCCCTGAGTTCTCGTTAGTACCTGCAACTCTTACCAATAGATTATAAATAAATGACATTATCACGCTCATTTCTCCCTCTTCCAGGCAAATAGATGTATTCCACAAGACCACACCCAATGTTGAACCCCATGATTTCAACCAGTCACCAAATCCCACCTGGATACCACACTATTGACCACAGCTGTCCCTCTGGCTGCATCTGGTTGTTATTATCCCACAAGAAAATCTGTGGCTTGCTTCTTCTTCAAACCAATTTGAATCCATTTTATAAGATTTCATGAGACATTATAACTGATTTCTAATATCAACATGGTGCTGCCTCCTGCGCTCCATTCAGTAATGTGCTAGCAACTGCTATTACACTTGTTGGACATGGTTTGTTTTCAATAATCTCAGAGTCTTTTTACTTATTTATTGGAATGCCATGGCCCTCCATGTGTTTACTTATTTCTCGCTTGTTTGTCTAGTACACAAAGCATCACTTCCCTCCACGGCTCCAAGAGTACCATAAACATTATCTGCAAGTTAGATAAGAGATAAGAAGGAAGCAGGGGATAGAGCCCTAAGGCATGGCATGGGTGGAGGGTGGCAGGAAGGGAGAAAAGACAAACCCACATGTTTTCCTACTGCAAAGTGCAACCATTTGCTTTTCGGGTTTTTTTTTTTTTTTTGGTTTGGTTTTTGTCAGCTCCAATTCAAAGATAAAATGTGCTTAAAACTAAATATACCCGATCTAGACCCTTGAATCGCCAGATTTCTTCCTACTGGGGTAAAGGAAACCCTGACGGCGTAGTGGTTAAGTGCTATGGCTGCTAAACAGAAGGTCAGCAGGTGGAATCCACCAGGCGCTTCTTGTAAACTCTATGGGGCAGTTCTACTCTGTCCTGTAAGGTCGCTATGAGTCAGAATTGACTCGACGGCAACGGGTTTGGTTTTGGTTTTGGACTAGGGTAAAAAGCCATTTGAAAACTATTTCTAAAAGCAGTTGCAGGGAATCAAGTTCCCCCCCCCCAAAAAATTAAAACCATCACCAAAACCCAGCCATCTAATTATCAATTCATAACTTAACATCTCTGCCCTCCTTGGCCTATTTACATACACCAATGCCACAGTAAGTAATAAAACCAAAAAAACCAAACCCAGTGCCGTCGAGTAGATTCAAACTCATAGCGACCCTATAGGACAGAGTAGGGCTGCCCCTGTAGAGTTTCCAAGGAGCACCTGGCGGATTAGAACTGCCGACCCTTTGGTTAGCAGCCGTAGCACTTAACCACTATGCCACCAGGGGTTCCCTGTAATAGACAACCAGTAAAACCAGTTGCCATTGCATCGGCTCCGACTCAAGGCAACTCCATGGGTGTCACAGACTTGTGCTGGATAGGGTTTTCAATAGCTGATTTTTCAGAAGCAGACTGCCAGGCCTTTCTTTTGAGGTGCCTCTGGGTGGACTCAAACCTCCAACCTTTCAGCTGGCAGCCTAGTGTGTTAATTGTTTGCACCACACAATGACTCCTGTTTGACAAAGTGCCTACTAATCTCCAAGCAGTCTTCTATTCACTTCAAATACATTATTTTATTTAAATCTTCACAAAGTCCAGTGAGGCAGCTCTAATTATTCTCACTTCACAGATGAGAAGCTGGGGATCAGAGAAGGTCAATGACTCATTCAAGTTGGCATTGCCAGTAAGAGTCAGAAGCAGGATTCAAACTGAGGACCCCAAAGCTCCTGTTGTTTTTTTTTTTACTCTAAACAAGCTGCCTTCTAGTTAAACTCCACCCCCCCCAACTGTCCCCTGACCCCGTCTCCCACCATGGTGGCAATGGGACCCCATCATCTCTTCATCATCATCAAATATTTATCAAGGATCCACTTGCGGACATGCATTGCCCTTGTTTCCACAGCAACGCACTGTCAGAGAGTCATGGGAGTATCCCGCGCTTAAAAGAAAGCTGCTGCACGTAATGTCCTGTGATCATGGCTCTTAAAGGTGACAGTTGCATGGCTACAGCGGACGCCGTCTCAGGTGGCAGCCTGGAACCTATGGAAGCTGGGCTGAGGACACGCAGGAAGAAATTAAGTCGAGGAGAAAGACAGTGGCTTGTAACCCATAAAGATGGTATGCTTTCACTACTAATGTGTTTGCGATTGTTGCCAAAATGAGAATTTCAAGCCAGGTTTCCACATTAATTGTTCATTTATTAGGAAACAAATCAAGCAATCCAGGGCAGAAAGTAAAATTTGACTGTACTGCTAATAGTTCCCCAGGGGTATCTGGCAATGATTATCGAGTTAAATGACTATATTGCTAACAACTGTAATCTCAAGTCGGTCCCCTAGAAGATGCATGTTTGTTCTCAGTGTACTGATGCTGACGCCACTAGCAAACGGACTAATTATTATCCTCTTATCCATTTGTGTAACTGCTTCACTCTTCTCCCATCCCAAATCCTGCTTGGCCTTGCCACGAACACACTAATCTTAAAAAGCTTTCTTACTATCATTTCTTAGAAAAAATTGTCCTGGCTTATGAAAAAGATATTCGAATAAGGAGGAAAGAAACTGTCTTTATCTAACATGCTTTTGCCCCCGACTTCTGGGCACTGTGACCAGCATGTTACAGAAAAACACACTGGCCCAGCTGGGTATTGGATGTAAAACTTACACATTGAGATTGTGTTCATGGCTGAGAATTTTCAGATTAAAAGAATACGGGGAACATACTACTGGGATTTTAAATGTATTTTTTGCCCAAACTTGCCAAAAGTTTTCACTAAGATACTTTAAAGAAAATCAAGCTATTTTCATGTTTATCCTAGACTTGGATTCCAATAATTTCTACATTATGAACAATAAGAATGACAAAAAATAAACAACGTTTGCAGCATTCCTGTATCAACAAATGCAGACATTCCCGAGGAAACCTGGGGGGAAAAAATCTACTTTGAAGAGTCTAGTTAGCATTAAAGTAGAAAGGAGCAGATAGAAATATGCGGAAATCTCCCATCTCCACAAAGGCGTGAGGCTTAGACTGCACCAAATCTCCAAAAAAAATAAGCTAATCCCACTTGTTTAAGGAGCCCGTGCACCAAACGCAGCCAGGTGCTAAGTATCTGCTATTGTAGCTTTGCAGAAGCCGAGCGGCTCAGGTAGAATGGAAAGAAATATACGGTGCCTCAACAGTAGATTTCTTCCCAAACTCCAGGATTGCTTTTCTTTCCCATGTGTCCCAAAGAGCAAACAAAGAAAAGGTGCTTGCTCCTCACACTTCTCTAAATGTTTTAACAAAAGACTGCTGAATAAACACATTACTCATTTAAAAATTGAAAAGAAGTTCTATTCCTGCGGTGAAAGCAACTAGATTTGCATTTTAACAGTTGTGAGCGAGCGCCACCTGGCGGAAGCCTCTGGAACCGGCGCGCGTTCAGCAATGGATAACTTCCAGAGCCAGTAGGTCTCGCAGCTCGGTACCCAAGAACCGAAGAGACCCGTGGTGGAATATTTTTCATACTGGTTTTTCCCCGGGACCCTGAGTATTACAGATGTTTTTCCTTCCAGTCAGGCTTTGGGGGCGAGCAATAAAATCTAAGTTATGGATCATGTCCGGCTCCCCAGGATTGCTCCAGCGTCCTCCTTCCGTCACCTCACTAGCACGTCTAATACAGACCCCAAAATGAGGAAAACAACTGTGCACCATCTTTAGAATGGTGCTGCGGCTGTCCCTCTTCTCAAACCTGAGAACTCAACCTTTCAGCTTCACAACACCTCAAAAGGAGTGTCTTTGTCGCCCAACTTCGCAGCCACGCAAATAGGCTGTCCCTTCATAGAAGTCCCAAATTCAGTCCTCATTTTAGCATCAAGCAAAGAAAACTAACGCCAATTCCAATGGATTCGTCTCTCCAGCGGCTCTTCACCTCAGAAGCAGTCTTTTTAAGGTGACACTCCCCACAGGGCTTTTATCTCTTTCCTCCTTTCCTTCCTTTCTCTTTTAGCGTGATAATATATGGGCACAGCTGTTGCTTAGCAATCCAAGACGAACCTTTTCCTAAGTCCCCCTTGCTTATCTCAGCCTGTCCCTGTGATCCAGCTTGGTCACACCAAAGCCAGTCGGTGCCAAGAAACTTCAAGATGATTTTGAACTTGGAAGCATACCTACACCAACGCCTTCCCTTCTGTCCTTCCCTCCACCAGCTACCCTTTGGGGGCTCAGGGCTAGAAGCTGCCCACAGCGGACTTGGGTGATGTGTGAGCCTCCACCACCACCGCGGTGGTCTCCCCGGCCCTCGCAGACCACCTTAGCTTTAGGGCCATGCCCAGGGCAAACCCCACACTGAGAAACGACATCTGCTCGCCTCTTCCTATGGTCAACCCCAAATATGAGTCACCAAACTTCAGAAGCAGATACCGCACAGGTCAAAGCCATTCATTCCACTCGAAAGGCTTTTAGCAGGGGTTCCCATTTACTCCAGATCAAAACCGCCAGTGGGGAAGGCACTGCTGGGTCCGTCGTCAAGACAAACACCACCACCGTGCCTTCATCGGCTTGCTTAAGAAGGACAAGCTTAGGGGCGCAGAGTGTTTCGAGCAAGTCTGTGGCTTTCTGTATCTCCGGAAAGAAAAGACAAGGTGCCACCGCCCTGGAAGCCACTGTCTGCTGGGGACCTGTCCTCCCCACGTAAAGCGCGCGCAGCGGAAGAAGCTGCCTAGTAGAGAACGCTCCACCCCGGGCGTCGATGCCGCTTCTCTTCTCGCCGCCCCAAACACTCAAGTGACAGATTCCGACAAGTGGGAGGCAGCAAGTGGAAATATTCGCAACAACCACAAAAAGTTACTCCAGCCCCGGGGCCCTGCAGGAAAGTAAAGCGGGGAACTTCGCCAAACGCGGGCCGCCGAGGGACGCCAGTGGCCGGACGCGCTGCCCGGACGCGCCTGGACGCGGCTTCCCGCGTCTGAAGGCTGGGACCCGGGCTCTGCCCGGGCCCCACGCCCCGGCACAACTTTCTGCTCCAGGGCCCGGTGGCGGGTGCCTGGACGCAGCAGGGAGAAAGCGGGGAGCCCGGCGGGCTCACTCACCTGCGGCGCTCTGCCCCCGGGCGCCGGGCAGCGGCTGCAGACGCAGGAGCAAGCAGAGGGCTAGCGCGGCTAGGCTCGCCATCCGGGCGGCGAGGAGACTCAGCCCCTTCCCGCGGGGGCCGGGGCTGGGGCGGGCGCGGGGCGGCCCCGCATCGCCGGCCGGCCGCTGGCTGTGCGCGCCGTTGGGCGCCCGGCTGGCTCCGCTCGGGCTCCCGGAGCCGGCGCCGCTGAGCTCCGAGGCGAGGCGCGGCGCGAACTGAGGCAGGAGGCTGGGCGGGGGCGGGACGCGGGGGGCGGGGGCGGGGGCGGTGTCCCCCGAGTCCTAACGCCGCCGCCGCCGCCGTCGCCGCCGCCCGCCAGGGCGCTCCGCCTCGGTCGCGCACACACCCTCGCGCGCACGCCCGCGCCTGGCACACGCCCGCGGCTGGCACACGCGGGCTCCCCCGCGCACCCTCTCCAGGGCTGGCCGGCTCGGGGCCGCTCGCACAGTCACGCGCGTACACACATCATCCCCGCATCCGCACCCACGGGGTCGGCAGGGTCCTGGCTTATCCGCCCCGCGCCGCGCCACGCAGCCTAGCATCGTCTGCCCGGCGGGGGCGCAGGTACTGGGGGCGGTGGAGGAAGGAGGGAGGCAGAGAGCAGCGGTTAGAACTCCCGGTGAGGGGGGGGGTGGACAGGTGAATGGGGGCGATGGAGGTGGAAAGAGGGAGGGAGCAGCCGTCTGAACTCCGGGTGGGGGGACAAGTGAATGGGGTAAAATCTGCCCGAAGATGGGGCAGGAGGCCGCGGGCGAGGGTCTCGGGCACGCCCTGGGATGAGAATTTAATCTAAGAGCGAACACACACACTCACTCTTAAGGGGGCATCGCTGACAGCGCTGCAATCCGCCTACCGCCCCGCCACCTTATTCACCAACATCTCTCCCTTCTCCCCACCCCTACGCGGGAGGGGGCGCGAGCCGGGCAGCAAGCATCCCCCTCTCTCATGCCACCTTCCCTCCTCCCTTTCTCCGGAGACAGAACCGTGGAGCTTTTTCCTTTTTTTTTCCCAGGTCTGAACAAAGACCTGGTTGGGGCTGCAAAGCAGAAAACCACAGATCAAAGAGGCCAGCTGCCCTTCACAGCCCGCAGGCTGGGGCTCTCTGACTCCGGAGAGCATGGGGAACAGGGGTCGCATGGAGGGGACCCGGTGCTCTGCCAAGGAGCCTGTGGGGGGCGAGGGGCTGGGCACCGGGAGTCGCTCAAGGGATTCACACTTGGTGAGCACTTTGCTACCTGGCGAAAGCCCTCCTTACGTTTCAGCACAGCCCCCATCCTTGTTGGAGTTGCAAGGATTGGATCTGGCTGACTGTGGGGGAGTCCTGGAAACCCTGGTAGCTAGTGGTTAAGTTCTAAGGCTGCTAACCAAGAGGTCAGCCGTTGGAAACCACCAGGCGCTCCTTGGAAACTCTATGGGGTAGTTCTACTCTGTCCTATAGGGTCTCTATGAGTCGGATTCGACTCGATGGCAATGGGTTTGTTTGTTTGTTTGTTTGTTTGTTTGTTTGTTTTGGGATGCGGGGGTCCTGTGAAAGCCAGGCACGATCAGGGCTTCCAAAAGTGAGATGCCCCAGGCTCTGGATCTAGTTGCTGTGGCGGTGAACCCAGGGCATCCCTTCCCCAGATCCCGTTTTCCACTAGGGGGAGTGCAAGAGTCCCTTTGAATGGAGACCTGTGGACTCCCTAACCTAACTTGTAATCCTAAGCAAATTTCCCCACCCCTCTCTGCACACCCCCACCATCACCACCTTGAAAGATGAAGGGCTTGGATTAGCCAGTTGGACTAATTGGTGCCCACCTCATGCTCAAAAAAAAAAAAAATTAAATAAGCCACCAGGGAGATTTCTCTTAAGTTTTGCTCCCCAGACTCCTGCCTGGGGAGAATCAGGTTCTCCTGGAGGGAGGCCTAGAAGCTGCATCTTTAACAAGCTACCTGGGAGATTCTTATTAATTCCACAAATATTTATGGAGTATCTGTTCTGGGCCATAGTCTGTGCTGGTCTCTGGGGATGCAGCGAAGAACAGTCCTCAGGGATGATTGAAAAGAAGGTCCCTCCTGCTCAGAGCTAAATGGCCAGCTGTTTCCTCCACCAAACCCTCACCTTGGGCAGATGAGGTTTTAGGAAACCTCTGAAGAGAGGTTTTGACCCATGACCTGTGACCCCGGGCATGGCTGACCCCAGGGAAGAAGGAGTTGCTAAGCCAGGAGCTTGCTGTCACACTTGCAACTTGTCCTGGCTCCTTTCGGCTCCTGCCAATTTGTTACCTCTCTCCAGCTTTCTGGAAAAGTATAAAATAGCAGTTCTCACAGCATTTTCTGGCCTTCTGCTGCTCCTTGGAGCATGCGCCTCGATGCATCCACTCCCTAGAGATGCTATGTAACTCTGCAAACAGCTTCTGGGTCTGAATGGGGCTTGCGCATCCCGGAGAAAAAGCTCCATCCCAATGGAAACCGAACTGGTGATGCTGGCCTTACCTGCCCAGGTGTGAACCCTCACCCTCCGTGCTTCCAAGCCACCCTCCATACCTAGACCCCCCCCCCCCAATTCCCAGCTCAGTCCTCAGGGCTCTGGCATCCAGCCGCACATCCACGTTTGGAACCTGCTGTTCCCTCTGCCTGGAATGCCCTTCCCTGCTTTGTCTGAAGGACCTTAAAGCCTGGTCTTTAAGGCTTCTCTGCGAAACTTTTGCCCACAGGTCCTTCCTGTCCAAGGCATATGGCCAAGGCCACCTGGGCTGGCTGCTGCAGGGGAAGCTCCCACACTGTGGGCATGCTGTTTGGCCCCAGGTTGGTCTCTTCCACAAGACTCAGTTCCCAAAGGGCACCGGGGCACTTACATAGGGCTGCTGGGGGGGGGGGTGCTGGCACAGGGCCAAAGATGCCTCAGGCCAGGCCCCCTCTAAACAGGTTTCTCAGGGAAGGAGCTTCATGGAGAGCTCTAGTGTGTCTCCCACCCCCGCTGCCCAGGAGCCTGAGAGCACCTCAGAAAGGAGAGAACTTTCCCATTGCCTCCAGCAGCCTGGGGAGCTGTGAGGTGACCACACCTTTGCCCCTGGCTCAGCTCAGCATTGAATTCAGGATCCGTGCAGAAGGAAGGAGGCCACGTGAGCTCTGTGATGGCTGGAAGGGGTGCCGTGGGACTCCACTCTGCAGCCCCTTTCACTTACCCTCTACCACCGTGAAGACTTCCTAGTCCTCAGAGTGACTCTGCCCTTAACCCCATGGGGCCTTGGGTAAGCCCTCTGCTGGCCTCAGTTTCTCTATTTGCACAAAGACGTCCCTTCCATCTCTGACAGCAACCAAGACAGGAGTGTTCAGATGTTTTAGCACAATTCTATTCTAGCACAATTTCAGGACAATCTGAAATGCGGGAATCCTTTAAGCAAATGTGTTGTCTGTCTTCTAAGAGATAGGTGTTGCAAGTCTATGGCTTTGCAGCTTGAACAAGAGACAGATCCTTGCCCTTGGGGACTTTACAGTCTGGTGGGAAAGACTGGACAGAGAGAAGAGGGATAAAGGGCCCAGAGATCGCCTCCACCTGCCCAGCCCCTCTCCCTCCAGTGGGGAAGACATCTTGAGCAAGGCGCCTCATTTATTCATCAGAAATCCAGTGATGAGGTTAATGTTTTATCCCCATATTAAAAATGAGGAAACTGAGACTCAAACAGGGCAAAAAACCCTGGGTGGGGAGGTGGCTGCTCCATTGGAGCCTTCTATCTTCTTACTAAGAAGCCCTGATGGCATAACGGTTAAGCACTTGGCTGGTGACGGAAAGGTCAGTGGTTGGAGCCCACCAGCAATTCCAGGGAGAAAAGACCTGGTGATCTGCTTCTGTAAAGATTACAGCCTGGGATACCCTGTGGGGCAGTTCTATTCTGTCATACAGGGTCACTATGAGGGGGAATCGACTCAAGGGCACACAACAACAATCTTCTTGCTGTGGCACAGGTCACAGCAGCCATTTAAATTTGAAGAATTCAGTTCCTCAGTCTCACTAACCGTATTTCAAGTGCTCAGTAGCCGCATGTAACTAGTAGCTGCTGTATTGCACAGCACAGACGTGGTACATTTCCATCATCACAGAAGATTCTATTGGACCATGCTACTCTAGAGCACAGGTCAGCAAACTATAGCCTGTAGGCCAAATCTGGCCCACTGGTTGTTTTTTTAGATAAAGTTTTATTGGCACACAGCCACACTTAATCATTTACGTATTACCTATGGCTGCTTTCCTCGCTGCAACACAGAGTAACTGACAGACTGTGTGGCCTGCACAGCTAGAAATATTGAGTATCTTGTCCTTTGCAGAAAATGTTTGCCAGCTGCTTTTCTAGAAAAATCGTTATAGCCCAATCTGACAATCTTCGATCTAAAACAATAGTTTTCAAAGTGTGATCCCTGGACCAGCAGCATCAGCATCACCTGGGAACTTGTTCAAATAACTGTTCCCTTGCCATGGAGTCGATTCCAACTCATAGCAATGCTGTAGGACAGAGTAGAACTGCCCCATAGGGTTTCCAAGGCAGTAATCTTTACAGAAGCTGTCTGCCACATCTTTCTCCCGCAAAATGGCTGGTAGGTTCAAACTGCCAACATTTTGTAGCTTGCTGGAAAGGAAAAATTTCAGCTCCGTTCCGGAGGTACTAAATCAGAAAGGCTGGAGGTGGGGCCCAGCAGTAAACCCTAGCTGCGAACCAAAGGGTCAGCAGTTCAAATCCACCAGGCACTCCTTGGAAACTCTATGGAGGAGTTCTACTCTGTCCTACAGGGTTGCTATGAGTTGGAATCGACTTGACAGCACTGGGTTTGGTTTTGGTTTTTTTCCCTTCTGTTTCCAGGTGATTCTGAGGCAGGCTCAAGTTGAAAACCACTGATCTAGAACAGCCCTGGGGGAGATGCTGACACGTGGCTGGCACAATAAGGTGCTGATGGATTCCATGGGTAGCGGGAGAGTTTGGAAAGATGTCAGGAGAGCAAAAGCCCATGGGCTGCCTGGCCCAGACCCTGCTGCTGCCTCGTGGCCCCGCCCTCCCACCGAGCTGTCAGCACATTTGGAGATGACGCCACGCATAAATTCAGGGACCAGCTGTCTCTTTTAATCTGGTTGCAAGATGAAACCATTAATAGATGTCAGACACATTGGCAATGATCTCTTCATTAATAATTTCCTCCTTTCTGAGGAAAAAAAAATTAGTAACAACCAACCATCAATAATTCAAAAATACAAGTTAACCTTTCTATTAGCAGAGTGACTCTGCACACACTGTGGACTGTTCCGGAGCCCATAGTTCTGGCTTGAGTAATGTTTTGATGGCAGGAATATTAATATACATTAATGCTGTCTGTCAAGACACACAAATATAAATAACTCAAATGCAGCTTAGAAACCATAAGTACTTTTCAAGTTTAACCTCATGATCCAACCATTTCATTCTGTAAAAACATGCATTAGCCAATAATATTGGTGTGTCCAAAAGCAGGACTTCACAAAAGAATCTATTTTCAGTTTCAGGTCCTGGGGGTTAGAAAGATCTCCCTTATGCTGATCCAACACTGCCTGTCTGTAATTTCCTCCCTTCAGAGGTGGTTCTCTCTGGGGACACACAGAATGAGCCTGGACATACTTCCAGGTGACCCTCATTCGAATGTTGAGCCTGCTCCAGGTAAAAATCCAATTGCTGCCGAGTCGATTCTGGCACCTATAAGTGCATACAGGTGTTGACAAGTTAACCAGTTGCTGTCAGGTTGATTTTAACTTGTGGCACCCCTATGTGTGTCCAAGTAGAACTGTGCTCCATAGGGTTTTCAATGACTGGTTTTTCAGAAGTAGAGCACCTGGTCTTTTTTCCAAGGGACCATGGGTGGTCTCGAACCACCAACCTTTTGGTTAGCAGCCAAGCATGTTCACCATTTGTATCACCCAGGGACTCCAGGTAAGCATTTTCAATACTTTACATCTTTCCTATTCCTCTCTTGGTATGATGTTCAGACTCCCAACACCTGGTCCCTCTTCTCAGACGTGTTTCATATTGGAATGCCCTATTCCAGGCAAAGTCTTGTACCTGCCCACATTCCCCACACCACCATTCACCAGCCAGGTAGCCACAAACAAATCACTCTCCCTCTCCGAATCTGTTTCCCCATCTGTGTAATTGGGGTGATTATTCCCACCTCACTGGGCTGATATGGGAATTAATTGAGCTGATGGAAGAGTAAAACACCTAGAACAAGGCCTAGCCCACTGAAGAGATCATTTCCTTTACTTTCGTTCCTCCTTCCAAGTCTTAGATACCATACCACCCTGCCTTGACTACAGGCCAGCTCACGTAGACACCTGGCCGTCAACACAACATGGTAAGCCAGCTGCTTCATCCTTGGGCCAAAACACTAGCACACAGTCCAAACTCTTGGCAAGCAAACCTCAGTGCCTGGGATGCTCTGAATTTAATGCTAGAACTGCATCTAGCTTTGCCCAAGTGGAATCTGCCAGACAGCTGTTTCTTTTAATTAAAAAAAAAAAAAAAATTAAGTGAGGTATGGTCGCACCCACCATGAATGTTTACACCTCTAACCTGCACCCAGCCTTGTGCTGGGCAGTGAGGAGGTGAAGATAAATGGCCCAAGCCACAAGGAAGGGTTACGCCAGCACACCTGAGACAGGTTGGTGTTAGTGTCAGGATTTTCTCATTTCCTAGGCTGCTGTACCAAAGTACCACACAGTGGGTGGCTTAAAACAACAGAAATTTACTGTCTCACAGTTCTGGAGGCTAGAAGTCTGAAGTCAAGGTGTCAGCTGAGCCAGGCTTTCTCTGAAGGCTCTAGGATAAGACCCTTCCTTGCCTCTTACTAGCTTCTGGTGGTTCCTTGGCATTGCTTGGCTTGTAGACACATCACTCAAATCTCTGCCTCCATCTTCTCATGGCTGTCTTTCCCCTGTGTTGTCTGTCTTTTCTTTTTATAAGGACACCAGTCATGTTGGACTAGAGCCCACCCTACTCCAGTATGACCTCATGTTAACAACATCTTCAAAGATTCTATTTCCAAACAAGGTCACATTCACAGGTACTGGGGGTTAGAATTTCAATATATCTTTTTGGGGGACACAATTCGGGGTTAAAATAATGGATGTCAAAAATGATTGGCCCCAGCTCCTAACTTCTTGCTTCCAGCAAGGTGACTTCTCTGATGAAGCAGGAGAAAAGCCACCTTTCTCATGGCAGCCTGTTGCCCTGGCACCATCTCAGAACACTGAGATCCCTTACCTGGCCCCTGACCCACACTCAGATTGAGGAAGGCACAGGCAGGGAGGGACTCTGAGTGGGGAGAACCTGCTATTTCTCCCTGTTCCCTTGCAGCAATCTGAGCTCAGACCTCAGCCCCCCACTGCCCCAGTCTCATTCCTTCCCATCCTGACCCACACAGCAGCCAGGGTGGTCATTCAAAGAAGACAGTCTCCATATCTCAGCTCTGCTTCTCTCTGTGGGAAGCCAGAGAAATTGGACATTAACAGTTCCTCATACAGTTCTCACAGCTTAGCACTCGCAGTAAAAAATGAAGCCCCCTCGAGCGCCCCCACCAAACTCTTTCCAGAAAAGACTGGATGATTTCCTAAACCAGTCATTTTGGCCAGGGAAGTGGGAGGGCATTCTAACTGGCCACCCTAGGTCATATGTCCACCTCTCTTTATTAAGAATGGTCACCATAACTGACAGCTCCACCAAGACCGAATGAATTAAGAAAGGGATATTTTCTCCAAAGAGATCTTGGGCAGTCGAACAACATCTGTCCACCATACTCATGAATCAACATTTTCATAAACCCTTTTTGTAAGTAATCTAGACACTTAACACAGATACCCGAGGCCTTTCCTCTAATCACTAACTCCTCCTGTCCATCCGTGTTCCTTTCTGTTCCCCCTACCCCATTCCCAGGTAGACCCATGATTTTTTACACAACCTCCCTTTCCTCTGCACCAAACCGTGAGTGTTATCCTCAAAATGTTTCAACCAGGCAGCTACTCCATAATTAATCCAGTGGAATAAATACTAGTGCCTTGAGTTTGAGAAAATAGCATCTGTTAAAGGAGTATTTTATTACACTACATAGAAAAACACTTCGCCCAAAATGATAGCAGCGGACTTCAGCCCCTAGAACCTCCTTCCCCACCCCCATGGAGCCCAGCAGGATGATGGTGGAGGATCCATGAACACACTGAGATGGTTCATTGGCAAGACAGGCCAGACTGCACACGTTTATCCAAGCCATTCTCGTGTCAAACAAAACGTTGATAAATCATTATTTCTACATGCTAAAAAATGCTAATAACTCAAGGCAGAATGAAAGTGAGTTTGTTGAAATGAATGTGAAAACTGGAGGGTACAATCTCGGAATGTAAAACCAGAGACAACACCATCCAGAACACAGAAATCATCTGTCTTACCTGGAAACCTGTCTCCAGAGAGGCAAATACAGGGATTGGTTTAGGACAGAGTGTGTCCAGTGTTCTGGGGAGGGGGCTGAAGGGCAGGGGAGCAGAGTGTTCCTTTCCCCCCAAAGACACCGTTCATCACTGGCACCAATGAAGCTTAAAGATTGATTATCTTCGGGGGTTTTCACTTAGGTCGTGCCTCGGTCTTCCTGAAATGTTTGAACTTGCGTTTACTAAGCGCTTACTCTGAGCCAGGCACCCAGCTAGAGGCCTTGCATGCTCACTCTTCCACTGTTGTTGTTAGTTGCTGTCAAGTCAGCTCCGACTCATGGTGACTGCATGTACGACAGAACAAAGCACTGCCTGGTCTTCATGATCATTGGTAGGTATGCTCATGTCTATTGTTGCTGACGCTGTGTATTTGAGTGCCATCCAACCTAGGGGTTCATCTTCCAGCGCTGTATCAGACAATATTATATTGTGATCCATAGGGTTTTCACTGACCAATTTTCAGAAGTAGATCACCAGGCCTTTCTTCATAGTCTGTCTTAGTCTGTAAGCTCTGCTAAAACCTGTCCACCATGGGTGAGCCTGCTGGTATTTGAAATACTGGTGGCTTAGCTTCCAGCATCATATTAATGTGCACGCCATCACACTAGTACAAACCAACAGGTGGTCATCTTCTCTACAACTGCCTCAGTATTCCCCGTATATCACCTATTTATAGGTGGGGAAACTGAGGCACAAGGAGGTTTGATATTTAAGATTGATAGTAATTTTAGGTTTTGTTTGCCTCTCAACATTTCCTGGACTTTTTACAATCACCATATTGTTTCGCCCAATCATAGGCCAAGAATATTAGAATTAGCAGGGAACTTTGAGCCTGTCTATCTCAAAACCCTGTTCATTTTACAGACATTTCAATAGACCCTCTGCCAGTAAACAAAAATAAATAGGGTTCAGTTTACCCAGAAGCGAGATCTCCTATAATAAGATCCGGGCTAGGTTCTCCCCAAGAGCGGGAGAACGTGCAGTGGTAGTTTGGGTTGGTTTTGTTTCTTTGAGGCTTTCTGAATCTCCAAGGCCCTACCTATTCCAGAAAGAACTTGAGATATAATAACAGAGACCATATAGCCCAGAAGTCCCCAAATTAACAAAGGTCGATGCTACACCAATGCTCATTTGAGGTCAGACCCTCTGCTTTCAGAGACGGAATCTCTATCTAAGTTTTTCCCAAGAGAAGCACATCAAGGGCTTATGAATGTTTTAAAAACATAAGTGCATGGAATTTTGCAACCTGTTACTAATCAGTTTTCTCCACTCTGATGAGATTCCAAAAAATCAGAAATTGACAAATGTTTAAGTATTTCTTTATTGCTGATGATCCTCCCCCCTCCCCTTTTTTCCTTCCTCTAACTCTTCTAACATGAATTTATTTTCTATTTGAAAGCCAATCTCACTGGTTATTAGATATTCTCCCTGCTGTCACTATCAGTAAATTATTAAACAGCTGACCAAGCTTTGTTTTAAAATGATTCTCTTATGAAGCTCAGTGATATATTTGCCATGAATACTGAATGGTGCCGCGGTCTCTAAGGACACGTGAATGGTTCCTATTTACTACCTTTAGCAAGATGCGGGTGCAATTAGCAGCAAGAACTTGTCTTGAGTCACGGTTACTGGAATTATTTCTAGCTCATTTACACGGAGTTCTTTTTACCCATTACACTCCCGGCGGAGGGGAAGCATGTTAAGCTTCTAGGCCATGTCATTGAAATAGCATATAGTCCTGCCTTTTGTCATTCCTCACATCTTTCTTGTCTTGCCAGCCCTGAGCCTCAACAAACCTTGAGTAGCCTTTCCTTTTTAATGGAGCAGCTGGTTCCAAGTGAATTTCCTTTTAAAGAAAATAAATATTATTGGGATAAAATTACTTAACCTGTGTCTCCACTTCCTCATCCATAAAACAGAGGTCCTAATTCCTACCTTGTGGATTCTATAATGAAAACAAAGTGCTAAGCACAGTTCCTGGCATATAGTAAGTACTCAGGAACCAGTAGCTACTTTCATTCCTATTGACTCCTGCATTAGCCCAGACTCTGTAGGTTGTAAGTGACAGAAACCCATCTCAAATGCACTTAAGCCAAAGAGGAAACATACTGGCTTACCTAATCAAACAGCAGTTGATCAGTCAAGGTCTAAACAGGAAAATAGAAACTGGTTCAAGTATTTACAACAGAGGGGATTTAATGCAAGAACTCGATCATACAGATGACAATACAGGGGTAGGGCAGTAACTCATATAAGAGCAGAAAGCTATAACCACCCCTAGGATAGAGGGACAAAGGAGCTGGAAGCCTGGGGGGGTGGTGTGGTAATGCATGGGAGGTGGAACCATGACTGATGGGGCTGGAGCCAAGAGGATACTCCTTTGTTCCTGGTGAAACTGCCCGAAGCAGAGAGAGAAAAGAAGTAGTCCTTTTCTTTTCCTTTTCCCCGCCCTTTAGCATCAAGTCAGTGCCTCCTCACTGGCCAAACCCAAAGGGAAAACACAGCCACCAGGGCTCAGCCTGTCTGACTACAGAACAGAGCAGAAAGGCAAGGCATAGGTCTGAGGGCAAACAGACCCTGGACCAGCCCAGGTGGGAAAGGCAGGGGCAAGGCAGCCTTAGATACCAGACAACCTTCAGGAAGACTGAGTTCACCAGATTTGTTCTCCCAGTTCACCAGCTTTATTCTCCTAGCCCTGCTTACCATGTAGCAGAGAGCATGGCTGAAGGCCGACTCCTTCTACATCCTCCAACTCCATGTTCAAAGACAATAGGGCCATCGTCTCCCAGCTCCGATTTGAAGAATCCTCACTGGCCTAGCTTGGGTCACATGCCCATCCCTCCAACCAAGGCGAGATAGACTATGTTTGGCCTAACATGAGTCACGTACTTGGTGGCTAGAGAGGCTAGGCTTGTCATGAGAATCAGGAGGAAAGTAGCAGACAAAACAATAGATGCCCCCCACATTACAGGTAGACTGTTCTCCCAATGGACTAAATTGGGAAGTTTAGAGAGTACGATGGTCCTTAGTCCTGTTCACCAAATATTTCCAGTTCTCCTTCCAGAGACATGGTACAATGACACTTCCCTGCCCTTTGGAGTTAGGTGTGACAACTGACTTGCTTTGGCCAAGAAAATGAAAGCAGATTTGATCTACTTTTAGGTGGATGCTTCACAAGCAGCGAGTAATAAGATGTCCTCTCTTTCCTTTGACCAAAGCAACTGGCAACGTTCCATATAGTGGCTGCTCCATCAGCCTGGGACCCGGAGTAAGAAAGACATGGAGGAGAGTTCCCTGCCAATCCACAATGGACATGCAGTGTGAGCAAGAATAAACCTCTGTGCTTACACCACTGCAATTTGGGGGGTTGTTTGTTACAGCAATACAACCTAGACTACCCTGAGAAAGGGACTCAAAGCAGTGATTCTTCTGACTATGCACAAGGGCAGCTGCTCATCAAAAGCGGTGTGGGACACTAGTCTCAAACAGCCAAAAATTTTAGCAGAGGGCAGAAGAACAAATAATGGTGTATTACTTACTATTCTTGGCATCAACAACCATTAAATCACCCTTCTCCTCTCCCTCACACTAGCCAACATATTTGCCCAGCTTGATAATGATAGTTGTAGTAAAAACTACCATTTATTTGTCATCCACCATATGCCACACACTGTATAATAGCATTTCCAAGCATATGATCTTCACAAATCTATGTGGTAGGCATTCTTGCCCCCATATTTTAGACATAGAAACCAAGGCTCAGAGCAGTAATCTAACTCGCCCAAAGACACAGGTCGGGTTGAGCTGTAATTCAACCTCCAGGTTGTCTGACTCCTGAGCATGTGCTCTTAACCACCACACAGTACTGTCTCCCTTATATAATCCCATGAACATCACGACCATCTGAAATGACCTGCTCCCACTTGATTACACCTGCATAATCATTCTTTCCCCAGATGTTGTGATTTGATTTGTCTTTGGTCATGATGAATTTAAGGGACCCTGGGTGGCACAAATGGTTAAGCACTCAGCTACTCCCCAAAATGCTTGTGGTTTGAACTTACCCAGAGGTACCTTGGAAGACAGGCCTGGCAATTTGCTTCTGAAAGGTTACAGCCTTGAAGACCCTATAGAGCAGCTCTACTCTGCACAAATGGGATTGCCATGAGTCAGAATCGACTCTGCAGTAACTAACAACGACAAGGTTGGGTAGTATTGGTGACTTTTTATCAGGTCAGTCTGATTGCTGTTCCCACAGAGGCCTTTACTTTGGCACTAAAGATGAGGCTTTTGTCTTGCTTCTTCCTACCAAGCTCTTGCCTTGTACCCTGGATCTAGAAACAGGTTCCTGCCTCACACCTTATGTCTGAGTCTCTGTTTTAAACCTGTACCTGTAATGCCAACTCCAAAACAGAGGACTGGCTTTCAGTAATATTCCGGGGTTGCCTTTATGCCTCAGGACACTAGTTTTGGTTGGACATTGCCACATCCTGCCAGGCCTCACTGATACTGATCATTGACTGCTGGACTTTAGACTGTAGTTGGCTACTAGGTTGTGCCTGGATCATTCACGCCACCTTTGCTGGTCTGATCCCACAGTTACTGATTTGGCTCCTTTAAAAAGCCAACCAACTTGAGGCTTGAATTTTTTCTTCAGTTCTTTCAGCTTGAACATATTCTTCCCTTTTGGCTTTCTAAATCCAGGTCTTTGCACATGTCATTATAATACTTTTTTGCTTTAGATACTCTACGTTCAAGAGCAAGTTTCAGAGTCTCTTCTGACATCCATTTTGGTCTTTTTTTCCTTTTTTATCTTTTTAAGGGCCATTTGCTTTCTTTATGTATGATGTCCTTGATGTCATTCCACAACTCATCTGGTCTGAGGTCATTAGTGTTCAAAGAGTCAAATCTATTCTTGAGATGGTCTCTAAATTCAGGTGGGATATACTCAAGGTCATACTTTGGCTCTCATAGGCTTGTTTTAATTTTCTTCATCTTTAATTTGAACTTCTATAAGGGTAATTGATGGTCTGTTCCACAGTTGACCCCTGGCCTTGTTCTGACTGATGAAATGGAGCTTCTCCATCATCTTTTTCCCCGGATATAGTCAATTTTATTCCTGTGTATTATATCTGGTGAGATCCATGTGTAGTTACCATTTATTTCGGTGAAAAAAAGATATTTCCAAGGAAAAATCCTTGGTCTTACAAAGTTCTATCATGCAGTCTCCAGCATCATTTCTATCACCAAGGCCATATTTTCCAACTGCTGATCCTTCTTCTTTGTTTCCAGCTTTCACATGCCAATCACCAGTAATTATCAATGCATCTTGATTGCATGTTTGATCGATTTCAGACTGCAGAAGTTGGTAAAAATCAATTTCTTCATCTTTGGGATTAGTGGCTGGCACGTAAACTTGAATAATAGTCATATTAATTTTTATAGGCATATGGATATTATCCTATCACTGACAGCATTGTATTTCAGGATAAGACAGATCTTGAAATGTTCTTTTTGACAATGAATGCAATGCTGTTCTTCTTCAGTCCCGGCATAGTAGAGTGTCTGATTCAAAATGCTAATATCAGTCCATTTCATCTCACTAATCTCTAGGATATCGATCTTGAAACATTCCATTTCATTTCTGACAACTTCCAATTTTCCTTGATTCATGCTTCGTATATTTCATGTTCCAATTATTAATGGATGTTTGCAGCTGTTTCCTCTTGTTTTTAGTTGTGCCACATCAGCAAATGATGGTTGCGAAAGCTTTACTCTATCCACATCATTAACACCTCGACTGTACTTTCAGGAGGCAGCTCTTCTCCAGTCGTATTTTGAGTGCTTTCCAACCCGAGAGGCTCATCTTCTGGCACTACGTCAGACAATGTTCTGCTTCTATCCATAAGGTTCTCGCTGGCCAATTTTTTTAGAAGTAGATCACCAGGTCCATCTTCCCAGTCTGTCTTAGTCTGGAAGCTCTGATAAAACCTGTCCACCATAGGTGACCCTGCTGGTATCTGAAATATCAGTGGCGTAGCTTCCAGCATCACAGCAACATGCAAGCCACCACAGTATGAAAAGCTGATAAGTCTCGAGTTGTGATATTGAAGGATTCTGTAGGTAAAATATTAAATGATGCAGAAAGCATCAAAAGAAGATGCAAGAAATACTCAGAGTCACTGTACCAAAAAGAATTGTCAATGGTCAACCATTTCAGGAGGTAGCATATGATCAAGTATCGATGGTACTGAAGGAAGAAGTCCAAGCTGCACTGAACACATTGGCAAAAAATAATTCTCCAGGAATTGACAGAATACCAACTGATATGTTTCAACAAATGGATGCAACACTGGAAGTGCTCACTCATCTGTGCCAAAAAATTTGGAAAACAGCTACCCGGCCAACCAACTGGAAAAGATCCATACACATGCCCATTCCAAAGAATGGTGATGCAGCAGAATGTGGAAATTATTGAACATTATCATTAATATCACTTGCAAGTAAAATTTTGCTGAAGATATTCAAAAATGGCTGCAGCAGGGAACTGTCAGAAATTCAAGCCTGACTCAGAAGAGGATTTGAATGAGGGATATCATTACTGATGTCAGATGGATCTTGGCTGAAAGCAGAGAATACCAGAAGATGTTTAAATGTGTTTTACTGAGTATGCAAAGATATTCAACTGTGTGGGTCATAACAAATATGGATAACATAGCAAAGAATGGGAATTCCAGAGCACTTAATTGTGCTGACGAGGAACCTGTACATAAACCAAGAGGCAGTCGTTTGAACAGAACAAGGGGATACTGTGTGGTTTAAAATTCGGAAAGACGTGCATCAGGATTGTATTCTTTCACCATACTTATTCAGTCTGCATCCTGAGCAAATAATCCAAGAAGCTGGACTATATGAAAAAGAATAGCGCATCAGGATTGGAGAAAGACTCATTAACAAGCTGTGATAAGCAGATGACACAACCTTGCTCGCTGAAAGTGAAGAGGGCTTGACGCGCTTGCTGATGAAGACCAAGAACTACAGCCTTCAGTATGGATTAGACCTCAACATAAAGAAAACAAAATTCTTCACAACTGAACCAATAAGCAACATCATGATAGTCAGGAAAACATTGTGCTGTCACGGATTTCATTTTACTTGAATCTACAATCAATACCCATGGAAGCAGCAGTCAAGAAATCAAAGGGTGTATTGCATTGGGCAAATCCACTGCAAAAGGCCTCCTTAATGTGTTAAAAAGCAAAGATGACACCTTGAGGGCTTAGGTGCACCTGACCCAAGCCATGGTATTTTCAATTGCCTCATATGCTTGGGAAAGCTGAACAAAAAATAGGGAGGACCAAAGAAGAATTGATTCATTTGAATTATGGTGTTGGTGAAGAATATTGACCATGGACTTCCAGAAGCACAAACAAATTCGTCTTGAAGTAGAGCCAGAATACTCTTTAGAAGCGAGGATGGCAAGACTGCACCTGGTGTACTTTGGACAAGTTATCAGGAAGGACCAGTCCCTGGAGAAGGGACATCATGCTTGGTAAGTTAGAGGGTCAGTGAAAAAGAGAAAGACCTCAACAAGATGGACTGACACAGTGGCTGCAACAATGGACTCAAGCATAACAATGAATGTGAGGATGGCAGAGGACCAGGCAGTGTTTCATTCTGTTGTACATGGGGTCCCTATGAGTTGAAACTGACTTGACAGCACCTAACAACACCAACAACAATAGCCAACCAAACTTTATCTATGACAGAATGTCTGTTACCAATAAGAATTTCACCCATATTTATTTTAACTCTTTTTTTTTTAATCTATCATGTGCCAGTCTCAGACTAGATGTGGGTTATAAATCGGTGAAGAAAATTGACACTTTGATTACTTCATGGAGCTTACATTCTAATGAGAAAGGACATATATAAATTACTCTGTCCCTACACTCACAGTGCCAAGAGCTCTGCTTTCCTCTCCCTCCTCTTTCCTGGATATTTATTACATGCCAGGAAAGCTGGGTTGCAATACCATATTTTACCAGTATGTGCCACCAGCTAACTAACACACGCCATGCTCAAGCCGATGAGTGAGTTTTTTACACTTAATTGTCATACTTTGCCATTCAATCATGGCCATTTAAGAAATAATAAGGCTCAACTAGGGCATCAGTTATTGGGACAGAGAGAAAGGAAGGGATTCAAGAAATACTTAAGAGGTAGTAATGACATGATGGAGCGGGGAAGGAGGGAAAGGCTAGTTGAGGAAGGTACAAAGTCATGACAACTGTGTAGTTAATACAAATAAGGAAGGATTTAGGTAAACTCACATCAACAGCTGAAACTAAGTTGAGACCATTAGCTTACTTGATGAGTTTGGTATTCCAACCATAAAAATTATCTTTGACTTAAAGATAAGCCAACACTCATTTAAGTGACAATGATTAGGATTGTCACTTTGGCTTTAATAAACTCAAAGCTAGAAGCTGTCAACCCATATGGTCAAGTCCAACAACAGAATTTGGTCCCTTTGCAGCTGGCAGGAGGTTGAAGAGAAATCCCCGTGAGGGTCTCTGAACTAATGAGTATCTCAGTTATCGTCACCACTCTTCAAACATGCATTACTATCTCATGAAGGAGAAATTAACAAGCATGGGAAAATATGAGGGACTTCTCCATGCAGGAAATAGAACTCTAGTCCATCTGTCTTCAAGAATCCGTGGTCTTTCTATTACATTATACTTCCTGGGAAAGTCCATTAGATTTCCCTACAAGCAGCCTGAATCAAGTTTGAAGGTGTCAGCTTGGGCATCCTAGAGCTGGGTTTCAAAAGACTCATTGGGAGGTTTGATACTGAAGTGGTATTGTGTTGGGGACAGAGCATTAAGTCTTAGAACTCAGGACCAGGTGTTAACCAGGTCAGAAAGAACCAGGTAGTGACTCAAGAAAAGCAAGGACTGCCATTTGCTTTGCTCCCATGCGAGTTTACTTACTGAAAAGTGGATGTTGAATTTAGAAGCCAGGCTCAGAAAGGCCCAAGTGCAAAATCTAGTTCTAATATGTCAATCCAATATTTTAATTAGTGATCATATTTTACAGTAGGCTCTGAGAGCAAAGAATGATACACACTATATCTTGTTAGGAAATCTATCCCCTAAGAATCAGAGCAAGTTCTTTGGAGATTGTAGAGTCAGGAGTTGGTGCTATTCATCTTCAAAGGGACTTGCTAACATAACAAGCATTCCTTCCCCAACTTCTGAATCCACAAACCCTCGAGTGAAAATACTTTTGGTCTATTGGAAAATTATTCCAGCCTGTGGAATCAGTCTCTTGATAAGGCAGTAATTACCGGAGCAATTTTAGCAGGTACAAAGGCATTTTTAAATAATTTTAATTATTCAAAAGGCTGATTAACTATCTAGCTCATGGATCAGAGGCCAAAGGGGGATAAAACTGTGTGGGAACTGTTACCATGATGCGGTGAGGGGAGAACTCAGCTGCCTTCAAATAGAAGGCTGCTCTCTGTGATTTTGTAGTTATATTTCTGTGCCCCATGGTGCTCAGAGAGGAGGGATCACTGGTCTGGGAGTTAGGAGACCTGGGTTAAAGGCACTGGCTCCACCACTAATGCGCTGCATCCTTGGCTAATTCACTTTTCCTCACCAGGACCCTATAAAATTAGTGGGGGGAAGGGTAGAGAGGATACAATAGATGGTTTCTAGGTCCCTGTCAAAGGAGCCCAGATGGTGCAACAGTTAAGCACTCAGCTGCTAACTGAAAGGTTGGCGGTTCAAACCCACCCACCAGCTCTGCGGGAAAAAGACCATAAAGATTACAGCATAGAAAACCCTAAGGGACAGTTCTACTCTGTCACGTGGAGTTGGTATGAGTCAGAACGGCCTTGACAGCACCCAACAACAACAGGCCCCTGTCAAGTGCTGACTTTCTGTAGCTCTATGGCATTTTTTTTTTTTTAATATGGAGTCCATAGGAATTTTTCCTGTGGACAATGAAAATCCAGGGAAAGTTTATGAGAAGCATGGAAGACCCATCATCATAGCTGGGGTTGGGAAAACAGTCTGGGTGCCTATGTTGGGTGTCTTAGCATGGAGAGGCTGATAGTGGGATGACATGGGATATTCCAGACAGATGAGTGTGTCTCTACAAAAATGTCTACTTTTCTGTGGAAAAATATCACCACATGCCTCTGTCATCCCTTCACTGAGCACTTATTCAGCACCTCACATATACCTGTGACCTTGTGTAAAGTTATGAGTCCAGTTTGCTAGCACAAGGATGCCTTATTCAGATGGTAGCCCGCTGATGGGTCTGTTTGGATGATGAAGACATCAGAACATTCTGGAAGTAGAGATGTGCTCCATTTTTAATTGATGTGACCCACCTGGTCCTGTATAAACATTCTGGAAGTAGAGATGTGCTCCATTTTTAATTGATGTGACCCACCTGTATAAACTGCCTCTGTAGAAACAGCAATGAGACATCTACAGAGCAGGCATATGCCCTGTGTGGGCTTGGCTTTTCTTATGGAGTAATTGCCTAACCTCCAATATAGCTCCCAACATTCACCCTTAGTTTCTGTCCAGATTTAAATGTTGGAGATTCCACATATGTTTCCCATATAAGAATCTTCAATCAGCGTTGAGATAAGTTTCAATTTGCCCTCTTGGCTGTTGCTCCAACAACCCACAGTGAGTTCCTCCTTAGCTACCTCTTAGAGGGTAGCATAGTAGTTAAGAGTATAAATTCCGGAGGTACAACATCCGGCTCAAATTCCTGCTCTCCCACTCCCTGGCTGTGTGATCTTGGACAGATCATATAACCTCCCTGTGCCTCAGTTTCCCCATGTGCAAAAAGTTTGTTTGTTATAAAGATTAAACTAAGTGAAGCACCTGACACTTAGTAAATATGATATAAATGATAAATAGCTATGTGACTATCTTAGGCTGAGTTCTTTAGAGAAACAAAGCCAGTAAAGCATATAAATATAGAGGAAAAAAAGAGAGAGAGACTTTTATCAACGAAATGGCTCACATGGTTGCAAAGGCTGGAACATCCCAAGTAGGTGGATCAGGACAGAGACTCCTCATAAGTCATGTAGCCACAGGGGCTGGTGAACTCAAAATCGGCAGGTCAGAGAGATGGGCTGTTGCTCACAGGCTGCAAAGATCGATGAATCCCAAGATTGGTAGGCAAGACAGCAGGTAAGCTGCTAGCTCAAGTCCCAGGAACTGGAGGTCAGACGAACAGGAGCCAGCTGCATGATCCAGCATGAGCAAAAAGTCCCCAGCCTTGCCAGAATATCTGTTTATATTCTACGCAGCCACACACCCAAGGAAACTCCTGTTCAATTGATTGGCTATTCACAGCAGAGCCCATCATGGGGGTGATCACATGTCAGATCTCAACATGGAAGTGATCTCAACATTACACAACTGCCAAAACACTGAGAATCATGGCCCAGCCAAGATGACACACAATCTTAACCATCACAGTGACTTTACACAGTTCCCTTCAATATTCCAGGACTCAGTTATCTCATTTTGAAGATGGGACAATAATGCTTGTCCACTTATTCAGCAAGTATTTACTGAACTTCTGTTAAGTGCCAGCCACTGTTCAGGGAACTGAAGATACCACACTAAATTGAACAAGGCACCTTCTCTTGCGGAGTTTGCATTCTTGGGGGTGGAAGGAGTAGGCAGGAAAACCAAAAAAAACATAGGCTACGAAAAAAAATATATAAAGCACGAAAATGTGGAAGTGTGTGTGCTTTTTAAGACAGAGTGGTCAGGGAAGGCCTTTCTGGGGTGATGACATTTAAGCAGTAATCTGAATTAGCTGAGCAGATGATCTGGAGGCAGAGAATGAACTCCAGTCATAGTGAATAGCAGGTGCAAAGGGCCTGAGGCAGGACCATGCATGACAAATGCAAGGAACAGCTGTGAGATCACTATGGTAGGAGTACAGTAGAAGGGGAAAGAGTGGCAATGAGAGCATACAAAGTCTCAGAGGTCAGAACTTGGAGAGATTCCTAAGTATGCTCAGAAGCCTTAGGAGGGATTTGAGAGAAGAATGCCAAGGTCTGACACGTACACAAATTACCATAATGCGTGGCAGAACATGATGTACTGTGGAAAGACACAGGGTGTTCAAGAAGTTAGCAGAGAGAGATAATTTCAGACTCATGGGGAGGAGGCAAGAAAAGCTTCAAGAAGAAAGTAGCATTTGAGCTGAGTAAGAGCCCTGGTGGATGATTAAGCTCTCAGCTGCCAACCGAAAGGTTGGTGGTTTGAACCCACCCAGCACTCTGTGGGGGAAAGATCTGATAATCTCCTCCCTTAAAGATTACAGCCTAGAAAACCCTGTAGGGCACTTCTGCTCTGTCATATGGGGTCACTATGAGTCAAAAATCAACTCAATGGCACCCAACAGTAACATATGTATAATGGGAGGAAGCAAATATTTCAAATGAAGAAAGGCTGTGAGTGTGATACTTATGGGATTCGTTTGTTCATTCGTTCATTTGCTTACCCTAGCCCACTCTTTATGCTATGTCCTGTACTGGGTGCTGAGGATACAGTGGTGACTAAGATCCATCCCAGTACCTGTCTTCAACAAGCTGTCGTGCAGGCTGGCTGGAGAGATTGGACTGGTGTTATTGTTAAGTCACTGAGTATCTGGACTGTTACTGCAGCAGAGCCTTGCTCCACTGTGCTCTGTAGGACTGAGGGAGGTGTTGGATGTTTGTTGGCCTCTTTGACAGACAGGTGTTTCTCACATGGGCCATGACATGATGATAACCTCTCTGTTGAGACAGCACCATCAGGAAATTCACTTCACATTTACACAACCAACTTTAAGACAACCTGCAATGCATTTGGCCAGTAGAATAGTGCCCATGCCCTAATAATGTTTAATTGTCTCAAAGAAGAAAATGAAAAACAAAAATAAGGTCCATCCTAAGATAATGTCATCCCAAAGAACAGCAAACTAACAGTGTGAATCAAACTCTTTAAAGAGTCTTGTTTTGTGCCAGGGACTTTTTAGAGTGTTTCACAATAAACTCATTTAATCTTCAAAACAGTCTGTCGTCACCCTGTACATACACCTTCACCCTTACTTCTTCCGTGAAACCACCTAACGTCGAACTGTCAGCATGTGCATTGCTTTGCCTGACTGCTTTCTCTTCCTGGTAGAGCTCACTTTATAGTATGTAGTGTATGGTAGGTGAGATGTGTTAGGGAATTAACACCTCCTCCCCACACACATGTGCGAACCCACACACACACGATGTGCGAGCACATAAACACACACATACGCAAAAAAAAAAAAAATGAGGATGGACAGGAGTTGGTGTGTAAATACCCCACTGCTTTCTCTCCCTCAGGTCCCAGTTTTATTCCGAGGTATGTGTTTTACAGTCTCCCACAGCTCTCTTGCAGGATTAAGCTCCAGTCACCTTCCTATTCATCACTTACTGGCCATCTGCTTCCCTGTCTCGCTTTATTGCTGATCTACCTTCACCTCCCAGTTAACCAAAAAAAAAAGAATTTTTTTTTTTTTTTTTTTTTACTTGCTCCTAAATCCATGTCTCAGGATCTGCCTCTGAGGGAGCCCAGATTAAGACACAGCCCTATGAGGGAGGCACCATCATTATCATCTGTATTTTGCAACTGAGAAAAGTGGGGGCACAGAGAGGTTGAATAATTTCCCCAAGGTCACAGGTCTGGCAAGCAGCAGACCCAACTTCATAGTCAGCCATGTGATATTAACCTCTACACTCTGCTGCCTCTGGCAGAGAGGACGACCCTCCAAACCACTGAGCACCAGCCTCATTTAATTGGCTTTGTGAGACCTGCAGGTTGGCTAGCTCCTTCGATGAATACACCTCTTTCCACATTCATCTATAACCTCCTCTTTGGAGATTCCAATGTGTAACTTAGAAGTATGTTTAAGAAGGCATTTGGCGTGATTTTCAATGCAGTGGCAGCCATAAGGTGATCCATCAACCAGCTCTGTTTGACAGAGAATTGATCTCCCAGGTCAGGAAGCAAACCTCAATTTACACAGGATGCACTTGGAATGCGCCCTCTTGGTAGCACACGGATGATAAAGCACAGTCAATGACAGTTCTTGTCAATGAGTTTGTTATGGCAAGAGGAGAGGCATGAGGCACTCTGGTCCGAGTGCTACTGCTGACACTCCAGGTGCATGGTTTTTTGTTTTTGTTTTTGGTATGATAAACACTCGATCCGTGTCTTTTAGCCCTGCCTGTCAATCCCTTGATGTCCCCAAGACCCCTTTTGATCCAGCCATCTTCATCCAATAACACAAAAGCAAAATGAGTACTTCCTCAGCTCTCAGGACATCAACCATCCTTTTTCTTTCGAACTAGATCTCTCTGATTTTTCAATTTTGTTTCATGTCTTGGTGAGTAATTTCAGAACCATGAGATTGGAAGTCTGAACTCAGACTTCCCCACTCAGGATTTCTTGCCTTCACACAAAAAAGAAAAGCCCATTGTAGCAAATTGTCTGTGTGATTCATTTGTTGTAAGCACTGATAAAAAAAGATTTTTTTTTTCTTAAAGATATTTCAAAGATCCTGGACACAATGATAGGAAAGAGCCCCAGAAAGTGAGAAAAAGTAAGACACAAAAATTTAATATTTGATTTCTTTTGCCATTAGAAACTCTTATCCCTTCTGCTTTTTTGAGTGAAATTTGAGAAATTGAAGGATGAGAGATCTGCTCAGAGGTGCCTCTGCTGGCCCAAAGATGGATGTTTTAAAATGCAAATTTGTTTCTTATGGCAAGATTACTGTTCTTTATTCATACCTTAAAGAAATGAAAAATAACGTGCCTCACTTCTTCCTGCTTCTGATACAAGCTTATCATGCTCAACCAAAAGACAAAACTAGGTTTAAAAGAAGAAAGAGAGAGGAAGGAAGGAAGAAGGAGGAGGAGAAAAGAAGAAAAGCAAGGGAGAGAGGAAGGGAGGGAGGAAAGAAGGAAGGAAAGAAAAATAGCATGTGGAGGACAGTCTTTCAGTTTCCAAACTGTAAATACTTCATAGGCCAGCCACAACGAAAAGCAATTCAAAGCCTCACTTAACTCATTCTGTGCAAATTCAATCTTACTGCCTTAATTCTAGGGCATGCCCCCTGTTAGCCTGTTCACCATCTCACCCACAGAGTGGTGAACTCAGTTAAGAATTCGTTTCCTAGCGTACTTCATTCAGCATAAATGCCTTGAGGCCCTTCTACGTGCAAGAGACTTCTACATACAAGAGACCTGCTGGATTCTGAGGGTCTAGCGAGATGAATCATACACTATTTTAGTCAGGAGAGACTAGGTTATGCTCTGTAACAACAATCTCCAAGCTCAGTGGCTTGAAACAACAGGAAGTTATTTCTTGCTAATGCCACATATCCATTGTGAGTAGACTGGGGCTTCTGCCCTATGTTGTCCTTACCCTGGAACCAGGAGCAGATTAACCAGTAATTACGGTATGCACTGGTTTACAGTAAGCAAGGCACACACGGCCTGGTTGTGTTGGTAGTGCACAATTTCACCTGGGTTTCACCATACCAGACGTGGTGAAACCCAGGTGAAATCGTGCACTACGGATTAGTAAATACGCACAATTAAACCCGTGTGTGCCTTGCTTATTGGGTAATCCATCCCTGCCAGGGACCCAGGCTAAAGGAGCCTCCATCTCTGTCCTTCCGTGATTGCTAAAGCAGGAAAAAGGGACATGGAGAATCCTGCACTGGCTCTCAAGCCTTCTTCACATTTCATTGGCCAAAGCAAGTCACACAATCATGCCTTACATCAAAACCCATTGCCACCCAGTCAATTCCAACCCTACGTGGACAGAGTAGAACTGCCCCACAGGGTTTCCAAGGCTGTAATCTTTATGGAAGCAGACAGCCACATCTTTCTCCTGCAGGGAGGCTGGTGGGTTTAAACCACCGGCCTTTCAGTTAGCAGCCAAGCACTTAACCACTGCACCTCTGGGGCTCCTTGCCTTATATCAAGGGGGCAAGAAAACACAGTCCTACCACGTGCCAGAAGAGGGTAGGACCTAAAATATTTGATGAACAACTAATGCCAACCACACATGTAACTCTTCACATATAGAAGGAGCTTTTTATCTTTTGAAGTAGAGGAGTGGATACAAACCCCTGCCACGAAAGAAAATGTAAGCAGTTCTCTAGTTTGAAGAAGACAGAGCCCGCTTGGAGCTGGACCTTGAAAATGTTTATAGGTAGAAATGAGCAAGGGAGCTTTTAAGGGAAGAAAAAAAGCAGAGCAAAGGTGAGAGGACGTAAGAATTATGTTGGGGAAGAACAAGTGGTTTGCTTTGTTATGATTAGTGTGTGTGTTTAGGAATTCAGAGGAACTAAGACTGAAAAAGGGGGTCGGGTCAGCTCATAGAAAAATGGCAAGCCAGGGTAGGGAGGCTGAACTTTTTTCAGCAGGTTGGACGTCCATTCATTCATTCATTCAACAAATATGTACAGGTACTGTACTAGGCTCTAGAAAGGTAACAGCGGGGCAATGGGAATGGGAGAAGAGAAATGACTATGGAAAAGATTTTGAAAGAATTGAAAGATTTTGGTCAACTTACTGAGAATGAACTTATGAGGTTAGGGGATGAGGCCAAAGGTGACCCTGGAGGTAGAGAGCACATTGGAGCCAAGCACCCAGAGAACAGAGAGAACAGAAGGGAGTGGCTTATGGGCCACAGAATAAGCTGGGTTTGAGATGTGCTGTGTTTGGGGGATACGCCCAGCAGACACTTCAGCTCAGGTCGTCAAATGAGGAGTGAGCCCTCTCGTGGACACTCATGGTGCTTGGCTCCGATCCTTTTGAAACCTTTCACAGTTTTTGAGGGATTCTCCACTGGCTTCTGGGTCCACTGGCTTCTGTGGGGAGATTATCCCTTCAGTTCTGCAGGCCTTTGCCTCTAACGGCCCACATCTGTAACTCTCTCTGGAAGACCGGCTTTGGGCTACTGGAGCAACTTTGCCCCCCACCACACACACAGACAGGGAAGTACCCGGAAGTTTACATCTCCCCAGAGCAGCCCTTAGTGAGTGACAGGTGAAGGAGTGTAAAATCCCAGCTCTCAGGACAACAGCTGAGGCGTGACTTATGCTCCAGCATTCCCTCCAGGGTCAGGCTGAAGCTCCTCTCTGTGGGACTTCTGCCTGAAATCACATCTTTGATTGGCCTCCCCTTCCCTGCCCTGTTTCCCCCACCCTCTTCCTGGTTTCTTCCAGAAGCAGTTCCTTAATAACTCACTTGCAAACAACTCCCCATCTCAGGGTCTGCTTCTGGGGAACCCAGCCTATGCCCAGCACCTACAGTGTGCCAGGCCCTTTGAAGGACACTGGGGATTGAGAAAAATGAGTAAGACACAGCCTGGGTTTACAGGGAGCTCGCTGTCTGGTGGAGGAGCAGATTGAGGATTTCAGTACAGCGTGCGAAGGACCTATAAGAGAGATATGTTGGGACGGAAGGCCATGGAATTGATGTCAAGGGCTCTTCTTCCATTTGAGGGAGGCAGGCAAGCTTTCGTAGAGCAGGTGACTCTTGGATTTGATCTTAAAAGATGAACAGGAGTTTGCTGCGGGCAAGGTAGAGAAGGGCAATATAGGCAGATGGAACAATAAGTCAAAGTCAACAGGTATGAAAGGCATAGGAAAATGGCATGCAGGGAGACTCCAAGGAGATTGCTACTGCTGGAGCAGGGAAGCAGTGTAGACAGTGGTGGGCACAGACCATTGGTGACCTGGGGACGTTGGGAGCCACCTGAGGAGTAGGATTTAAGCTGAAGGAGCAGGTGGGCCCATGAGGAAGTGGCCACAGAGCTGATCATGGAGGAGGGACACATGCCCTTTAGCCTGTACATTCGGCCCACAATGGTCTCCTAGGTCTCCAGCACTCAGCAGCTTCCAGGACCTTTTTCTCCTGAGTGATGCTGTGGCCAAGAAAACAGGCTTCTGGGGATGAAAAGAAGAGACAAGCAGGAACTAACTGCTCACCACTTGTCTGGGAAGCTTTCGTTTTTGTTGGGGTTATCCCAGAAGCAAGCTCTAAGACAAGGATTTAAGCACCCAAAATTTATATGGGGGTGCAGGAAAATAACCAGTAGAGGAACGAGGACGTGAGACAGAAAAGGTAAGGCAGCTGATACAGGGTGCTGTAACAAGCAGTTACCACTGTGGGCGACTGGAGCTTAATTTCCCTGGGGAACTCTGGGAAATGGTGCAGCAGGCACACCTCAGAGTTTCCCCTTTCCAGGGACAGAGTGGCTGGGGTATTGATACACCAGCTCCCATCAATAATTAATCCAGAGCTGCTTCCAGGGAGTGTTCATCCCTGGCAGGCAGAAAAGCACTACAGGCAACGCAACTCAGGCACAGGTGCAG
The DNA here is from genome assembly GCF_030014295.1 of Loxodonta africana. Lineage (NCBI taxonomy): Eukaryota > Metazoa > Chordata > Mammalia > Proboscidea > Elephantidae > Loxodonta > Loxodonta africana. Next base: position 42,651,179 of record NC_087365.1, read on the forward strand.
ACAGTTGGAAGGCAGGCCATTGTGCCCCCAAGTGATAAGGGTGAGGAATACAAACAGGGCACTTGCAGCGTTTGCTACGCTTTTCGCTTCATATTCTTCCTTCCCAGCTGTGGAGGAGAAACACCTCTAAGGACCTGATTTTTCTCCTTTGTATGTGCATTGGAAGAAGTGTTGGAAAGAAAACCACCAATCAAAATGGGGGCCTATATCAATCCAAACCGGTTCAGGTTTCATTGTCTCTAACCCATTTGGGGCTGATGTATCTGCCATTTGGCACTGATTCATTTCCTTCCTCCATAAAGCAAGTGAGCAAAAGAGAAAGCAAGCTCATAAAAACCCATCTACAAAGCCAACACAAATCTGATTTGGGGTTGAAAAAGAACCTACTGGTCTTTTTCGCATGAAAACTGGTGAAAAGTTCTTAACATACCACATTCTACTAAAGCAGAAAAGGGTGCACGTTTTCAAATGGCACAACAAGGAGAAACACAGAGTTGTGGGGTTTTTACGTTTCTGTTTTTTTTTTTTTTAAGTCTTGTGGTTTGCATCTGCTCCGGGGCCTAGGAGTTTTTCAGAAGTGGGTGAGGGAGAATGTGCTCTGCTCTGAGCCCCTGTCTTAGTTTGGGTTCCCTCAGAAGCTGACTTGAGACAAAGATTTAAGTGCAAGCCGTAGTATGTTTGTGATGCAGGCAATTCCAAGAAATGCCAGCAGGGGAGTGAGGAAATGAAAAAAGAAGGAAAGTGTGCCCGGGTGGTGCAAATGGCTAAGCGCTCATCTGACTAGTAGCCGTAAGATTGGTGGTTCTAAGCTACCCAGAGGTGCTTCAGATGGTAGGCTTGGTGATCTGATCCCAAAAGGTCGCAGCATTGGAACCCTGTGGAGAAGAGTTCTACTCTGCACACACGGGGTCTCCCCAAGTTGGAATCGACTTGATGGAAACTAACAGCGATGGATTTACCACTGTGGCTAGCCAGAACTGCACCTCCTGGGGAACTCTAGGAGTCAGTCTAGATCACATGCCTCAGGGTTATCCCACTTGAGGGTGAAGGAGCTGGGGTATTTACATACCAACTCCCATCAGTCACAGTTTGAGGGTTGCTTCTGGGGGATGTTAATTCCCCAGCACCTCCCACCTGCCAAATAGGTGGCAAAATGGACTCCAGAAGTCAAAGAAAGCCCTCGGCCAAAAAAAAAAAAAAAAAATTCACATCATGACAATTGGAAGTCAGTAGAATGAACTGAGAAGAAGCCCTGGTGGTATGTAGTGGTTAAGCACTTGGCTGCCAACCAAAAGGTTGATGGTTCAAACCTACCAGCCTCTCCATGAGTGAAAGATGTGGCAGTCTGCTTCTGTAAATATGACAGTCTTGGAAACCCTGTGGAGCAGTTCTACTCCGTCGTATAGGGTCACTAAGAGAATCAACTCAATAGCAGTGGAGGAGTGAACCAAAATTTAAGGGCATCAATAGTATGGGATAGAGTTTCCTACTCTTACTCCTCCAATACAAGGAACTTAAATCTTACCTGTTATGTATCTAAGCGTTGGGTTTAAAGGGCTGTAATTGAGATATGCTAACCAAAAAAAATGTTTTAAAGCCTCTGATCTGATCCAATGCTCCTATTTTACAGATAAGGACACAGAGCCCAAGGGAAGGGAGAGTGTGGCTCCCAGTGGCAGAGTGGGGACCTGACAGAGACCTCCTAAGCTGTGGACCAGGGCTGTCACCACACTGCACTCATTTCCACCAAAGCCCATTTTTGCCGCTATTTCATTTTTCCCAATTCCACTCCTTCACATTATCCTCCCTCTCCACGTCTGCCCCCATGATATTAGCCGACTGTTTCTCACCACCAACCACACTGAAACCACCACTAGTCATATAGAATGCCATTCTCTTTCTATCTTTATCCAGTGCCTTTGATAAAACCTTTTATACATGTGCAAACAGTGACCAAAAGCGTGAAAATTGGAGGACTGATGTTGGCACAACCACTTTGGAATTAAATGTAAATACTCCACTTCACTTAGGTGACAAGCTGGGCCGATGAAACAGCTTCTGCAAACTCAATATCAAGGGATCTGTTTCTAATTCAGCTGCCTATTGTCTTTCATGTTTGAAGATTATTCCAAAAAAAAAAAAAATGAAGCGGCTTTATACATTAACATGGGAATGTCTTCATTTGTAAATTTGTTTTAATCTCTGCATCTTCATTACCTGGCACTCTTTCTAGCACATGGTAAGTGCTCAATAAATGTTTGCTAAATAAATTAAGACAAAAAACACGTGGTTTCCTTACTCTTTGCCCTACCCTCAAACTGAGATTGGAAGTAAAACTGCAAAGATTTTCACGAGTACACAAAGTTTCAATGGCATTCTACTAAAAATTGATCATGACCTCTTTTGCCAACGATTTTTCTCAGGCTACACTGACAAAAATAAATTAAGATCATTCATTCGCTTAATAAATATTTGGTGATGTAGTGGTTAAGCACTTGGCTGCCAACCAAAAGATTGGTGCTATGTGTTGGGCACTGGGATACAATGGTGAGAAAAACAATAAAAAAGACTTCCTTTTTGAAAAGCGCAGCCCAGACGGATATTGATCAAGTAGTCGCACAAGGTAAAGGTAGTAAAATTGCAACTGTGACAAGTGACTGTGGTGGTTTGAAAGATATGTCCGCAAATTCTTTGAAGTGCCTCCTCTCAAGAGGTGGAGCTTATTCCCCTTCCTTTGAATGTAGGCTGGATTTAGCAACTCATTTCTAGGGAGTAGAAGTGATGGGCTATCTCTTCTGAGATTAGGTTATGAAAAGACTGCAGCTCCTATCTTGGGTGAGTGCTCTCTCTTTCTCTCTCTTTTTCTTTCTCTCTCTCTCTCTTTCTCACTCTCTCCCAGTTGTCAGGTTGTGAGGATGCTCAGAAAGCTGATGGAGAAGCCATGTGGTGAGGAACTGAGGCATCCCAGCAACCACATGAGTGATCTTGGAAGTAGATCCTCCAGCCCCAGTTGAGCCTTCAGATTACTTCAACTGTGGCCAACAGCAAACTTGTGAGAGACCCTGAGCTGGATCACCCAACTAAGCCACTCCCAGATTCCTGACCCACAGAAATAATGAATGGTTGTTGTTTTAAGCTGCTAAATTCGATGTAATTTATTATAGAGCAATAGATAACTGTTACGGATTGAATTGTGTCCCCCAAAAATTCATATGGTAAATGCCTGTGGTTATAATCCCATCTGGGAATGGGTTGTCTTTCTTATGTTAATAAGAGAGGATTAGAGTAGCGTGTATCTTAAGTCAATCTCTTTTGAGATATAAAAGAGATTAAATAAGCAAGTGAGAGAAGCAGAGATGGGGGAAGATAGAAGCCACACTACATGAAGATCACCAAGGAGCCAAAGAACAAGGACCTTCTTTCAGAGCCAACAGAGAGAAAAAGGCTTCCGCTAGAGCCAGCACCCTGAATCTAGACTTCTAGCCTCCTAAACTGTGAGAAAACAAATTTCTGTTTGTTAAAGCCACCCATTTGTGGCACTTCTGCTACAGTAGCACTAGATATCTAAGACAGTAACTAACATTAAGTAGAGACACAAGATGCTATGTAATCTGGTCTGGAAGGTCAGGAAGAACTTTGCTTAGGAAGCCATTGTGTAATCGAAGAGCAAGAAGGTAGGGGAAAAGTAATACAGGGGAAAGAAGTAGCATGTGCAAAGGCTCTGAGACAGGAAGAAGCATAACAGGTTGGAAAGGCTGGAAGGGGCCAATGTGGCTGCAGCACGGAGATCAAATAGAAGAGTTATTTGTGGAGGACCTTGAAGCATTGTCAAGGACTTTGGTCTTTCTCAGGAAAAGCAGTGGGAGGCCTTTGAATGGTTTTAAACAGGGAGATGACATGATCAGATTAGTGTTTCTTTCATGTCCTTTCAACTATTATCTCTTATGACATTTAGCCATGTGACAACACCTTCTCACTGAGCATGTTTTGATTTCTACATAGACTTTCTGGAAAAAACTGGAAATTATGTGGGCTACAAAAAAAAAAAAAAAAAGCCTGCTAATAATTTGCAGTCCTAACTGTATGTTAACCTTATCCCATCTCAGTGGCTGCCAGTCAGTGGTAATCAACTCTGAGAGGGTGAGACAGAAAAGGTTTGAGAAACCCAGGATGAAGTGAGGGACTGGCTCCAAAGTGAATCCCCAAAATGTTGGTGTGTAAGCACACCTATGCCTTTTGAGGGTACAGGGTCTATGGTGTCTATCACATTCTTAGGGACCTGGCTCCCTAGAAGCAGAGCCTAAAGCAGAGATTCAGGAACGTGTGAGTTATTAAGGAATGACTCTCAGGAGAAATCTGTAAGAAGACGGAAAAAAGAAGATCCCATCAAAGATGTGACCTCAGATAAGTGTAGCCCTGGCCTGATACTCTTGGGCGGGGCGGGGGGGGTGGCCTCTGGAACACAAAAGGCACCACAGTTTCCCCTTCCTGTTCCCAGCCCTTTGCACCCCCATATCAGCTGGCCTTTGACTGTGGACCACTCTTCTCAGTCAAGGACAATTCTCTGGAGAAGAAGTAGAGTTGCCAGATAAAATATTTTTATTTGCTAAATCCAGTAACCCTAAGCAGGGGGGACTGTAAGTCATTAGCAGCCACCACTCACAGCAGTTGGATAATGGGTGAGGAAAATGGATCTTGGCAGGGCTCCAAACCAGCATCTACCACAATCTGTGACCCTGAAAAAGGCCCCAAACCCTCCTTCTGAAGATGGAAATGGCTGGGATGGTCAGTAATGTACTAGGAAACCATGATAAATTCTTCAACTTAGAAACTAGGATGGAACCCCCTGGAAACCAGGGCAGAGCTGCCATCCAGCTGGGCTTGCATTTCTGCCTGACTCAGATGTCCCAGAAAATCCAACCCAAACCCCAGAACTTGCAATTTATCAGGAAGCAGAAAAGAGCCAAGGGGCCAAAATTAACCCAAGCAATATTAACTGAAGTTACACAAAAAATTCCCTGGAGGGACCCCTAAAAGTGCAGGTGACCAGGTCCTGTGTATTACTGTGAGTAGGGGGCGACGCATACAGTGGGGGTTAAAAGCATGAACTTTGGAGCCAGACTGTCCCAGTTCAAATCCCAACACCCCCACCTAGGAACTTTGTGACTCTGAGCACATCAAATGACCTCTCTGGGACTCAGTTTCTCACCTGTAAAATGGAGATGACAAGAATAGCCTCCATATTATAGGGTGTTGTAAGGATCAACTGACTTCATTCGTGTAAACTGCTCAAAACTGTGCCTGCCTCAAGCTAAACATCAATAAACTTTAATGATTAATATTATTTAGCAGAGGGCAGAGATGTTAACCTGAAGTCCTCAGAGCAGCCTTTCTCAGTGCATATTCACCTGTGCAGCCTCATCTGGTTACCTGCTGGATGCCTGGCCATGAACAGGTGTGTGTCGTTTTCATCTTTGCACAGTGCTGTGGGCACATTGTTGGGTCTGATAAATATTTGATCAGTGGATGTGCTATTGCCAGAGATTTCACAAGAAGTCTTGGCTGTCTTTCAGGCTCTATCCAGGCCTTTCTACTCCACCCACTCTATAGCTCATGGCAGGCACACCAGTATGGTCAAAAGTTCTGATGAGTCATGCTCCAAGCCTCTGTTTTCCAAGCTTCTTAAGATTTTGGGGACTATTTGATGGACAGGTGCTGAAGCCAAGCTCAGGAAGGGGAGATGCTCTTGGCCAGCCACCCTCTAGCTCACAGTCAGAGCTCAGGATCTCCTAGGCTGGGCCCAGGCCAAGAGAAGAGACAGGACACCCCCTGGATGCCACGAGGATGCTGCAGAGCCAGGGTGGTGGTGTAATAATAGAACGAGGCATGCCTGCTGAGTACTTGCTAAATGCCCAGCCTTGTGCTAAGTGCCTGTCTTGGCTAGGTCTCCCCACCCCCACCCCCACCCCCAGGCAGACCCTGAGACAAGGATTTGGTGCAGGTAGTTTTGGGGGAGGTGATCCCAGCACACATGGTGAGAGAGTGAGGAAATGAGACAGGGAATGGAGGAAAACCAAGAAAGAGTACAATAATGAGTAGGTCATCTCTGTAGGTAACTTAACTCAGTCCCTTTGGGGACATTTGGGAAGCTGTATGTAACACAGTGGAAGTATCTCACTGAGAGTGAGGAAGCAGGGTGTCTTAGCCATCTAGTGCTGCTCTAATAGAAACACCACAAGTGGATGGCCTTAACAAGCAGAAATTCATTCTCTCACAGTTTAGGAGGCTACAAGTCCAAATTCAGGGCACCAGCTCCAGAGGAAGGCATTCTCTCTCTGTTGGCTCTGGGGGAAGGTCCTTGTCATCAGCCTTCCCATGGTCTAGGAGCTGACTGATGATGCTGAGCTTGTCCATTGTCTCTTTCCACAGATGTAGTCCATTTGATTCCTGTGTATTCCACCCAACGAGGTCCACGTGTATAGTCACCATCTGTGTTGTTGAAAAAAGGTGTTTGCAGTGAAGAAGTTGTTAGTTTTGCAAAATTCTATCATGCAATCTCCGGCATCATTTCCATCACCAAGGCCATATTTTCTAACTACTGATACTTCATTTCCAACTTTCTCATTCTAATCACCAGTAATTATCAATGCATCCTGATTCCATATTTGATCAATTTCAGACTGCAGAAGTAGATAAAAACTTCAATTTCTTCATCTTTGTCCTTAATGGTTGGTACATAAATTTGAATCCCGCAGTCACCTTAATCCTGCTATCTCCTAGACATGTTTAGTCACGATTATTCCCTATGTCACCTTCCTTTGAAAAGTGTCAGCCACAAAACATGGACACTTTTCCTTCATTTTTCTCAGGGCTTCAAATGAGTTCATTCTGGTTGGAACCCCTGCTGAGAATTTGCATTTCTAACAAGTTCGCAGGTAATGCGATTACTGCTGGTTAGGAACCAATTCTGAGAACCACTAGTAGAACAGCGGTTCTCAAATTTTATTATACACAAGAATCACAGGGGGATCTTGTTAAAATGTAGATTCTGATTCAGTTTATCTGGGGTGGAAATGCAAATTCTCAGGAGGGGTTCAAACCGGAACAAACCGGTTTGAAGCCCTGGTTTTTCATACCTCTTCGCATATTTATAGCATTTATAGCATCGCTAAAAAAAAAAAAAAAATGCCATCGCTAGGAGTCTGCTAATGAAAAGGTTGGCAGTTAGAATCTGCCAGCTGCTCCTTGGAAATCCTATGGGGCAGTTAGTTCTACTCTGTCCTGTAGGGTCTCTATGAGTTGGAATTGACAGCAGTGTGATTTTTCTGTTTTTCTTTTTTTGGTACTAGGAGTCTTGGAGGTAGGCATGATCATAATCCCATTTTCCAGGTAAGAAAACTGAGGCTCTGCCAGCTTGCTTGTCTTTCTCAAGATCACAGAGATAGGGAGCAACACAGGCTGACTCGAACACAGGTCTTCTGTTTCCAATTTCAGGACCATTTTCACACACCAGTTTGGGGCTTTCAGTTAGTGACAGATACACGGCCAAACATGGCATTAGGAGCCCTGAGATCAGGTTGGAACCTCTGATTCTTCACCTATTAGTGGAACTCATAAACTAATCAGACCTATCCTTCAGGCTTCCTAGTATCATTGGAATGAAAGCAGAGTTAATGCCTCTAGCTCTAGTAGCTCCCTCTTCAACTCTATCACATTGTCCTATTTATTTCCTGCCTAGAACTCACCACACCTGCATTTATCCTCCTCATTTGGATACTTAATTGTCCGTCTCCTAAAATGTAAGATCCGTGGGGGCGGAGCCCCTGTCTGTCTAGTTAAGCCCTGTAACTGTAGAAACATGGCAGAAGGGAACTTGGAGCGATTCAAAGCATTAGAGGGACTCCACCCACCTTGCTGGGGTGGGGCCACATGGAAAGCAGGAGAAGGAATGCAGCAGTCTCCAAGAGCAAAGGTAGCGCCCTCCGCCACAAGGAGACAGGGGTCTCAGTCCTACAGCTGCAAGGAATTGAATTTGGCTAACAATCTAAATGAGCTTATAAACTCATTCAGCCCCAGAGCCTACAGAAAAGAGCACAGTCCAGTTAATCCCTTGATTTCAGCTTTGTGGGATTCTAAGCAGAGGACACAGCTGAGCCACACAGTATCCAGACCTCTGACCTACAGAACTGTGAGATGATAAAAGAGTGTTGTTTAAACTGCTAAACTTATGGTAATTTGTTATGACAGCAATAGAAACTAATACAGACGATGGTTACAAGTGCCTGGTAATAGTAGCTGTGCAATAAATGTTTGGGAATATATGGGAATACACTTTGAAACTGTAAAATTCAATTTGACTAAGGTTTTTTTGTTTGGTTGGGTTTTGTTGTTGTGTTTTTTTTTGTTTTGCTTTTTGTACTGGTCAGCTTTCGGTGCATAACAAGCAAGCACAAGTATCAGTGGCAAACAACAACAAGCATTTTCTTCTTGTTCACTCATTTGCAGTGATAGCTGATTTAGGCTGAGTTCAACTAGACTTGGCTCCAAGCTTGAGTTGGGTGCAGATCTACTTTACATGTCTACCATCCTGCTTCTCCAGCAACTACCTACGGCATCTTCTCTGCATGGTGAAAGGCAGGAACACAAGAGGGCAAGCCCAGTGGTGTGAGCACGTCTCACGCCTCGGGCTATGTCACACCCAGCAACATCCCATTGGGGAAAGCAAATAACGTGACCAAGCCCAACATTAATGAGGCAAGGAACCACATTCCTCCCATGGAGAAACGACGGAAGTGAATTCTGCCGAACAATGGTCACATTTCTAGAAGTCTGTTATACATGCATTGGTATGTTGTGGGAGGAGGTAAAGAGGGGATTGTAGCAGTAGCAATAAACATGTTTCTGCGGTATTATTTGCTAAAACTACTGAATCATTTGGGAGGCATAATTATAGCATGAAACAATGACTTAAATCCCTTTTCCAGCATTGACCTTGGACTGTGTGTGACTTTGGACAACTAATTTCACTTCCCTTAGCCTCAATTTTCTCATCTGTAAAATGGAAATAATGATGGTACTTGCCCCTCAGGGTCGTTGAGGGGATCAAACGAGATAATGTAGTCTTCTCAGCACTGTGCCCTGCACATGGCACACAGTGAGCATCCAAAACTATATTCATTCCTTACCCCTTCCAATGTGCCTTCCCTGGTGGCTCAGTTACTGCGATAATGGGGATGTACTGGACAGGTGAACTTTGAGATTATATGTTGATGGTGACAGATTCAACAAGTCAACTTTTGAGAGTAAGCTGCCATGTGTGTATGTCGTGTGCTGCACTCAGAACCCACTCCACCCGGGTCCCATGGACTCTCAACAATGATTACAAGTGATTCTGAAGAATTCACTGGAACATGTTACAAGCTTTGATTACAAAGAAGAAATGGTTTTCCTAAAGTGGAGCTGCCACTTATTGGAAGTAGCCAGGCCAGTGAGAAGAAAGCTAAGGAGCTCAGTGGAGAAACTCCTGGAACTCCGCAAATTCAGAGTCTTCAGCACAAAGCACACTCCTTCCTCCAGCAAATTTGATGGACAAAGCCCAACGAAATCCAGAAAGCCCATCCAACTCGACAAACTACACTCAGGCCATCACAATCACAGCAGCCCCCAGAGCAACCTTGGAAATGGAGGACAATAAATGGCAGCATTTTATTTATGAGTGCTTTCCACTATGGGTACAATACCCCCATTCTTTCCTGGTTTGTATTTAAACATCTCAAAATAGGATTATTTTAAAAGGACCTTGGGACACAATACTTCTGTTTGAGAGAGTGGCTGACACGCTTGCATGGAGAGCAGGCTGGATTGCTGCCTGCTCAACTCCTCTCCAAGAGCACTTGGCTATCATTCCAGGTACAGAGGGGAACTTGCTCAGAGGCCCATCAGGCCTCAGAAGCCCAAGGGCAGTAGTGAAATCTTGTGCCACTCCAGGGTTACATACCCAGTCCTGTGATTAGCAATTCTGGCACCCAGGGCCTCTCTGCCCATAATGATGACTCACATTTATGAGAAGTCACACATTTTCAAAGCCCTGGCCATTGGCTTCAAGCTCATTTAATCCCCACACACATAAGTCAGTTGTTAGTGTCTTCAAATAAGAAAACTTAGGCTCCAAAGTATTACATACCTTAGCCACCATCCCAAAAGAACCGGCAGAGGCAGGGTTTGAATCCTGGTCCTCTGACTTTGAGCCCAACACTCGTTCTGCTACCTCCAATGGGAGGTGGTACAATGAGCACCAGGCTCAGAATCGAGTTTTTTAGCCTCGCCTCTGTTACCAGTCCAGAGCAGGGCTTCCAGAAATATCCTTCCTCTCTCTGGGCCTCAGTGTTCTTGTGTGTTTTCTTAGTTTGGGATCCCCTTAGAAATAGACCCTGAGGCAAGGATTTGAGTAGTGTGTGGGTAAAGTAGAGGGCCAACAAAAACAAGGGAAACCCTCAGTGAAATGGACTCACACAACAGCTGCAACTATGAACTCAAACATACCAACAATCATGAAGAAGGCACAGGACAGGGCAAAGACTTGTTCTGTTATATATAAAGTCGTCGTGAATTGGAGCTAACTCAGCAGCAACTAACAACACTTTATTGAGAGGTAAACAAGCTATCAGTAGGAAAGTGAAATCGTATGTTAGTTATCTATTGCTGCACGATGAATTACCTAAGACTAACGTTTGTTGTCTCACGGTTTCTGTGGATCATAAATCTAGGAATGGCTTAGCTGGGTGCCTCTGGCTAAGGAGGTCTCATGAGGTTATAATCAAACTGTCAGCTCGAGCTGCAGCCTCATCTAAAAGCTCAACTGGGGAAGAATCTGCTTCCAAGCTCACTTATGTGGTTGTTAGTAAGATTTAGTCCCTCACTGGCTATTTGCCAGGGCCTCCCTCAGTTCCTTGCCATGGGACCCCCTCCATAGTGCAGCCCACAACATGGCAGCTGGCTTCCCTCAGGATGAGTAAGAGAAAATGAGTATCCACGATGGAAGTCACAGTCTTTTTATAAGCTAATCTCAGAGGTGGCATCACATTACTTCAGCTATAATCTGAAGTCAATAAATTCAGCCCACACTTAAAGGGAGGAAATTACACAAGGGTGTGAATACCAGGAGATGGGGATCACTGGGAGCCATCCTAGCTAATGATTAATTCCCCAGTGCTTCCACCTACCGTGTGGGGAGAGGAGTTTTCTCTGGCTTCAGAAAAAAACCCTAAGGCAAGTGATGCATATACTGGATCATGTGATTGGGTATTATCATTATTCCTGAGCTCCCTCCCTCTTAAAAAAAAATAGGTGGCTGTAAATTGGCTATATCCCTCAGCTGAAGACCACAATTCCTGCCTGGCATTCCTCCCCATACTGCTCCCCTCTCCAGGGATTTAAGCCTTGCTTTCCCTTTATGTGGTAACCCTGGTGGCACAGTGGTTAAGTACTACAGCTGCTAACCATAACCAAAAGTCTGCAGTTCAAATCTGCCAGGCACTCCTTGGAAACTCTATGGGACAGTACTACTCTGTCCTGTAGGGTTGCTATGAGTCAGAATCCACTCGATGGCAATGGGTTTGGTTTTGGTTTCCCTTTTTGTGGTAGGCAACGAATAAAGGGTGTGACCCTGGGCCGTGCAATGATTAATGCGCTAGGCTGCTAACCAAAAGGTTGGAGGTAAGGTCCACCCAGAGGTATCTCAAAAGAAAGAGCTGGTGATCTACTTCCCAAAAAATCAGCCATCGAGAAGCCTACAGAGCCCAGTTCTACTCCGACATGCATGGGGTTGCCGTAAGTCAGAGTTAACTCAATGATAGCTAAATATATATATTTGTGTGTGTGTATGTATCTAATCACCTGCCATGTGAATCCAACTCCCCTAGACGCCAATACAGAACACATGTCTCAGAGTCATCCCATGTGAGGGGAGAAGGATCTGAGGTATTTATATACCAATTCCCATCAGTCATTGATTCTGGGAGTGCGGTTGTTAGCCAAGCCCAGCTGGACCCAGTTTAAATCAGCTGAACCCACCTCCAACTTCTAGTAATTGCTTTCTTTGCTCCTTTAAGCCTAGGGTGGGAAGGGGTCCCCACATTCCTTGCTCAATGGTACTACACTATCTCCTATTGCTTTCCCTTTACTAAACTCTCTTTAGTTAGACATGTCTTATAGAAGTTTGAGAAGATGACAAGTCTTTAGATCTCTAACATATCTCCCAGAGTCACTCTCTGTTCATAGTGCAAAGATTCTCCAAAAATTTGTCTTTTTTGCTACTTTCTCGTCACTTTAGATGCTGAACTTTCAAGATCTGATTCTCTTGCACTCATCCCCCACCCTAAGGAGGTCTGGCTCTATTTTCCATACTGCCTTCTCTACACTCCCCAAATTCTGAATCTTGATCCTCCCCCCAGCCTTTTTTTTTTTTTTTTTGGCACCTTAGCATTTTTTTCATTTAATAATTTTTGGAGAGGCAGGGACACTGTAATCCTTCATTGCTAAAGCAATGGTCTGGCATCAATTCATCCTAATTTCTTACAAAATTAAGATAAACATGAATTCATGTCTGAACCAACTGTGTAAAGAAGAAAGAAAACATTAAGTTCTGTCAACCAGCTTGGGTCAAAGTTCACAAGCCAAGTGGTTACTTGGCAACCAACACCCTGGAGAGGGAAACAGACAAAGCAAATTTTACTTTTGGTGTCTGTTGGATTTCAGTTAGTTATCTACCAGTGCATGGAAGCAGCCTCACAAGCAAGTAACCACGGTCCCAAACAGAAGTGAGATTAAAAATATTTAACAGCCAATACAGCATGGAAAGGACAATCAGAATAGACCCCAGCAGGTCTCAGGACAAACCAGCTGAATATCAACCTTGGGTCTGGATCGCGTGTGTTCTACTCTCTCCTGAGGCTCCCTATAGACTTTCTTGTTGTTGGGCAATTTCTCTTCTCCACAGGAGAGCAATCTATTGTCATCTTTGTGAGACACTTCATGATCTATGGGGAATTATTTTTCTACGATTGAGGAATAATCTCTTGCTTCTCTCTTAGTTATAGGTAAATTTGGGTTATTTAGCCCAACGTGACTTATTCTGCAAATATACTGTTACAAGCGTTAAGGTTAATAATTCATTAGCAAACCTGTCTGAAATCAGTATTGTTGTATTTGCTGCAATTCTACTGTGACTGCAGAGCTCTCCCTCCCTATCCCCATTGCTTTCCTGCTTATTTCCTTGTGACTCAGGCTTTAGATCTCTAGGCCCAGGGCAAGAGGCATAGGCTGGCTCCCAGGAGCCAATCAGGCCTTTATAGAGCTAAAATTGGTAACACCTTTTCCCAGTCTCAACAAAGAGAGAGAAGTGTTTCTAAAACTCTCATGTCAAGAATCTGTCTTGAAAGACCAAGTATGATTTGTACTCTTTTTAGCATATCTTTATGTGGCACTTATTATGTTCCAAGTATGGTTCAAATACATTTCCAATCTTAACTCATTTAACATTCATAACAACTTTATGAGGTAGATCCTCTTATTATTCCCAATTTGTAGATAAGGAACTAAGGCACAGACAACATAAATAACTGACTCAAAGTCACACAGCTAGTATGTAGAAGAGCTAGGATTTGAACCCCATCTGGTTCCAGATTTCATGCTCTGAATGACTACATAATGCTCTTAAATGTTAGTTTTTATAAACTAGGTTATTATGTGTGGTCACTTACTGACAAACAAAGTTGTGCCTAATTTATAAATGCAAGAAGCACCAACGCTGAATGAACAGCTACAATATGCCAGGCTTTGTTCCAAGAACTTCAACACGCCATCTTACTACCTCTCAACAATCTTTTTTTTTTCTCTTCCCATTACCGTCAAGTGGATTCTGACTGATAGCGACCCTACAGGACAGAGTAGAACTGCCCCATAAGGTTTCCAAGGAACAGCTGTTGATTCGAACTGCCAACCTTTTGATTAGCAGCCGAGCTCTTAAACACTGCCACCAGGGCTCCTCAAGGATCTTAGGAGGCAGATGCTGTAATTCTCCAGTTTACAGATGAATTCATTGAGATAAAAACCATAAAACAGAGTAGGAATCCTAGCACCAGGACTGGCTGTTCTGTTTCTATAATGCTGTCATTTCCCAAAGGCATAGCGTATGTTTACACAAATAATGCATACATTCTATGTTTGCTTGTCAACTGCTCCCTCCCCCATGAGATGTTTTCATAAGCACACTATGCTGACTTTTTTATAGCAACATGTTAAAAATTAGCATAATGGCGCTTATGAAAATACCTTGCAGGGGGAGGGAACGGTTGGTAAACAAACATAGATGGTGCACGTTATTTGTGTAAAAATATGGTAAGTCATTATTATGCTTTCAAAATACATATGTATAAGCACACATAATATGAACTCAGGAATAGGAATATGTATACCTTTGTGAGACCCTCTAACATTAACTATAAATCATTACCTGTAAGTCATAAGAAAGTTATTTAGAAAATTTCTGAACTTAGACATAGAAACACAGAAGTATGTGAAGTATGTAAAGAACATAAACAGTTAAGTTCACTTTGACCTGACATGCTGTAACAAAAAAGACATAGCATAGTTAATCTTTGTAAACTAGTATTGAAACATAAATCTAAACAACCTCCCTAATTTCTAACCTTGAAGAGAAGATTTATCATTCGGCGACTCTCTAACCCTGAAGAAAAGAAATAACAATACTACTACTCTTTGACGTCACACTGGCCCTTGTTGCGTGGAGCCAAGATGACAAACTCACCTATTAATCCTAAATTTCTGCTTACTCACTGAGAGAGGGTAGAGATGGAACTGAGATTCTGCTTGCCACTGCCAACCTTGGACCCTGTCTACAAGGGACCTCTGCCAAGTTCAAGCCATGGTTAAGCCTTCCTCCTGAGATCTCTCATTAAAGGTAAAAGCGTGAAGCGTAAAGAGTTGAACTCTAACCATTGAACTAACATTGTAATTGTAACTGTTAATTCTGATTCTCTGGTTCTAAATGAATGTTGTGAGGTCTTACTTGCATACCTTGCCATGATTACCTTACAATAAACTAAATGAGTTTATATGTGTCAAACATGAGTATCTATTAATTTTCTAAGATTCCTAAAATCCTATACAACACTGGCACACGGTGACCACTCAGCTAATATTACCATAATTAATTAATGCCTAAACATTGACTCAGGATCACAAGCTAGTTTGCAGTGCAACCTAAATTTGAACCCAGGTCACTCTGACTTTCACCTAGTAACTGACCAGGACTTCTCCAAGCAGGATAATTATAACATTGTGGACCAGCACATGAGACAATAGCTTGTTTCATATAAAAAAAAAAAAAATGTAAATATTAGCATAATTACAAATTTATTAAACTATAAATATTGATTAAAATAACATGAATATTAACTGATTTCTAAGTATAGAAGATAAATAAGATATTCATTTTTAAAAACTGCTTCATCTAACCTTACATCCTCTATTTTGCTTTAAAGAGAATATGTAACTTTCAATAATTACTTGTTGCTTAGGGATATTTAGTCCACATGGAATTTGTTTTGGTATACGGTATAGATTACATTTTTATAAATAAAACATGCATGTAATAAAAATTACATATGCCTACATTTGCTAATTATCTCACCACCATCAATTGACTTATCCATTATTTCCCCCACCTTTATCTTATGGTAAACAGTTTTTTAACTTTTAACTTGAAATAATTTTAGACTTTTAGGAAATTTGTAAAAATACTACACAGAGTTCCCATACATGCTTCACCCAACTTCCTCTAATATTAAGAAATTACATTAAAAACAAACAAAGAAACCTGTTGACCTCATATGTTACAGAGTAGAACTGTTCCATAGGGTTTTTCTTGATCTCCAGGCCTTTCTTCCATGGCCCTGCTGGGGAGGTTTGAATTGGGCCACCTGGGGACCTAAGAAACCACATAACTGTAGTACAATTACTGACACCAGGAAATTAACACTGATACGATACTATTAAGTAGTCTGCAGCCCTTCTTTGATTTTTCCCAGTTTTCTCACTAACGTTCTTTTTCTGGTCCAGGATCCAATCCAGGAGCTCCCATTTAGAAGTCATGTCTCCTCAGTCTCCTCCAATCTGACAGTTCCTCAGTCTTTCCTTGTATGTCATGACCTTCACACTTCTGAAGGGAACTGACAAGGTATTTTGTAGACTGTCTCTCAATTTGGGTTTGCCTGGTGTTTTCTTGTGACTAAACCGGTTGCCACTGAGTCGATTATGAATCACAGCAATCCTATAGGACAGAGTAGAACTGCTCCACAGAGTTTCCAAGGAGCACCTGGTGGATTCAAACTGCCGACCTTTTGGTTAGCAGCTGTAGCTCTTAACCACTATGCCACCAGGGTTTCCTTCTAGTGGTTAGGCTGAAGTTAATCATGTTTGGCAAGAATATCACAGAAGTGATGTTGTGTTCTTCTCACTGTATTATATCAGGGGTGCATAATGCTGATGTATCTTATTATTTGTGATGTTAACCTTGATTACTCAGTTAAGGTGGTATCCACCAGATTTCTCCATTGTAATGTTGCTCTTTTTCCCTTAGGAATTAGTAAGTATCTTGTGAGGAAATACTTTGGGGTCATGCAGATATCCTGTTTCTCATTATACTTTCACTCACTACTTTTAGCACCCATCAATGGTAGTGTTGTTTTTGCTGCAAGTCAATTCTAACTCATAGTGACCCTACAGGACAGAGTAGACCTGCCCCATAAAGTTTCCAAGGCTGTAATCTTTATGGAAGCAGATTGCCACATCTTTCTCCCAAGGAACAACTGGTGGGCTCTAACCTTTTGGTTCTGACCTTTCGGTTTAACAGCAAAGCACTTAACCACTGTGCCACTGGGGCTCCTATCAATGGTACTTGCCTGCAACAGTTGTTATTGTGATGTTTGCCTAGTGTTGACTTGCTCTTTCTATCATTCCTTCTGTTTTGATTAATTGGAATTCTTCTGAAAGGAAGAGCTATCCCTTCTCCTCATTTGTTTCATTTGTTTATGTATTTGCGTAGATCAGCATGGACTCATGGGTATTTATTTATTTTATTCCATGGATTATAATCCAACTCTTACAGTAAATTCTAATATACTATGGTGCCTCTTTCTGGATTTACTATTCTATTTCATGGATATGTTGGTATATCATCACCCACTATCTTATTACAGTTTTATAATACATGTTGGAATTTAGATATCAAAGTCTCCTTCTCATTATTTTTCAAAATATTTCTTGACTATTTTTCCCTATTTATTTTTCCAGACGAGTTTTTGAATAATTTTCTCAAGTTACACGATAAATTCCTAAGAGAATTTTGTTGGAATTGCATTCAATTTATGGACTAATCTGGGAGAAATTGTTTTCTTTACAATATTAAGTCTTTCCATCCAAAGACACGCTATGCCTCTCCGGATCTGTAAGCCAGCTTCCATATGCCTCTGTGAAGTTTTGCCATTTATTTCATGTAGATACTACATCTTCATAGGAGCCCTGGTGGTGCAACAGTTAAGCGCTCGGTTGCTAATGAAAAGTTTCAGTTCGAATTCACTCAGCAGCTCCTTGAGAGAAAGATCTGACACTCTATTCCCATAAAGATTACAGCCTAGGAAACCCTGTGGGGCAGTTCTACTCCGTCACATAGGGTCATTATGAGTCAGAATCAACTTGAGGGCACCTAATAACTACATTTTCTGGTTATGGAATTCCTAGAGTTTTTTTTTTTTTTTTTTTCACTTGGTTATAGAAATTCCTAAGTTTGTTCTTTTTTCTAGTGGGTGTTCTGTTTTTTGTAAATAGACAAGACACCTTACCGAATTCACCTTCTGGTCTGAAATTTTTTCTTTATTCATATATTCTCCAGTTACTTACTAAGTACCTGCCATGTATCAGGCACTGTGATAAGAAATGGGGAGTCAGCTTTATCCTGGCCTCACACAGCTAAAATTCTAGCAGGACAGGCAGACAAATAACCAATGAAATAAATGAATATTTAAAGATAGTATTGTTACTTATAATACTGTCATTGTTGTGTGCTGTCAACTCAATTCTGACTCAGAGACCCTAAATTATGGGGTAGAATTGCCCCATAGGGTTTCCTAGGCTATAATCTTTACAGGAACAGATCACCAGGTCTTTTCTCCTGTGAGAGACACTGGTGGGTTCAAACCACCGACCTGTGGGTTAGCAGCCCAGCACTTATCCATTGTGCCAGGAAATACAAAATGACAGGATGGACACATTATTTTAGATATGGCATTTGGGAAAGACTCTGCAGGAGGTAGTGTCTGAGCATAGACTAATGGAGGGGTGGGCCAAGCAACCAGGAGTGTGCAAAGACCACTCCAAATACAGAAAATAGCAGAGCTTCGAACCGGTTCATTTCAGTTCACCCCCCTGCTGAGAATTTCCATTTCCACCCCAGATATACTGAATCAGAATCTACATTTTAATAAGATACCCAGGTGATTCTTATGTATGACTTCTAGGAACTTGTTAGAAATGCATATTCTCAGCAGAGATTTGAACCAGTTCATTCCTGTTTCTAACAAGTTCCCTGCTAACCCACAGGTTGGTGGTTTGAACCCACCAGTGTCTCTCACAGGAGAAAAGACCTGGTGATCTGTTCCTGTAAAGATTATAGCCTAGGAAACCCTATGGGGCAATTCTACCCCATAATTTAGGGTCTCTGAGTCAGAATTGAGTTGACAGCACACAACAATGACAGTATTATAAGTAACAATACTATCTTTAAATATTCATTTATTTCATTGGTTATTTGTCTGCCTGTCCTGCTAGAATTTTAGCTGTGTGAGGCCAGGATAAAGCTGACTCCCCATTTCTTATCACAGTGCCTGATACATGGCAGGTACTTAGTAAGTAACTGGAGAATATATGAATAAAGAAAAAATTTCAGACCAGAAGGTGAATTCGGTAAGGTGTCTTGTCTATTTACAACCAAATTGTGCTAGGTGTTGTAGCCCCCTGGCGAGGAGTTTATATTTTATTCTAAGTGTGATGAGAAGCATGGGCACAGGGAACAGAGTGAAGAGTCTGTGGAAGTCGTCCAGGGGAGAGATAGTGGTGGCTGAGATCAGAATGGTAGCTGTAGAATAGCGGAAGGAGTCAGATTTTGGACACGTTTTAAAGGTAGTGCTATTAGAACTACTCAGATATTGAATGTGGGGGTGAAGGAAGGGAAGAGTGACGGAAACGTACGGAATTATACAGGAGGGCATGAATTTCATGCATCTCACACAAGGATCCAGACTCAGCCAACACTTTGTAACACATACGGTCAACACATAAGGTTTTAGGTAAGTTAACAGACTGTTCTTCATCATAAAAACACAAAGGCAGGATCTGTCTTCTGGATCCTGTCTTTGGCTACAAGATAAATCCACACACTCCTAGAGATGACCAATACAATATAGCAGCTGAATTATGTCAAATACTCTGTGACAGAAGAGACATAACACAGGACTAGGAGTCAGGAGACTGGTGCTGTGGATGAATGTGAACCCACCACTGAGCCTCTCTCTCAGGGGGGAAGGTAAGGTAGGCAAGGTGCATGCTTACCAGATCACCTGTAGTAAACAATTCCACATTTTTTCACCACATCAAAGATTCTGCTTCTAGGTAGGGCTGACATCTGTCTCTCTCCCAACCCTACAGAACTTTCCTACAGAATCAAAGCCTATTTTCAAACTTACAATCCCTGACTCAGATGGGTTTACTCGTGCTTACTTCTTAATCTGTAGTGAACAATGTCATATGTTTGTCACCACATCAAAGATCAAAGATGTGGTGAAACTCATGTGAAATTGCTCACTACAGGTTCGGAAGTAAACACAAGTAAGCACGTACTTACTTCGATTATTGGATAATCCACTTCTGTGGTCCCTCTTCGTGTCAAACAAAAGAATTTAATGGGATCTCCTGGGAAACCCTGGTGGCGTAGTGGTTAAGTGCTACATTTGCTAACCAAAAGGACAGGAGTTTGAATCCACCAGGCGCTCCTTGGAAACCCTATGGGGCAGTTCTACTCTGTCCTATAGGGTCGCTATGAGTCGGAATCGACTCGATGGCAATGGGTTTGGTTTGGGTTTTTCTTTGGAGTTCAGGCATTCCAGATTCCATAAACTGTATCATCACAGACTCTTGTGTCAAGGACAGCAGCTTAGAATGGATGAGCAGGAAAGAGAAGCCCTGATACCCACTGTTTGCCTGAAAACCTTGGATTTCCCAGAGCCCAAATCTCTACCACAGAGAGCAGTGTTGGGAGAATTAAATAACACAATACCTGTAAAATACTTAAGCACCACACCTGGCACAAAGTAAGTGCTCTCTACACAAGAGCTGGCCTTACTTTGCCAGTGAACAGAGAGTTAACAGGTACATAAAGATCACAAATTTTCCACTCTATTCTACTTGTCAACTGAAACTCGGCTGAAGATATTATATTTTATTGATGACTCAAGTATCCTTCAGGCTCTGGAAGGAGCCTGAAGGTCATGATTATAATCTCTAATTAGCTTTGTTCTGGAGCTGTGTGGGAGGGCTGGTTAACCAGAAGTTTCAGGTACATGAGTTCTGGATAAAGAATTGCTGCCTCGATGGATTAAAAAACAGATTTTGCTCATTTACTCAAGTGCTTTTTAATTGTGAATAATTACAGGAAGGTGTACTTTAGCCATCACCTACACATATAAATAACCATTTGTACAGTGACTCCAGGCTATTAATAGGCTCCCAGGGCCGTTCAGATATAAAGCCGTGGGAAGTGTGGGACTCACATCCTCCATGTGAATTTTTGTTTCGCCTGACATCAGAGGATGCCAGAAGGAAAAAGAGAAAAATCCACTGGGATCTAAGTTAACCTGAATTAGTCAAGGTCTGAGCAACTAACATCCGTAATGAAAAGTGCTTCAGCATGAGGTATTTTCGGAAGCCCCCTGCAAAGGGTTTTAAAAGAATTGAACTCTGTGATGCCTCAGATTCAAAGCAGAACTCCCTGCTGTCTTCAAAGCCTCTGTCTCCAGCAGTAAGGAGAAGAGTAAGAGGGTTGTCCCGGTATTTACCAACCGTAGTGGGCCCAGCCTTCTCCCTGTCGAATGCTGGGCTTAAGGGGGTTGTTAGCGAGTGAGCGGCACAGTAAGGGAGTGCAGTTCAGACCTAGCCACCTGATCAGACAGCGGGTTATACCAAACCAGTTGCCATCGAGACAACTCCGACTCATGGCAACCCCACGTGTGTCAGAGTAGAACCGTGCTCCGTGGGGTTTTCAAAGGCTTATTTTTTGGAAGTACATCGCCAGACCTCTCTTCCGAGGCACTTCTGGGTGGACTAGAACGCCAACCTTTTGGTTAACAGTAGAGCGCATTAACAGTTTGCTCCACCCAAGGGCTCTGCAGATCATATACAGCCCCGAAAAAGTGAAGCCAACCCAGTTTATCCCTTGGTCTCCACTCTGCCAATCCTTGACTCCTGTGTCTGCTCTCAGCCTCCCTCTGTCGTCTTCAGGCTCCCCCTGAAAGTCCCCCACCTGTGCACATCAGCGGACACTTGGACACATGCTCTTGCTGAACTATGCCATGCGGTAGAGGTGTGCACAAGCTTTGCCGTTTAACCACCCTTTCTTCAAGTAACAATTGATGAGGGAATCCGATAAGAAATTGGAAGAACTCAATTAACGTTAGGGTAAGGGGAAGGGCAGAAACTCAGGCTTCTCCTGCAGGTGGGGAGGGAAGCATGCCAGACATCCTTCACACTCCAAAAAAGCACAGTTTGACAGGAGAAATTGCAGGAAGAGCCCAGCACAGGGCTCTCCTGGATTTGAAAATTCAGCTCTTTCCAGTACCAGCTGTATGATCTTTGACAGATAACTTGACCTTTCAGAGCCTCCGTTTCTTAATCAGTAAAATGCAGACAAAACTGCCTACCCATTACGATCACTGTGCAGCCAAAAGGAGCTCCAGTTTGCAGAGCCCTGACACTGGGCCTGGGACACAGAAGCCAGAGGGCAAATGTCAATACCCTCTCAATTCTTATGTGCCAGGCTCGCTGCCAAGGGTTTAACATCCACCAAATATGATTATTTCTAGGTTCATCCATGTTGTAGCATGTATAAACCAAAATAATAATAATCTGTCACCATCAAGTAGATTCAGACTCATGGTGACCTCATGTTTTAGAGTAGAACTGCTCCGTAGGGTTCTTCCTGGCTATCATCTTTATAGAAGCAGATCACCATGGCTCTCTTCGGCACTGCTGGGTTGGTTCGAACCACTAACCTTTATGTTAATAGTCAAGTGCAAACTGTTTGCACCACCTAGGGACCTGTAGCGTGTATAAAGACTTCACTTCTCTTTGTGGCTGAGTAATATCCCACTGCATGTATATCCCACCACGTGTGTACCACATTTTGGTAATCCATTCATCTGCTGATAGACATTTAGGCTGTTTCCATCTCTTGGCTGTTATGAATGATGCTGCAATGAACACTGGTGTACAAGTATCTGTTTGCATTCCTGCTTTCAATTCTTTTGCCTATATACTTAGTGAAATAAGTCAGCCACAAAGGACAAATATTATAGATTCCACTTACATGAAATACCTAGAATAGGCTAATGTATAGAGCCCAGAGTTTATTAGTGGTTACCAGGGCCTGGAGGGGGGGACATATTGCTTAGGGGGCACTGAGCTTCTGTTAGGGGTGATGGGAAAGCTTGAAAATGGGCCATGGTGATGGTTGAACAACATGATGAATGCAATTAATGTCACTGAACTGTACACACAAAAAAGTTAACATGGCAAATGTTCTGTTACATATACATTGGCCACAATAAAAAATGGTTCAATTTTTATTTTTATTATTATTAATTCTAGCCACATTTTCAAATCTCTGAAATAGGAATGTGTCCAGCGGTCTCTGTTGTACTACAATTGTCATTACTGTGCAGGCTCAAGCTCACTGGCTCTTCCTAGTGGACAAGGCCACCTCCCTATATTTCAATCGACAAGCTCCTTCCTTAAGGACCATTTGGGGAAGGATCATAAATCCTGGTTGTTGTCTGAACACCTTCCCTTGACATCTCCTGGTAAATTCTAAAATTTCAGCATCGAAATTTGCAGAATGGTCAGCTTGGAAGGCAATTCTGCGGATGAGAGTTGAGCGCACTCTTCCAAGGAACGCTGTATCGTGAACCGTCCCAGTGACACAAAGGAAGAGTGGAAAAAAAACGGACACTGGTGACTCGGAGTCAAAAAGTGATTCAGAACAGTTGAACTCCGAGTGTGGAAAAGTTTTATGAATACCTTTGCCAATTTATTTCACTTATATTTGCCTTTTTGTGTATGCAAATGTGTGATATATGATAAAATCAATGGCTAAAAGAATTCAAAAGAGCTCTTCAATAAGCATAAAATTAAAATTCTAAATGAGAAAAATCACCGAATCTAGTTTGGTTGGCAGAATTTTCTTTCTTAGTGATGCGTAAAATAAAAATGCATCTTGCAGTTAGCGGTCAGTGGCTTTAGCTTGGTGAAATAAGGCATTATTTAAATTGCCACAATAATCTCAGGGAGTAGGTTTGATTATTCCCATTTTACAGATAGAAAAGTAAGGCCAAGAGGCTAAGCGACTTGCCAAGAATCACACCATTAACCACACCAGACCAGGATTGGAACTTAGCCCTTTGTTTCCAGACTCTCAGCATCCAGCTAGGCTGCCAGCTGCCATTCCAAGCCTCTCAAGCTCACCTCTGCTGCGCCTACTTAAACCTGAATTCCAATACCGAATCCAGCCTCAGGCAGGAAGTTACTACCTGGGAGTTACATTAGTTGGTTTTTCATGCATATATAATGAACTCTTAGCAATAAATAAGCCTTTAGGGGTGGCAGATTTATCCATTTTTATGGTGCAAAAGTAAAAACACGCCTAGTGTATATCTCTAACAGGTGCTGCCCCTTGCACCTGCATATGTAAATCACTGTGGAATTAGAGAGCCATGGGGAGGGACCTGGAGGCCTGGTTTAAAGGACTGTCAGTAGTTACAGCCTCAGGGAGCCTGCAAACATGCAAGCAGGATCTAGTTGGAGGAGCACTGGGGTGCAGGCAATTTGCTGGACACAGCGCGGCTGTTGTGTGGTCATAAAGACGCTGTTTCAGGGAATTAGCGTCATCCCCAGGACGCCAGGCATAGAGCGCCTAAATAGACATGGAATATGCAGCTGCAAGAAGGAGGGGGAGAGAAAGTGCCATCCCCAGGATGACACACAGAGCAGACAACTATGGAGCGCTGGAAAAGGACAAAACCTTCCAGACTAATGCTTTGCAAACAGGAGCATGCATCAAAATCACCGGGAGGGCTTGTCAAAACAGACTGTTGGGCCCCATCTCCAGAAATTCTGACTCAGAAGGAATAAGCTGGGATCTTTTACTTCTCCCAGGAGACGCTGAAACAGCCAGTCTATGGACCATCTCTTGAGTAGCACTGCTCTCGATCAGGTTTAGAGTGAAGGTGGGGAATTTGATGACCCAGTGTTTGTCCTCCTGCAGATGCAAATGACACAATGTGCCCCAGTCTAAAGAGTTGGCCTCAGGAAACAGCAGTCAAGTTCAACTGCCTGGATAACTTTAGGCAAGCTGCTTTACCTCCCTGAGCCTCAGTTTTCTCCTCTGCAAAATGGTACCTATACAACGAGGCCATTGCAAGAATAGATTTTACACATTGAACACTAATGTAAAAGGACATCATACATGAAGAAAGCAAGAAGTCATTAAAAAAGACAGAAAAGAAAAAAAAGACCAAAACGGATGTCAGAAGAGACTCAGAAACTTGCTGTTAAATGTCAAGTAGCTAAAGCGCAAGGAAGAAATGATGAAGTAAAAGCTGAACGGAAGATTTCAAAGGGCGTCTCAAGAAGACGAAGTATTATAATGACATGTGCAAAGACCTGGAGATAGAAAACCAAGAGGCAAAACAAGCTCAGCATTTCTCAAGCTGAAAAAACTGAAAAAAAATTCAAGCCTAGAGTTGCAATAGTGAAGGATTCTACGGGGAAAATGTTAAACGACACAGGAAACGTTAAAAGAAGATGGAAGAAATACACAGAGTCACTATACCAAAAAGAATTGGCTGACATTCAACCATTTCAGGAGGTAGCATATGATCAGGAACCAATGGTACTGAAAGAAGTCCAAGCTACACTGAAGGCATTGGTGAAAAACAAGTCTCCAGGAATCGACAGAATATCAGTCGAGATGTTTCAACAAATGGATGCAGCACTGGAAGTGCTCACTCATCTATGCCAAGAAATTTGGCAGACAGCTACCTGGCCAACCAACTACAAGAGATTCATATTTATGCCTATTCCAAAGAAAGGTGATCCAACCGAATGTGGAAATTATAGAACAATATCATTAATATCACCAGGCAAGTAAAATTTTGCTGAAGATATTCAAAAGCGGTTGCAACAGCATATTGACAGGGAACTGCCTGAGATTCAAGCTGGATTCAGAAGAGCACATGGAACCAAGGGATATCATTGCTGATGTCAAATGGATTCTGGCTGAAAGCAAAAAACACACGAAAGATGTCTACCTGCGTTTTATTGACTATGCAAAGGCATTCGATTGTATGTATCATAACAAATTATGGATAGCATTGCAGAGAGTGGGAACTCTGGAATACTTAATTGTGCTCGTGAGGAATCTGTACATGGATCAAGAGGCAGTCATTTGAACAGAACAAGGGGATTCTTCTTGGTTTAAAGTCAAGAAAGGTGTGGGTCAGCATTGTATCCTTTCACCACACCTATTCAATCTGTATGCTGAGCAAATAATTCAAGAAGCTGGCCTATATGAAGAAGAACAAGGCATCAAGATTGGAGGGAGGTTCATTAACAACTGTCTTATGCCAATGACACAACCTTGCTTGCTTGCTGAAAGTGAAGAGGACTTCAAGCACTTACCAATAAAAATCAAAGACCACAGACTTCAGTATGGATTACACCTCCACATAAAGAAAACAAATATCCTCACAAATTGACCAATAAGCAACGATAAACGAAGAAAAGATTGAAGTTGTCAAGGATTTCGTTTTACTTGGATACACAATCAACATCCACAGAAGCAGCAGTCAAGAAATTAAATGATGTACTGCATTGGACAAATCTGCTGCAAAAGACCTCTTTAAAGTGTTAAAAACCAAAGATGTCACTTTAAGGACTAAGGTGCACTTGACCCAAGCCATGGTGTTTTCATTTGCCTCATATGCATATGAAAGCTGGACAATGAATAAGGAAGACTGAAGAAAATCGATGCCTTTGAATTAGGGTATTGGCGAAGAGTATTGAATATACCATGGACTGCCAAAAGAATGAACAAATCTGTCTTGGAAGAAGTACAGCCAGAATGCTTCTTAGAAGCAAGGGTGGTAAGACTTTGTCTTACATACTTTGGACATGTTATCAGGGAGGATCAGTCCCTGGAGAAGGATATCATGCTTGCTAAAGTAGAGGGTCAGAGAAAAAAAGGAAGACCCTCAATGAGATGGACTGACACAGTAGCTGCAACAATGGGCTCAAGCATAGCAATGATTGGGAGGATGGGGCAGGACTGGGCAGTGTTTTGTTCTGTTGTATATAGGTTCGCTATGAGTTGGAACCAAATCGATGGCACCTAACAACAATAACAACAACATACGATGAACTCGTAATGATTCAGTGAGTTATTAATGCAATTCCCTTAGCAGGGTTTTCTGGGCTCAATAATTTTGAAGCTGAGGGGTGTGTATATGGGGCTTTGTTGTACTCTTACTTTCACAGTATATTTACATTTTTCCAAGAAGCCCTGGTGGCACAATGATTAAAGTGCTCAACTGACAACCAAAAGGTCGGTGGCTTGAAACCACCAGTGGTTCTGCAGAAGAAAGACGTGGCAGTCTGTTTCCATAAAGATTAAAAAACCAAGCCAAACTCACTGCATTGGAGTAGATTTCAACTCATAGCAACCGTACAGGATAGAGTAGAACTGCCCCATAGGGTTTCCAAGGAGCGACTGGTGGGTTCAAACTGCCAACCTTTTGGTTAGCAGCCATAGATTTTAACCACTGCACCACCAGGGCTCTTCCATCAAGATTACAGCCTTGGAAATTCTATGGGCTCACTGTGAATCAGAAATGACTCAATGGCAGTGGGTTTGATTTGGTTTGGTACATTTTCCCATAACAAAAAAGGCTTAAAAAAAAAAAAAAAGGCAATGCCTATCCATACACCCAACTCTGAAAATGGTAGTTTCTATCTTTTATCCCTCTTTGCGCCCCCTAAAAGGAAGTATGGAAACAGTATCTCTAGAAACCAATGTGCACATGAGAAGAGATCAGAAAACAAACATAACAGATCAACAGAAGTAACTGCTGTCTTACTTATATTTAACCTTACTTGCTTTGAAAATAAAGGGTACAGAGGGAAGGTTTGTAAATGGACAAGATGTCTCATTGCCTCTTCCAGCCTCTCTCTTGATCTGTGTGACTCTTCTCTCTCTCTCTCTCTCTCTCTGTTGCTCTCACTCTCATTTGCATGCATGTGTACCTATGTACCTGTGTGAACTAGTACAGCAACTTCAGTTTGTACCCTGAGCATTTACACGTTACTCCAAGTGTTTTCTGCACTTGCTTATTTTTTTTCTGCTGGGTACTGTAAAGAGCCCAGGTGTGAATCAGCTGCCTGAGTCTTGATCCTGGCTCAGCCCCTCACCCACTGTGTGGCCCTGGGTAAATAATCTCTCTCTGGGCCTTGGTCTCCCCATCTGAAAAATGCATGTGACTTGGTTTGAGTTTGTTGAAAGCAGAGTCTGAAACAATGACTTGGATGCAAGTATTTACTGGCAAGGTGGTCCCAGGGAGCAGGAGAGAGACACTGAGGAGAAGCCAAGAAAGGTGGAGACCACAGTGACTCAACTCTGCCAGGGATTTGAGAAGGGGGCAGGGTGCCTCTCAGCAATGTCTCTCAAAGGAAGAAGGTTGGGGCATTGTTATGGATTGAATTGCGTCCCCCACCCCAAAAAAATGTGTGTCAACTTGGCTAATCCATGATTCCCGGTATTGTGTGATTGTCCATCATTTTGTGATTTTTCTATGTGTTGTAAATCCTACCTCTACAATGTTAATGAGGAAGGATTAGCAGCAGTTATGTTAATGAGGCAGAAGTCAATCTACAAGACTAGGTTGTGTTTTAAGTCTATCTCTTTTGAGATATAAAAGAGAGAAGCCACTCTTGCTCTTCTGTCCTCATTCCCACCCTCCCCCGACTCTTCCTCCTCAGGTGTTGGGAGGTACCAAACAGGCGTTCTCTTCTAAGAAAACTTTGACCATTTATGCCTTCCTTCTCTCATTCATTCATTCATTATATTTGTGGTGCTCCTACCAGGTGCCAGATGCTGGTCTTAGGTAATAAACTTGTAATGTTACACCACTAAAATATTGGGGTTTATTTGTTATGGCAGCAAGCATAACCCAAACTAACCCTCCCGCCCTTGAAGACCTCCCTGTCTAATAAAAGAGATGAGTCTTATATCTAAGTGTTCTAATGTTGTTGATGTTGGGTGCCATCGAGTTGATTTCAACTCATGGCAACCCCATGTGACAGAGTAGAAGTGCCCCATAGGGTTTTCCAGGCTGTCATCTTTACAGAAGCAGATCGTCAGGTCTTTCTCCCACGGAGCTGCTGGGTGTGTTCGAAACACCAACTTTTCAGTGAGCAGCTGAGCACTTCACCCTTGCCCCACCAGGGATCCTCAGTGCCCTAATAGAAAGTTGATTTACACGGATTTCAGAAACAGGAAGACAATTCCTCACATTGACACCAGGCAGTTCCACCATGTTGCATAGCTGCAGGGTGACCATTCACATTGATCTATGTGAACAGCACTCTTTGGGTTTGTGCAACATGCCTCACTGGTATGTGAGCAGATTCCTGAAGGAGTGGGCATTTTTACTGGGCCCTGAAGGGTGAGCAGGAACCATACCTTTGTAGATTAAAAGTCATTGCATGTAAAAGTCATTGCAACTGGATGAGGCAGAAGGAAAAAAAGCTAAAGCAGATGGGAAATCAGAAGCCTAGGTAGAGCAGCAATTTCCACAAATGTTGACTGATCAGGTACTCTAGGCCAGACATCGTGCCATGCTCATTAGCTCATTTGATCCCCATAACAACCTTATGAAGTAAGTATAATTATTATGCTATTTTACAAATGAGGGACTGAGGCACAAAGAGGTGTAGAAACTTGCCCAAGTCACAAAGCTAGAAAGTGGCAGAGCGAGAATGCAAATTCACACAGCCTGGTTCTCAAGCCTGTACTTAAACCACCAAAAGCTCTAGTAATCACTAACGCTGGTACAGCACTTGTACAGTTTAGAAAACTCATTCGGGCTCATTATCTGTTTTCATCATGGCAACAGCAACTGTGCCCATTTCACAGATGAAGGAACAGTAGAAAGGTCTTGGGACTTGCCAGGTCACACACAGAGTAAGTGGAGAAGTCAAGACTTGAACCCTGTCCTCCTGCCCCTAGCCCAGAGATGCTACAACAAGGAGCCTGCAAAGCTATCTCTTTCCTCCTCCTTGCTCTGCACCCAAGGTGAGGCATCTATATTTAGATCATTACAATGAGCGGCTGAGAGAATGTCCTCGGGCTAGGAATTCAGCCTCACACACAAATTCACCGTAGATCCAGGAGAAGACCAAGAATAAATGGCTGGGAGAAGGTCCTGATTCCAAACAGAAATCGAGCTGATCAAACACAGCCTAAGCACAAACAGAGGCAGCAGGAGGGAAACCAGATTTATCTCAAACCCTGTGTACTCAGAAGCTTTTCTCAGAACCCAGGTCTCACTGTCAGGAAATTGTCATTTCATGCATCAGTTTATTTTTCCCATGTTCTTTGCAAGGCTCCATATCTCACTCAGTCCTTATCTCTGCTGTTCAATTCCACAGACTATTGGGTTGGAAAGAGCTCAAATCCACTGAGACCATTTCAGGGGCTGTATTGTATCAGTGAGAGCTGCTTGTGGGTGGGGCAGAGGCATGCACCCAGTCCCCAGAGGGGCCCACGGAGGTCTCTCTGTGATGTGGTATCTGCTGAGCTTCTGTAGCAGTAATGACATACTAGTCATCAAAATACATGCTTCCCCTTCTGTGATGTAGAGTTGTCTCGGGGGAGTTCAGCCCAGTGAGGGGAAACATTTCCCAGCTACCTTTGCATCTAAGTGAGGTCATGTGACCAGTTCTCACCAATGGAATATGAGCAGATGCATTTTCTCCACTCTCTTTCTCCTCTTCTGCCTGGATGCAGGCCCTGGGAGTTGGTGGAGCCAAAAGATGGAAGGAATCTGGGTGGCCATAGGCCAAGAAAAAGTTGTATTAAGTTACTGAAGTGATAAAATGATGGAGATTATAAGTTATAGCAGCAAACATAACTCGAACTAATATATCCCCCTTCCTGGTCCCTGGCAACTTCAGCTCCCCATGGAGGGAAGAGTTAGAATCCCACTTGCACCCTCAGGCCTGAGGAGAGCTGTGATTTTCATTTGCTCCCTGTTGTGTGCTGGCCCCATCCTCAGAGCTAGATTCCTGCCTCAGTTTCGCTGAACAGCACAATAAATTCCACATAGTCCAGAGCTGCCTCTGATCCCAATCCATTTGGGACTTCCTCCCCAGCCTTGGGCAGCATCCCCTACCCTAGCTCTGGACTGAAGCCTGCTCAAAATGGATTATGACCTCGAATGCCATAGAAGATGTTCATTGAACCCTCAATTTATGTGGCCCCTGCCCAGCAGGTCTGCCACTGAGTTCTGCCCTGAGAATAATCCCTTCAGTGTTGACACTGTTTGAGTTTGAACCCACGATCTCTATCCTTATAGGTGCTTGACATCAGACCCCTGGGGGAAGAATGGTGTAAGAGGCAGAGCATGGTATAGAATCAGGATAAGTTTGTACTCCTTTGTTAGCTCACAGGACCCTCATGAGCTGCCTTTTTCCCCTCTCAGTCCTCCCCACAGACATGCTGTTCCCTCCATCCAAAACACCCTCTGTCTTAAAATAGGAGTTCAGAGACCTGCTGGGGACCAATTCAGTATTCCTTCCCTCTTCTGGAAACATATGCCTATTGTTTCTCCATAAGATTTAAATGGGGCTGACCTCACTACTTCTCCCACCAGTGGAGTGCTGTCTTAGGCTTAGTTCTCTAGAGAAGCAAAACCAGTGATGCATATAAATACATAGAGAGATTTATATCAAGGAAATGGCTCATGCGGTTTTAGAGGCTGGAAAGTCCCAAGCCAATGGGTCAGGCTGGAGGCTTCTCCTGACTCATATAGATGCAGGGGCTGGTGAACTCAAGATCGGCAGGTCAGACAGCAGGCCTCTGGCTCACAGGCTGCAGAGGCTGATGAACGCCAGCTGCAGCATCCAGACCGAGCAAAAGCCAATGAGTTTTGCCAGAAAATCCACCTTTTTAGATTCAGGCCACACTCCCAAGGAAACTGTCTTTCAACTGATTGGCTGCTCATAACAGATCTCATCATGGAGGTGATTACATCATTACACAGCTACCAAACTACATCACAACTGCCAAACCACTGAGAATCACAGCCCAGCCTAGTTGACATACATCCTTAACCATCACAGGTGGATATGAAACTTGTCCAGGAAACTTAATATTTGGATACTAGGAAAGATCAGGCCTCTTTTCTCCCATAGGCTGCATGGAGAATGCAAGCTTGGGGCCTTCGGGGGCAATCTGTCCCCAGTCTATTTGAGAATGGATCCAAACAAACCTCAAAAATGGAGCAATAGATGAAACCCTGAGTCACTGCTTGAGCCCCTTGATGTAAACAATGTTGGGGGCCTCACTCAGATCCTTTCTACCAGACCAGAGCACCCATTAGTAAGCATTCACTGTTTAAGTGTTGACTGCTAATGGTTTACAGTTACACCCTTCTTTAGAGAATTGCCCTCAGCCAAAGAGTCACTTTACCAAGACATCCCCTGGAGGTTGTGCCCCCGTACCAAGGGCAGCCTATAGCCAATTCTTGACTAATATGGGGGAATCAGGCCTTTGATTAGAGAGAGACAGCTCTGTGATATTGCTTATACTCCAGAGCTCCCCATGGGATCAGGCTGAAGCTCGGCTCCATCTGAAACCACACTCTTCATCAGCTCATTTCTCTGCCCTACATTACTTACAGGTTCACTCCCTTGCAGGCTCCTCATGCTCGCACTGCCTCAATGAATCACTTGCACAAGAACCCCCATCTCAAGCTCTGCTTCTAGGGAACCCAACCTAAGACACCCCTAGATCAAGCCATGCCTGATTTCCTAGTCCCAAGAACCCACAAATTCCCTTCTTAACTTAAGACAGTTGAAACTGAGTTTCTAACTCTTGTACTTGACCTGGACTGCTTCTTATTTAGTGAAAAACAAACATTCCCATGGTTTTCCTATTCCTCTATCTTACCTCATAATCAGCTCAGGAGGAAGTAAGCCTGCAGCCTGCCAGCTCCCTGGAGACCCTCAGGCTACACACCCCCACCCCTGACACCCCCACCCCTGACACCCCCACCCCTGACACCCCCACCCCTGACACCCCCACGCTACAAACAGAAACTGTCACACCTCCCCACACATCTTGGGAACTTTTGTTCAGTGTGTGATTCTAAAATGGATTGCCAGATCAGGCCAGATTTCAACTGCCATAAAAAAGGACCAACTGCTTCATCTCCCCTTGGTCTGTGCTGAATACAAATAGTACTTGTATTTGTAATACATGTTTAGAGAAAAACTGCTTCAGTTCTTGGCTTTAGAGAGTCGTCTGCCTTTCAAGGATTCTTGCATCTGACTATTCTAATGCAGAGATTGCTGGCTATTAGGATCTGTCCTGCAAGCCTCCGAGATGTTGGCACTGTATGGTATTAGAAAATAATGGTGTCTTCTGTGTCGCCACAAAAAGAAAGATTAAACATAAAACAGGGCTTAATAAATAAAGTTGAAGGTTGCTGGGCAGAATGAGGACACTCACTCTTCATTCCTGTGACCAGTGCCTTGAAAACCCCCAGAATGAATTGCACATGCCCCAAACTCCAAACCCACCCATCCCTAGCTTTCTCAGTCCTTGCCTCATCAAGATCCATTGCTGCTAGTTTAGTTCAACTAGTAAAAAAGTCTGCCTTGAGCACTGTGCTCTCTTAAGAATTATCTATATGGGATCAAAGTGACAACAGCAATTTGAAAAATTAGACGGGAACATTAGGGGGCAGTGAGTTTATGTTAACGGGGGAGAAACAACTCAGAAAAACAGGGTAAGAAAGGTTGCGCAACTCGACGAATGTAATCAAGGTCACTGAATTGTACATGTAGAAATAGCAGAATTGTCTGTTTTGCTGTGTACATTCTCAACAAAGAAATAAATTTTTTTTTTTTTTAAAGGTGCATTGTGCTAACAAGCGGCCATCTAAGATGCATCAATTGGTCTCAACCCACCTGGATCAAAGGAGAATGAAGAACACCAAGGTCACACAATAACTATGAGCCCAAGAGACAGAAAGGGCCACATGAACCAGAGACTTACATCATCCTGAGACCAGAAGAACTAGATGGTGCCTGGCCACAACTGATGACTGCCCTGACAGGGAGCACAACAGAGAACCCCTGAGGGAGCAGGAGATCAGTGGGATGCAGACCCCAAATTCTCATAAAAAGACCAGACTTAATGGTCTGACTGAGACTAGAAGAATCCCGGCGGTCATGGTCCCCAAACCTTCTCTGGGTCCAGGACAGGAACCATTCTCGAAGACAACTCATCAGACATGGAAGGGACTGGACAATGGGTAGGAGAGAGATGATGATGAAGAGTGAGCTACTTGTATCAGGTGGACACTTAAGACTGTGTTGGCATCTCCTGTCTGGAGGGGAGATGGGAGGGTAGAGAGGGTTAGAAACTGGCAAAATTGTCACGAAAGGAGAGACTGGAAGGGCTGACTCATTAGGGGGAGAGTAAGTGGGAGTAAGGAGTAAGGTGTATATAGGCTTATATGTGACAGACTGACTTGATTTGTAAATGTTCACTTAAAGCTCAATAAAAATTATTATTAAAAAAAGGTGCATTGTTACAAGTGTCTAGGTTTAATGTGTCGTGGGTTTCAGTTGAGATTACATGCAAATCTCAAACATTTCATTCAGTCAATGTATGTTCACTAAAAAAATAAAATAAAATAAAGCTACCGTTTATTGAGACAAGCTCGCCAAATGCCTGTCAAACAATGAAATCCTTATTATCATGCCCATTTTACAGAAGAGAAAGCCCAAGCACAGAGAGGCTGGACAATCTACCCAAGGCCACACAGCCAGTAAGGGACAGAGCTGCTATCTGAACAGAGGCCCCTCTGAATCCCAAAGCTGTACTGTGTTCGTGGAGCTACGCTGCCCACGTGTCAAGGAATACAGTGTGGATTTATTCTTTCTTTTCATTAGAAGTCTCATAAATGTGTATGTGGCACCGTGAAGAAAGCTGACTTTTATAGTAAAGATTATGTTTCCAAGAGAAACTTTGTAAAGCCACGGGGGCCCCAGGGCTCCAGGGCCAGACTTAGCTTTACTCTGCAGCTCCTGGCAGGCTGCAGTTAGAGTCCCCAAGTAGGGCACGCTTGGATAGCACCAGTTCTGTGATCCCAGAGTCAGAGCTACACTGCCTTGTGAGCTCAGAGAGGGACTCGAGGATCCACAGCCCCTGCCACCTCTGTGTCAGCCCTCCCTCAGTCTCTACTTCCTCATCCGTAATTAATGTGGGATAAGAATGCCTCTCTAGGCACCTGTTTTGAGAGTTAAACAGCTCCACAGATGTGACAGACCCTATCACCCATAACCCCATTACCGTTGGATAGATTCCAGCTCGTAGTGACCCTACAGGACAGAGTAGAGCTGCCCTGTAGGGTTCCCGAGGCTGTAATCTTTATGGAAGCAGACTGCCACATCTTTCTCCCACAGAGCAGTTGATGGGTTCAAACAGCCGACTTCTGGTTAGCAGCTGAGAGCTTAACCACTGTGCCACCAGGGCTCCTTAGATCCTAGCACAGGGGCTGGGATATAAGTGCTCAGTCATTTTCCAGGTCTGAATGTGTCCAACACTCTCACTTTACATGAGGCCCAGACAGGGGCAGAGAGCTGACAAGGTCTCACAGCGAGTCTGGCCGGAAGCCCTGCTGTCTCTTAGCCCAGCATCCTCTCCTTCATCGTTGCCCTGAATCGGAGGGCAGAATGGCTCTGCCTCCCCTGGCTGCACTACGGGGCGCCTCAACGCCTCCCCAGGCAGGTGGTTCATACGCAAGCGTCCTGGGGTTGGCCTGCATTGAGGAAGATAAACCAGTGTGGTGAAAGGATGGGGGAACCTCCATTAGCAAGAGTCCCCCAGCCTCGTATTTCCGGGGTAGGGCCTCCAACTCCCTCCCGCCTGTGTGACCTGTCTGGTCCCCTTCAACCTGAGCTGAGGGCAAGCACCTGGATGGAGCAGAGAAGACAGGAGCACGGTGTCACTAACTGGTAACAAAGGGAGATGGTGGCATCTCCTAGAGGCAGGGGCCAGTCAGTGGAGCCAAACAAACCAGCTTCACTGCAAAGCCCCAGGTGCCTGAGTCCCCCAGGGCCCACCACCCCCCTAACCTCCCATCCCCAGCTTTATCTCACAAATCATTTCTTAAAACCAGCTTGTCCATCGTCTAAGCCGCAGGGGAGTCCAGCTTTCAGCACCTGCTCCATCCAGCAGGGCTGCCCCAAGCCAGGCTCCCCAAACCCACACCTCCCCACTCCATCTCCGTTGCCGTCCCCGCCACCTTCTCTGCACAAACATAATCTCATTCCTGATTAAAATTTCTCTCTTCCATTTGTAATCATGCACACAGGGATGTGAGTTTTGAAGCCCCATATAAATATGTGCTTTAGAATTAAACTGGTTCAGCAATTCTTGACAACGATTTCTCAGAAATTAAGCCCGGACAATTTGTTTGGCTGGAGCAGAACATCTGAAACATGCATGATGGAAAGGCAGTGACTGTGCCTGAGAGCCAAGCAGCTTCGTAAACAGCGGCTCCCTCCGGGGTGTGAGGCTCCGTGGCAACATGCTGCCCCCTGGCAGCGCTCGGGGTTAGTGCCAGCCTGGAGCCGGAATTCCACACACCCACAGGGAAATGAGACACACAAGAACTGGGCACCTACTATGTGCCAGCGTTGGCCCCACTCATTTCCCTTCAACCTAAAACGACCCTGGAGACCCGAGAGGTAGAAACAAGTTTGTCAAAGGGAGGAGGAGGCAGGGATCCATTTTTGTGTGTATGGTTGTTGTTGTTAGTTGCCATTGAGTTGATTCCAACTCATGGAGACCCAGTGTGTGCAGGGTAGAATTTTGCTCCTTAGGGTTTTGAAAGCTATGAGCTTCTAAAAGCAGACCACCAGGCCTGTCTGAGGCACCTCTGAGTGGTTTGAATCGTCAACCTTTCAGCTAGTAGAAGAGCATTTAACCATTTCCACCACGCGGGAACTCCTTTTGTGTGGTAAATATACATATAACAAAACATTTGGCATTTCAACATTTTCTTGTAAAATTCAGTGACATTAATTACGTTCATCATGTGAAACCATCACTGTTTCCAAGTTTTTCTACCACCCTTAACAGAAGCTCAGTGCCCCCTAAGCAATGACTCGCTGTCTCCCTCCCTCCCTCCTGCCTTAAAAAAAAAAAAAACATTGCCATCAAATCAATTCAGACTCATAACAACCCTAAAGGACAGAGTTGAACTGCCCCATAGGGTTTCCAAGGAGAGGCCGGTAGATTCAAACTGTCGACCTTTTGGTTAGCAGGCGAGCTCTTAGCCACTACACCTCCTGCCTTTGGCAACCAGTAATAACTTTTGATCTCTATACATTTGCCTATTCTAGATATTTCATGTAAGTGGGATCATACAATGTTTGTCCTTTCATGACTGACTTACTTCACTCAGCATAATGTTTCCAATGTATATCCATGCTGTAGCATGTATCAGGACTTCATTTCTCTTTATGGTTGAATAATACTCCATTGCATGTCTATTGAGTGTGCCTGGAGTAGTAGGTTCTGTGTTGCATGAGATTAAAAAGGAATGAAGTCCTGATAGGTGTTACAACATGGATAAACCTGGACAACGACAACGTTATGCTAGGTGGAAGAAGCTAGACACAAAAGCTCATCTATTGGATGATTTCATTTACTAGAAACATCCAGAATAGGCAAGTCCATACAAACAAAAAGCAGATTAGTGGTTGCCTGGGGGTCAGGGAAGGAGCCCTGGTGGCACAGTGGTTCAGCACTCTGCTGCTAATCGAAAGATCAGTTTGAACCCACCAGCCACTCCATGGGAGAAAGATGTGGCAGTCTGTTTCTAGCAAGATTACAGCTTTGGAAACCCTATGGGGCAGTTCTACTCTGTCCTATAGGGTCACTGTAAGTCAGAATCAACTAGAGGGCAATGAGGTTGTTTTTTTGTTTTGTTTTGTTTTGTTTTGCGGGGGAGGCCTCCGGGAGGAGAGAGTAGAATAGGGAATGGTAATGGGTATGGGGTTTCCGTTTGGGATGATGAAAATATTTTGGAATTAGATGGTGGTGATGGTTGCATAACGTTGTGAATGTACTTAGTGCTACTGAATTGTACACTTAAAAATGGCTAGAAGGGCAAATTTTGTGTTATGTATATTTTACCACATTAAAAAAAAATAGATTACGCAAACATCGTCAAGTCTCCTATCTTGCCATGACTCCTCGCCAACCCCCTCTCAGGGGCTATCAGCCCACCCAGAAGTTCTCCTGAACATTTCTGAGCATCCCCAGAGGGTATCCTTTGCTGCCCTGTGGTGTCTGCCAATTCCCTTTCTGGTACCAGGCATACTGCAGCCTGGCCATCTATATCTGCCAAGAGCTCCCACGCTGCCACATGGTTCTGTAGGAACATCTGATGGTGGGGAGGGGACTAGAGTCTGCACCAAGGGCACCATCTCTTCTTCTTGCATGAGCCATTGCCATGAAAGCTGCACTTTCCTGGTGCTCAGGTCTGAAGGAGTTTCCTCGTGGTCTTAGTGTTGCCACCTTTCCAGAGAGCTTAGAAGTGGCCCATGGGTGGGGCTGGGGACCTGCTTGGTGACAGGCACTGCCTTGGGCTCAGAAGCTCCTCTCCTGGTTGATCGATCCACCATCCTCAACTGAGACTTATGAATCTGGAAAACCCCTCCCCATGTTCGCCTGGAACCTATACATTGATAGAACCTTGGCCAGCCTGTCCCCTACATGCCCATCTTCTGGACACATCCCATTCCTAGGTGAGCATCTGTTTAGCTCAAGTGGATCAAGTATATCATTTAATAGATTATTGTGTCTATTTTATTGCTAAAGAAATGGAGGTTCAAAGAACAAAAGTCACACAGAAAGTCAGTGGCAGAGTCAGAATTCCAAGCCTGGTCTGTCCAACTTGTCCCCAGACCCAGGCTGCCTCTAAGGGCTAAGTGCCCATAATCCAGCAAGGATCTGAATCAAGGAGAAGTCTGAGAGCGTCACTGACTATCTCCCACCATCCAGGGAGCTTTGACAGGGAAGGCAGTAGGGGATTCCTCCTTGGTGCCCAGGGCTAAGCACAGAGCGCCCAAGGTGGAAACATCATCAGAGAACGTTTGTTAAGATGAGTTGAGGACATGCCCCAGGAGGCCAGACAACAGAACTGGCCTGGAAAATGACATTTGACCTGAATCTTTCCCCAGAATGTAAGATAAACGATGAATTAAAGCTGGCTGGGCATTGTATGAGTTTCCTAAGACTGCCATAAATTACCACAAACTGGGTAGTTTAAAGCAACAGAAATTTATTCTCTCACAGGTCTGGAGAGTCAAGTCTGAAAATCAAGATGTTGGTTTCCACACTCTCTCTGAAGGCTTTAGGGGAGAATCTATTCCAGGCCTTTCTTTTAGCTTCTGGCGTTGCCAGCCATCTTGGTATTCCTTAGCATTTCTTGTAGATGTGTCACCCCAATCTCTGCC
This sequence comes from Loxodonta africana, assembly GCF_030014295.1. Classification (NCBI taxonomy): domain Eukaryota; kingdom Metazoa; phylum Chordata; class Mammalia; order Proboscidea; family Elephantidae; genus Loxodonta; species Loxodonta africana. The sequence goes on from NC_087365.1 coordinate 42,690,395, forward strand.
TCCGTCACCACGTGGTGTTTTCCCTGTGGGTCTCTGTGTCACTTCTCCTCTTTTTATAAGGACACTAGTCATATTGGATTAGGGCCCACCTGAATGACCTCATCTTAACTTGATTACATCTCCAAAGACCTTATTTCCAAATAAGACCACGTTCATAGGTACCAGGGGTTAAGACTTTATCCTGTCTTTTGGGGGGATACAATTCAACCCACAATAGGCATCTTACCTGCTTCATCTTTCTTTCTGTTTGTCTGTCTTTTTAGGCTTTGGTCCTGTTTTATACACACACATAAATCCAGTCTTAGGTTTTCACAAAATCTTTACAGAACAAGACATTTACCTCCATGGCTTCCTCTGTACTCCCGCCCACGCCAACCCTGAGCAATTAGACCTTTCTTAAAGGGACTGAAGAGTTACTCAACATCCTGGTGTTACCGGGATAAAGTTCTTGCCTCTCACTGGTCAAGAAGGAGCAGGCAAGGCACTTAGAGTTTTCCACACAAGCAAAGCTTTATTGAAGAGGCTTGCGAGCGGAGATAAGGAGGACCTAGAGCAACGCTTACCCCAGTCTCACAGAACAAAAGACGGGCCTGGGTTTTTAAAAGTTCTTGGGCAGGAAAAGATTCATGTTTATTCATAGACACAGGTGGGGATATGTTAACTAAGGTGCACGTGCAGCAGCTTTCCAAGATGGCTCCTGTTCCGGAGGCCTCTGGGATTCATAGCAGGACTTATTGTGGGGTTTCGAGCCTGCGCAATCTCTCACGCCCAGGACTCGATTCCCCTGGCTGGGGCTGCAGCTCCTCACTGCCCCTGGTGGAAGTTCACACGGCGGTCACAGGTGGACGTTCTGTGCATGTCCCTGGGGCTGGTTTTCTCCAGCTGCTTCTGACACGAAATTTTAAAGAAGTTTGTGGGCTATTTTTAGATACCCTGCCCCATTGTTCTGGGGAATGGCTTTGTTTCTGCGCCCTGGCCCATTTCTTGTTACTTTGTTTGCAGATGTGGGAGCCTCTGTTCCTTGTTTTAATAAGCCCCTAGGTTCTACACCCAGGCCCCTATTACCTCCCTGATAGTATAGCCTCTCTCATTTACTTGGTTCCCTCTTCTAACCACACTAGTCTCTTTGCTATTCCTCAAACAGGCACCCTCCCTGTCTTACTGGGACTCAGCCTTCAACTGTTAGGATTCAATTTCTCCCTCACTCGTTGAATGACAGAATCAGGTTTCAGAAAGATCTTGCCAGGTTGAAGTGGTGGGCCAAATCTAACAATGGAATTGAGAAAGGAAAAATATAAATCCTCTACTCAGTTCAAAAACTGTTCATGTGTCAAATGGAGGAGATGTGACATGATTGCTCAAAGTATCTGCTTTTATACTGAGACACATCAACACAGGCAATGTGCTCAGGGTAAGGGGAGAGTTCCTGTCTCCTACAAATCATACAGAGCATGCCGCGGTCCCGGGTATAGAGCTTTGCACTCCCCTCTTTAAGACACACAAATTGGAATGATTCAAACTCTTACTTTCTCCCTTAAAAGTACCTGGTTCCAGCGCCTGATCTCTAAAATCTATATGATTCTGTTAAAACTCAACCACAAAAAGACAAACAACCCAATCAAAAAGTGGGCAAAGAATATCAACGCGCACTTCACTAAAGAAGATATTCAGGCGGCTAATAGATACATGAGAAAATGCTCTCGATCATTAGCCATTAGAGAAATGCAAATTAAAACTACAATGAGATTCCATCTCACTCCAACAAGGCTGGCATTAATCCAAAAAATACAAAATAATAAATGTTGGAGGGGCTGCGGAGAGATTGGAACTCTTATACACTGCTGGTGGGAATGTAAAATGGTACAACCACTTTGGAAATCTATCTGGCGCTTTCTTAAAAAGTTATAGAACTACCATACAACCCAGAAATCCCACTCCTTGGAATATACCCTAGAGAAATAAGAGCCTTTACATGAACAGATATATGCACAGCCATGTTTATTGCAGCTCTGTTTACAATAGCAAAAAGCTGGAAGCAACCAAGGTGTCCATCAATAGATGAATGGTTAAATAAATTATGGTACATTCACACAATGGAATACGACGCATCGATAAAGAACAGTGACAAATCTGTGAAACATTTCATAGCATGGAAGAACCTGGAAGGCATTATGCTGAGTGAAATTAAAAAAAAAAAGAAATTAGTCAGATGCAAAAGGACAAATACTGTATAAGGCCACTATCATAAGTTCTTGAGAAATAGTATAAACTGAGAAGAACACATTCTTTTGTGGTTACGAGAGGGGGGAGGGAGGGAGGGTGGGAGAGGGTTATTTGCTGATTAGTTAGTAGATAAGAACTACTTTAGGTGAAGGGAAGGATAATACTCAATACAGGGAAGGTCAGCTCAACTGGACTCGACCAAAAGCAAAGAAGTTTCCAGGATAAACTGAATGCTTCGAAGGTCAGCGGAGCAAGGGCAGGGGTTTGGGGACTATGGCTTAAGGGGACTTCTAAGTCAATTGGCATAATAAACTCTGTTATGATAACATTCTGCACCCCACTTAGAAGTGTGGCGTCTGGGGTCTTAAATGCTAACAAGCGGCCATCTAAGATGCATCAATTGGTCTCAACCCATCTGGATCAAAGGAGAATAAAGAACACCAAGGTCACACGATAACTATGAGCCCGAGAGACAGAAAGGGCCACATGAACTAGAGACTTACATCATCCTGAGACCAGAAGAACTAGATGGTGCCCGGCCACAACTGATGACTGCCCTGACAGGAAACACAACAGAGAACTCCTGAGGGAGCAGAAGAACAGTGGGATGCAGACCCCAAATTCTCATAAAAAGACCAGACTTAATGGTCTGACTGAGACTAGAAGAATCCCGGCGGTCATGGTCCCCAAACCTTCTCTTGGCCCAGGACAGGAACCGTTCCCGAAGACTACTCATCAGACATGAAAGGGACCGGACAATGGGCTGGAGAGAGATGCTGATGAAGAGTGAGCTACTTGTATCAGGAGGACACTTGAGACTGTATTGGCATCTCCTGTCTGGAGGGGAGATGGGAGGGTAGAGAGGGTTAGAGACTGGCAAAAGGGTCACGAAAGGAGAGACTGGAGGAGGGGAGCGGGTTGACTCATTAGGGGGAGAGTAAGTGGGAGTATGTAGTAAGGTGTATATAAGCTTACATGTGACAGACTGACTTGATTTGTATACTTTCACTTAAAGCACAATAAAAATTATTAAAAAAAAATAAGTACCGGGTTCCACTTTGTTTCCCTTCTTAATTTCCGGCGTCACTGTGTCCTCGGACTCCCACAGAGAAATGCCGCAATACCCTGACCTCTACCCTCTCCTCTTTCCACAGCTAGAATAACCAAGTTCTGTTGGTTCTCCCTCCAGAACATCTCCAGTGCCCTCCCTCTCATTCCAGCCCAACTCCATCTTACCTTGACTTATGTAGTGTCCTCCTACCTGGTCCCTCCTACCTGGGCACACCCCCCCCAAATCCTCATGTCCATTCTTCATATTGTCTTTGACTTCCTTATCCCATTGTCCCCCTCAAAATAACTTATGTCACTTTCTGGTTTGAAAACTCTCCTCTGGCCTCAAATTTCCTGTGGAAGGAAAAAGGAGGAAGCCAGGGTTGGGCAGAGGGAGAGGCTAGGCTGCTGTGCAGTCTCAACAAAGGCCTCAGCTCTGAAGCTGGCCTGGCCCTGCAGTTGTTCCAAGCTGGGGCCAGGCCTCTATACCTTCATATTGACCAGTCTTTGGAGAGGGCTGCCCCAGGAATGGGACATGACCTGAAGAGAGGTGGCTGTCTTCAGTGGAGGAACTTTGCAGAGAGCTGTCAGTGGCTGGGGGAGTTAAGTCCTTCAGTCCTAAAAGAAGATCTGGGCAATGCACCACAGAGTCCTAGACAGCAGCTTTCCCAAGTGACTTCTATTGATGCCACATAGCCCCTGCATGAGTTGTGAACTACTATCATGGCTCCTGCTGGGAGCTGGGCCTCAGACTGGGCATTGGAGATGCAAGTTTCAAGGATGCTTCTCCAGCCTCTTCCCTTGACTGCCAGGATACCTGGAAGCTAAGTTTCTTGGAAACATCTCTTCCCTTGAGTTCTCTGGCTTGTGTAGGGTGTGCTGTGTTGGAGAAGAATCAGGTACTATGTAAGCCTATAGGAAGGATACAGAGATAAGTGCCAAGAAAGTCCTCCCAGATGTGAGATCCACGCTGAGACCTGAAAATAAAGTAATGTTTGGAAGTGAAGCTGGAGTGGAAAGGGGCTGAGGAAGAGTGTCCCAGGTAGAGGGCACAGCCTGAGCTAAGGTCTGGAGGAGAGAGACACTTGGGGGGTTGTGAACAGAACGAAGTTTAATGTATCTGGAGCTGGGCGTTGTAACTGTAACTGGATCCAAATTTGACTCTGAGATTCTACCATCCAAAGGACTGCTATAAGCTAGTCAGGAAGGAGAGTCAGGCTAATATCTGGGGCTAGAATGGCCATCATTGCCCTGAAACAGGACTATGCTCTAAAGAGCAAGGAGAAGCCTATGCTATAGAGATACAGTGGCCCTTTCTCTGTCCCCAGAGGCTCGGGCAGTCAGGCTTGAAACTGTCACAGAGTTCATCTGTTGCGAAATAAAGAAAGGGGTCATGGGAAAAGAACAGCCAACTGCCTGAAAGACACCCCAAGCTTTGGAGTCAGACAGCTGAGGGTTCAAAATCCCATCCATCATCTGCTTGACCTTGGAAATACCCTTTCTGAGTCTCTGTTTGCTCGTCTGTGCAATGGGGATGATAATAGTAGGCATTCCATAGGGTTGACGTGTGGATACAATGAGATAATGTTCACAGGTTGGAGAATTTATCGGTGGAAGACAGTGAGCAACAGTGGAGCTAGATTCCAGTGAGCACGCTGGAGGCTGTGACACCCAGTTACCATCCCTAGCAAGTGCTTCCCAGCTCTCATTTGCTGAAGTTCTTCTTTCTTTGGGAACAGAGGTTGAATTTTCTTGCTCATATGGTAGATTCCCCTTCAAATTAGCCATGGCCATTTTTTCTCTCTCTCTCTAACCACAGCTCACCCTCTCTGCCTAGTTTTTCAAAGCTCGCCAATGGCAATTTGACAGGCTTGGGGTCTTGTAATGAAATTCCTCTCAGCTACAAGATGAGGCTGGGCATGAGATCAGGGCTCAGACAGACCACTGGGTCCATAGACTGACATTTTAATCATCATGCATAGATCTAATATTAAGCCAGAGCTGGATATGGATGTGAATGGAAAATTCCAGACCCGTCACACCTTGCCCAGTCATTGCAGAAATTCCTCAGAGTATGACAGCCTGGAATAGCTACTGCAATTTTACAGCTTATAAAATCTTGACCAAATGACAACAATAATCCCTTGTAAGTACAGGGTTACTTTACAGCCTTCATTTAAGAAATATTTATTGTTTGCTACTGTGCGCAGACATTGCTCTAGGTCTGGGGGATATAATGGTGAACAAATCAGGAAAAAAATACCAGCTGTCTTAGTGCTTATATTCTGGTGGAAGAAGACAGCCAGCAAATAAAGTATATGAATAAAACAAAGTAAGCTAAATGATGATAAGTGATGGGGGGACAGTGGTTTGAAGAGCTCTGATTTTAAATGGGGCGGGGGAGGTCAGAAAATTCCTCAAAGAGAAAATAACATATGAGCAAAGACCTAGAAGAGGTAATGGCACCAAACATGAAGAGATTTGGGAGAGCATTCCGGATACAGCATCCAGTACAAAGGCCATGAGGTAGGAGTATGTCCAGCATAATGGAAAATATCGAGACCAGTGTGGCTGGAACAGAGTAATCTTGTCAGATCCAGGTCTTGAAACTGTCACAGAGTTCATCTGTTGCAAAATAGAGAAAGGGGTCATGGGAAAAGAATATACATGTTTTCCCTGAGAATATGTCTGTAGACACATTCCTTCTAGCCACAGGTTTGGCTAGAAGGCATTTCTCTCAACTCTGCTTTCTCAGTTCTCTGACACCTGTCTCCTTCCGTGGTTGCTCATTCCGCCATATACAGCGCCTTCCTGACTTGTACACCTGGTGTTGTCTTCCTCCTGAGGTAGATCTTGATCTTCCCTGACCGTGATCTGAGTCTCCCCACCCAATCACACTATACCAGGCAGATCGGATAAAAGCCCGCCCAGTTTGACTGGCCCTCAGGACCTTTAATGTATTAGTTAATACTGGCTGCTGCAAAGTATTTATACATAATGGCTCAAACACAATATAAATGTATTTCTCCTCAGGTAAAAAGAAAGAATTGCTTTGGATTAGCAGATGGCTCTCCTCCAGGTGGTGATTCAGGGACCCAGCTCTTTTTCTCTTGTGGATACAGGCCATCTTCATCATACAGCTTCCAAGATCTCTATGCTCCTCTGTGTGACATAAAGGGGATAAGAACAGAGGACATGGATGGGAGGCTTTCATGGGTCTGGTCTGGAAGTCATGCCTATCACCTCTGCTGACATCTCATTGGCTAAAACAAGTTACATGGCCACACCCAACTGCAGGGGAGTCTGGAAAATACAATCCAGCTATGTTGAAAAGAAAATGGATTTGGCAAACCGCCAGCCACTGCCTATAACATTCAAGAAGCTGAAACTTTCACTCTGGCATAAAACCAGAGTACCTCATTCTGACCTCAGCTCATCCCATCAGTCTTAGTTTTAAAGCCTAACCTCTGTCATTGTATTCCTGAACACCTATAGCCCAGCCCCCAGCCTCTCCACTAAAGCCTTCCCTACTCTGCCTATTGTATATCCAACTAGCATCAACTACAAATAGCATATGTGAGATTTAGCGCCAATGGCAGATGAGCAAGACATGAAATTGTGGCTTGAGACCCAAGTAGCATCCTTATCTCAGGGAGAAAACCATAACAGCTTGTTTCTTTACTTCTTTGGTCCTTTACAGGAGCTATGACAGTTTCTTACAATTTTTTTTTTAAGATTCAGACACTCCAAGGATCAGTCCTGGACAAGTTAATGAGAAATACAATTGTTTTTGCTGGAGTAAAGGGCTGATCATGGTGAAATGTGAAGAAATTATTGCATTTATCTAGGGTTTGTCAATTTAAGTGCAGGAAGTTAATGTTGGGGAAACACAAATGGTCTTTGAACCACATGAATAATGCAGCTGCTTCTCCTGCTATTTTTTATAACTGTTATTAAATTAAATACATATAAGTTCAAATGCCCCCAAGATAACGCATTGAGAACACCTGTTGGGAGTCAGCCTGACTGCCATTTCCAGATGCCAATTTGAGCCTCCATATTTAAATTCCTTTCTTCCAACCTGCCAATCAAAATGAACAAAGGAATCTAGAAATATAATAAAAGGAAAGGATCTATCTCTGTGCTAGAAACAAGGATGGCTGCACTCAACAAGCCAGAATCACCACAGAATGTCTATGGCACCCAGCACAGGTGACACCACCAAGAGTTCAACATAAGCAAAGCAAAAATCCCATCCAGAAAGTAGGCAGGCAGGTCACTAGCAGAACCAAGTTCCCATTCCCTGCCTAACCTCCACCTCCAAAAAAAAAAAAACAAACTCAGAGTGTCAGGGGCTGCAGGCAAACATGAGATGTGAAACATTGGGTAGGGGCAAATCTTACCCTGTAAAAGATGTGGGGCAGCAGCAAGTGTAGAGGAAGCATGGTGCACAGAGGCTGCCAGGGTCCTGCCCTCATCATCTCAGTTCTTAGTTATTTCCATGCATCCGAAATGTTTTGCCTGAGGGCTCTCTCTGGCCACCAGAGCCAGCTCTGATGGTGTGGGGCAAACCAGAAGTATCAAGTTCCTTGAAGCAGCCCTCAACCAATGTCTGATGAGAGTTGGTGCATATATACCTCAGTTCCCTGACCTCTCAAACAGGACAACCCCTAGCCACATGCTCTATGCTGGTTCCCAGAGTTCCCAGTGGGATTAAAGTTCCAATTGTCCCTGCTAATAACATCCTTGATTATGCACCTTTTATAGGCTATCTTCTCTTCACTGTCTCCTTTCCTCGCTCCCCCACTGGGCTGTCCTGACACTACCTCTTGCATAAACTAAAAACCAGTCATTGCCTTCGAGTTGATCCCAAGTCATAGTGAACCTATAGGACAGAGTATAACTGCCCCATAGGATTTCCAAGGCTGTAATCTCAATGGAAGCAGACTGTTATATTTTTCTCCTGTGGCACAACAGGTACATTTGAACCACCAGCCTTTCAGTTAGCAGCAGAGTGCTTAACCACTGCGCTACCAGGGGTCCCCCTCAAATAAAGTACTTATGCTTAAATCTTTATCTCAAGGTCTGCTAAACAGGCAGCTAATCTCGATCCTTCTGAAGATGTGGGTGGTGGGTCAAATGAAGACGGGCCGTTGCTGCAGTGGGGTCCTAAGTAGGCAGTTGAGTCTGTTAGAGATGGGCCTGGTGTCTTAGCTAATGTCAAACTAACATGAACAAAGGAAAGGATCCGCCCAGCGGGGATATCCCTCTAGGCCCTCCCACCCCCACCCCACATATACACAAGTCAGTAGCCTCTACTTCTCTCTCTTTGGGAAACATTTGAGCAGAGGCCCTTATAATACCTGACGAAACCGATCTCAGTCTTGGGCAGACATAAATCTCTCAGAGAATAAGAAAATGAAAAATCACCTGCTACAAGAAGAGATTTAGCCGTGAAAACAACAGGCTAATTCTGCAGAGTCTCTGCAGATGTTTCCCTGTATACGTATATCTGAGAAAACTTCAGGAAATCTCTCCTAAATATATGCAATAAGATCCCAAAACACACGGCAAGATGTTGACATTAGGGGAAGCTGGATGAAAGGTATACAGGAACTCTGTAAAACCTTTGTACCTTTCCCATAAGTGTAAAATTATTCCAAAATAAAACATAAAAACAACAAGAAAAAAATTGCATCTATGAAAGAAAAGCTCGAAGTCAGAAAATATTTTCAGTAGGAAAAGCAAATATAATCACCAAAATGTCTAAAGGTAGTGGAGGCCAGAAAATGGATTGGATACTGCCAACACCCAAATTAGTGAATAGGAAGGTCAGGGTGAGAAATCTCCCAAAACTCAGAGGCAAGGCATGAAAAAATGAATACGATGAGCCAGAGATGAGGAAGGGAGAATGGATGCTGGAGGTACAATAAGCTCCCATTTAGGATTCTAGAAGGAGTGAACAGGACAGATGGAGGAAAAGCAATAATGAAGGAAATGACAGAAGGAAAATACCCTCGACCACAAGCAATGGATCAGCTACCAAGGATGGTAAGTGCTGACGGGAAAATCTGCAGTGAGTGGTGCGCTGGGCAGGAGCCAAAGCTCAGCCTCCCAAGCCACGCCTGTGACATTGGTATCAGCACTGGTGGATGTGGCAGAGAAGAAATGCAAAAAGCATTGGCTCGTCTGCAGCTGACAACACAAAAATCAACATGATGGAAAAATCTAAGACTCCTCGCATTGCTCCTGGTGAACTGAGCTTTTGCACAGGTCCCAGACATCTAAGGAGTACATAAAGGAAACGTGCTGAGCAAGTCTGCACGGCCTTCGGGAAGTTTTCTTAAGGGCAGGGGGTTTAGGAATAGGTTCCAATGCCGTGTTTTCTTACACGCTTCCTGATTGCCTGACTTCTAATGCTTCCCATCACTCACTTACGCAGGTTGGAAAGCTTAGATATCTTTGGACTCATCCTTTTATCCTCCCAGGTCTATTTGATGTCCAGATGGTGATTTTTACATCTAGTGTCTCTCTCACATCTATCCATTCCTCTCCATACTTACAGCTTCAACCCAAATCCAAGTCCTTCTTCCTGGACTATTTTAAAAATAACTCATACGGTCTTCAGGCTTTCAGCCTTTGAAACTCAACAGTCTACTACATAACAACATTTGGGCCAAACCAGGTGTTACAGGTTAAACTGTGTCCCCCAAAAATATGTGTCGTAAATCCTAACCTCTGCCTGTGGTTAGAATCCCATTTCTAAATGGGTTATGTTTGTTATATTAATAAGGCAGGATTAGGTTATGTTAATGAGAACTGGGTTATGTTTGTTACTTTAAGAAGGCAGGATTAAGGTGTATCTTGAGTCAATCTCTTTTAAGATATAAAAGAGATTAAACGAGCAAGCTAAATAGTAAGAGATGAGGGAAGAGACATGCCAAGCTACATAAGATCACCCAAAAGCAGAAGCTCAGAAGAAACAAGGACGTTTCTTCAGAGCCAACACAGAGACAAAGACTTCCTCTAGAGCCGGCACCCTGAATTTGGACTTCTAGGTTCCTAAACTGTGAGAAAATAAATTTCTATTAGTTAAAGTCATCCACCTGTGGTATTTCTGTTATAGCAGCACTATAAATATATAGTTATATATACATATATATAACTAAGACAACAGGGTGTTGCAAATTTAGATGCCCACAGGAAATACAAATGAGTGAAGCAAGCAGGGCCAACAATAGGGAGCAGTGAGGACTGTGGCAAACTGGAAAGTACACACTGACCAAAGGGGACAGTGGCTACTCAGCTCTATCCCAACATTTCCCTGTGGGAACATTGGTCCAGAAAAGCCAGGTCTTCCAGTTTTTAAAGACAAATAAAAAATTTTCATGTGAAACTTTCTAGCGTTTTAAAAGTTGGCAATTAATTCAACTTTTAAATACTCTGAGATTTTTATCTGTTTTTGTCTCTGATGTAGCCACAGCACCTTCTTGAAAGTTAAGAGTTGTATGGATGCTGTCAGACAAACAGGCCTCCAGTCTGCAAATTCTGCATTGGAGAATCTTGTTTAATCAGCATACAGCCCGGTGGGGTTAATATTACCATCTTTACTTCACAGATGCAGAATCTGAGCCTCACAGAGGGTAAGAGGCTTGCCCAAAGGCACACAGCCAGTATCAGGGCTAGGATTTAGATCCAGGTCTCTCTGATCCCACTATATTGTTGTTCATTGCCATCGAGTCGGTTCCAAATCATGGCGATCCCATACGTGTAGAACAAAACTACACTCCATAGGGTTTTCAAAACTGTGAACTTTCAGAAGCAGATCACCAGGCCAGTCTTCTGAGGCATCTCATGTGGGCTCAAACTGCCAACCTTTCAGCTAGTACTTGAGTGCTTAGCCGTTTGTGCCAGCCAGGGGAATCCCATTATACCGCTCAAGACAGCAGGAATTCTGAGTTCTGGTCCCATCACTGTCATTACCAACCTCTGGGTTCTTGGACAAGCCATCCTCAACACATCCCTATCCAACAAACTTACTCCTGAGTTCTCCAAGTTACCTCTGTTTTGTTTCGTAAGTATTTCCATCTTTAACCCAATCTCATTATCTTCCCCAAAGCTGTGAATGGCCTCCAATTTGGTCTCTGTGCCTTGAGTGCCTCTGGACAATTTCAATAATATCTCATATGGTCCCCATGCTTCCAGTCTCTGAAACTCAATAGGTTACTGTATACTACGGCTTGGACCAAACCAGGTGTCACAAGTCATTATAGCCTCCCCAGTTCTGCCAAATATCATCCCCTGAAAATTTTATAAGACTTTAAGAGAAATAAAAGGCCACATTCCAACATCTAATACTTGATTTTCTTTCACATCTGTTAGACCCATCTCTCAACCTAATGTCCCACCTCTACCGCCTCGGGTTTACACCACAGCCAACCTCTCCAAACTTCTCACCATTCCATTAAAACTCTGTGCCTTTTATGCCTCTTTGCCTTTGTGTTTCCCTTGTCCTCTGGATAACTCTTGTTCAGTCTTTAGGACCTAGCTTGAATGACTCCCCTTGAACTTTCCTAAGATTTCAGAATGCTTATAGCTTTCTTGGCAGCCTCCTACGAATGCTTTCAACAAAGCAGCCCATCTCACCTTGTGTCATAATTACTTGCCTATCTATCTATCTGCCTCCTCAAATAGATGGTCCTCTCCTTGTCTTCTTCGTGTGACTGTCCCCATGCCTAACAGAGGCCTGTTTTCCAACATGAATTCAATAAACACTTGTGAATGAACAAACGGTTACAGCTTCCACAGACACATAGAAGGAAGAAATAAAATGGTGTTACGTGTTCAGTGTTCAGTTGCTAACCAAAAGTTTGGCAGTTCGAATCTACCAGCTGCTGCTTGGAAACCCTGTGGAGCAGTTGTTCTACTCTGTCCTACAGGGTCACTATTAGTCGAAATCGACTCTACAGCAATGGGTTTTTTTTTTTTTTTTCTGGTCTTACAAGTTATCACATTTCATGCTTTCAATAACCCTACAGGTCCCTAATTCTCTCCATTTTACCAAAAAGGAAATTGGCACTCAGAGAGGTTACCATACCCAAGATGTGACAGCTAGTAAATAACAAAGCCAAAACTTAAATCCAGGTCTGTGTGCTTCTAAAATTCTCACTTTACTCATGATACCATGATATTTCCTTTCCATAGCAGCTCTTCAAATATTCCACTGAGTCTTCATCTGGTTAAGAAATCTCACTTCTTTTAGCCATTCCTTATAGTGTAGAGAGTCATGACCCATCTTCGTCCTGAAGATGGTTAAGGAGTTCACCATGGTTCATAACAGCACTGATGTGATTCCCAAGTTGATCTCCGCAGTCTCGGCCAAGGCCCAGATAACATGGTTTCCCCAGCCTATTGTTCAGCTTTCGTACTGCTGATTATAATGGAATTTGAGGAAGGAAAGTACATTATTCCATACACCCCATCTCTCTCGCCAAAAAGAAACAAGCAAATATGCATATCCTTATATCTTCTTAAATAATAGATGAGAGGATTTGCCTACTCTGTACATTTCATATAAATGGAATCATACAATAGGTGTCCTTTTGTGTCTTTCCACGGGATTGGTGGGGGAGGGGGGACAATGGAAGGTGATTGCTTATGGGTGTGGCATTTCTTTTGGGGGTTATGAAAATATTCTGGCATTAGATAGTGGCGATGGTTGCACAACCTTGCGAATATACAAAAAAAACACTGAAAATGGTGAATTTTATGGTATGTGAATTACGTGTATTTAGAAAAAACTTTTTAAACAATGCAGAAGAAACAATGTGAAATGTTCTACAAGACAGCTATCTTGTACTCTTCAAAATATCAATGTCACGACAAAAATTTTTAATGTAGTAGAAAATTATAGATTAAAACAGAATAAAGAGACCCAATACCAAAAAAGAAAAAAAAAAAAAAAAAGATGACAAGGAATGTGGGGTAGGCCCTGCTGGCTAGTTCTCTCAACACTTATTCCCAATCCTTTTCTTCTTGTCTTCTTCCACTGTAAAGGCTGTAAAGGAAGGGGAAACTCAATCTCCCAGCCTCTCTTGTAGCTAGAGGTGGACATGTGACACAGTTCTGGCCAAGGAAATCTAATGGAAAACATATTTCCTCTTCTTTCTGCCTGAAAATGTAGCAATAAGACTGGAAATGGAATAGCCATCTTGTAACCACAGGCCACAAGTTCCACAATAAAAACAAACACATTAAGAATAACCAAAAAAAAAAACCCAAACCCATTGCCATCGAGTAGATTCAGACTCATAACGACCCTATAGGATAGAGTAGAACTGCTCCATAGGATTTCCAAGGAACAAATGGTGGATTCAAGCTGCCGACCTTTTGGTTAGCAGCCGTAGCTCTTAACCACTGTGCCACCAGGATTTCCATAATAGAGGAATATAAATCTAGACCTGAGTCTCTGATGGCATTTTTGATCTGCCATACCAGCCCTGGACTCCCTACCTCTTAGACTTCTTGTTATATGAGATTCAAAAAAAAAAAAATTCCTTTATGCTAGTGCTAGTCAGTTTTTCTGTTACTTGCAGCCAAGCGCATTCCCAAGTGTTACAGGGAGATTTCCAGAAAGACAGCAAATTCCTTAACCTCCCTGTGCCTCAGTTTCCTCATTTGTGAATTAAGAAGAATAATGAAGATTTGATGAGGAATATCATAAGGTTGATGTATTAAAGTAGTTAGTACTATGAAAGCGCTAAGACTAGAGCTTGCACGTAAGAACACAACATATATTAGCTGTTATGTTATTACTACTATTATTAGCAATACTAACGAGAGAATATTCACAAAATTCCACACTCTGAAGTCCATCAAATTGATCAAAAGTCAGCCCAAAGTTGAAAAGGAGTCTCCAGTGATGAACGTAGGCAACATCCATGAACCTATATCACAGATGCTGGATCATGAGATGTGCACCAAACCAAAGGAAGACAACAAGAGGTAGTATGGTTTGGCGGGTAAGAGCCTGAGCTCTGGAGTCAGCTTTGCTGAATTTAATTCCTGGATCTGCCACTTACTAGGCTGAAATGTTAGGTAAGTCACTTAACTTCCATGAGCCTCTATTTTCTCAGCTGTAAAATGATGATAATGATGATAATAGTTCCTAACTCAAAGAGCTGTTGCGGAGATGAAGTGAAGTAACGTACGTGAATGGCTTAGCATGGTGCACGGTCCATAGTAAGGATATGCGTTCACTGCTGATGCTGTTATTGTTATTGTTATTTGCGGAATCTTGAGAAAAGTATTTGGTAAATACTTGTTGGAATGATAGGTGGATGAATCGGATGGATGGATGGTTGGATCATCAGATGGACGAATGGACAGACTCTTGGAGGTTGGAGGTTAAGGAGCATTTAGGATACACTGTTGGCCCTGAAAGAGTTAAAACTTCGTGTGTGTGTGTGTGTGTGTGTGTGTGTGTGTATATACACACACACATACAAACACAACTATAAGTTATAGAACCTGCCTGGGCTACCTCCTCTGCCTCTGCAGAATAAAAAAGATATCTTTAATCCACAGCTTTGGTGTACACCCAAACAAAAACCAAATCCACTACCATCAAGTCCATTCTGACTCACAGCAACCCTCTAAGGACAGAGTAGAACTGCCCCATAGGGTTTCCAAGGCTGTAAGTCCTTATGGAAGTAACTGCCACATCTTTCTCCCACAGAGCAGCTGGTGGGTTTGAACCGCCAACCTTTTGGTTGGTAGCTGAGCATTTTAATCACTGTGCCACCAGGGCTCCTTTCAATGCACACAGCCCCTGAAAAATCACTTCTTAACAAAACTTTAAAAGAAAAATACATCTTGCCACTGCCGTGAGAATTACAGGCTGTCAGTGGCCTGGCATTAGCGCGTAGCCCCAGATTTTATTTATTTTTAATGATAAAGTCTCTGGTTCCTTCAATCATGGGGGTCATGCCATCTTCAAATCTCTCTGCTGCTTTCTGACAGAGAAGGAGGCCACCTGTACCTCTCTACCCCAAGCAGGCAGGCCAGCTTCAACCAGACAGCACCATAAATCATAATTAGCTGCTCCCTTCAAATGTGGGTACGAAGGGTGAGGGGCAGCGAAGCCCACACCAACCTCGGGCACAAAGACAAACCTCAGCTTGATTCAATGAAAAGTAATTACAGGGACTGTCAGAAGCTGGTGCAGCTTTACTTTCAAGTCAAGGAAGCTGCAGGAACCGAAAAACTCCATGTATTCAAAAATAATCACTGAATCCCCACAGTGAATTTCTGGGTCCATCACTCATCACTCTTCCGCTCCCAGATAAAGACATCTGCAAAGTACTTTGTTGCTTTCAAATGGAACAAAAAAATGAGTTATTGCCTTTTCAGTGCTCCCCAGAAGGGTGGGGGCGGAGAACTGGTGTTTATTAAGCATCTACTATGCACTACGCTAGACATTTTATGGATATTTCTTCATTTCAATCCCACGACACCTTGTGAGGTTGACATTACAGTTCCCCTTTTACAGGTGAGGAGACTGGGTTTCAGAGAAGTTCAATAATCTGCTCAAGGCATAAAAGCGAGAGCAGAAACTATACTCATATTTACATGACTCCAAAGCTGGTGGGAATCCCCGAAGCCCTTGCTGCCACTTCAGTGGTTGGTGCACCCTGTGGCTGATGCTGGGCCCTGCCTGCCACATGCCTACCCCGCTGCCCACAATGAAGTCCTCTCATGTGAACACTCCAGCCCAGCCAAAGTGATTCTCACGCTGAGCTGGCGGGGGTCCACTGCCCACACACCTAACTCAGAGTGTCAGGGGTGACAAAGCTGCCCAAGATAGCCCCTCTCCACACAGCGTCTGCCCAACTGACCCCTCAAGCCCTTTTCTGGGGTTTCTCTCCAGTCCCTGACAGTGTAGCCATGGCCAGGCATCTTGGCCTAATTCCCACCAGCCCCAAACCCAGGGCTGTCCCAGCCCTCTCTGGTCCCTGGCTCACACCCACATCATCTTCTTTCTGAAACAGGTATTTACTGAGTGCCTTCCCTGAACCAGGCTCAATGCCAAGTTCTGAGGGCCCACAGTAAACAAGACAGTCACGCTGCTGCCCTCAGGGAGCTGTTAGTCTAGTAAAGGAGACAGACACTCAGAAATCAAACAATCAGAAATCAAACTTCCCCAGAATCCTTCACTCAACAAATCCAACGTTCCAGAGGGACGATCCTTTGTAACAGAGAATCCAGCACCAAGTTGAACGTCATTCCATGATTATCTCAGTTTACCCTCCACAAAGTCTGCAAGCTAAGTATTAACCAACTAGTTGTCATTGAATTGATTCAGGCTTATGGCAACTCCATGTGTCAGAGTAGAACTGTGCTCCATAGGGTCATCAATGGCTGATTTCTTGGAAGTAGATTGCCAGGTCTTTCTTTTGAGGCACCTCTGGGTGGACTCTAACAGCCATCCTTTTGGTTAGCAGCAAGCATATCAATCCATTGCACCACCCAGGAATGCCTAAGTATTAATATCATCTTTGTTTGAAAATTGAGTCTCAGAGAGACTTAAGCAAGTTTAGGGGCACACAGTTGGCAAACAGCAGAACCAGGGTATGCACTCAGGCCATTTGATTCCAGAACCCACCTTCAACAGCTACACAATAATGTGTCCTAGAATGACAGACACTTGTAGCCAATAACCCCACTTACTCTGAAAACAAGTTTACAAAATAATTCAGATAGAGGCCAGCATACTTACAGTGGCCAGACATCATCTTTTAAAACAGCTTGTTTTTACCGCTTGACAGGTGCCCGGGTGCCTTGGGCACAAATCAGGACTCATTTCTTTGCCAGGAGAGAGAGCTGTTGCCCAGAGTAGAGGACAAGCCCTCCCACAGCCCTTGGCAGACCCAATCCTTCTGGCCGGCTGGTGTCCTGACTGTGGCCACAGCTGCCGCCCCTTCTCCTCAGAAGCTTGGGTAAGGGACGTGCGGACAGCGAGAGCAGAGTGGCACAATTGATTTCAGATCGCTCTCTTCCCGGATCCCGGGAACCCATCAATTACCCACATACATGCAGCCCATTTGGAGGATGGATATTTCCTTCTGCGTTCTCGGCAGAGCTGCGAATCTTGATCCAAGCACAGATGGAAGACAAGGGCGTAGGGTTAATTGATCAAGCGACTCCAGCTTCTGTGCAAGGGTTGGCATAAAATGGCTCATTTCACAGATGCACAGGCCCCTTCCTTGCCAGTCTCCTGTGATTAAACCAGGTCACTAATGCTTTTGAGCAAACACACATGAACGCATGCATTCAGGTTTACCTTGTCCCCTCCAAAGAGGTCACCTTGGAATAACCCCACACACCTTCCTCCACTCTGCAAACATTTGCTGAATACCAACTAGACACAAAAATATGGTGCTAAGGCCCTGGGGATGGAAGGGGTACAGTTCACTGCAACTTAGTTCATTTCAACCAACACTTATTGAGCACCTACTGGGTACAAGACCCCTTAGCAGACAATTAGGATGTGAAGATGGAGCCTACTCTCAGGAGCGGGACAGACAAAAGGGTGTCAAGCATGGTAGTAGGATACGGTGAGGGCAGAGGTTGAAGGAAGGCAGAGCTGAGGTCAGGGAGGACAATACAAGATAACCAAAAAAAAAAAAAGTTGCCAGGAAGTGAACTCCAACTCATGGCCACCCCATACTGTCAGTAGAACTGAGCTCCATACAGTTTTTCAGTGACTCATTTTTTACAAGTAGCTCACCAGGCTTTCTTCTAAGCCACCTCTTGGTGAACTCCAACTTCCAACCTTTTCGTTAGCAGCCAAGCCCTTAACCGTTTGCACCACCCGGAGACTCTCTCAATATAAGACAGATGGTGCTAAATACTGGAAGAAACGGTAGTGGGTGTGGATTTTATGCCTCAAGCTCAGAAAGACAAGAAATGTCACAATAATTTTCTCTAAATCAATCCGAGGCTCAGCTTACTGAGCCAGCAGGAAATCATTCCTGAAGTTCCCTTCTTACCCCCCAGGCTCCTGCGAAGATCCCGGGAGTCTTATACAGAGCCACCTTTGGGGATGCCAGTGGTTGTAGGTCCCCACTGGTCACCTTTCTCAAGGCTGTTGCCCAAGCCTTCGAGGTTTCTTGTTGGCAAATGGCAATGCTGCCTCCATGCCGAGTCAGGGTCAGAAACTGCCGGGAAAAGGAGCCCCAATTCCAGGGCCCAGCCTCCTTAGAGCCTCCTCACGGCCATCCCCTCTGGGTCCTGCTACCTCCAGGGGCTCCCTTCTCCTCACAGAACCCCAGACAACACGTCCTTTCTGATCTTCATGAAGGTAGACACTCAATTGCTAAGATTTTTCGTCTGCAGGGAAAAGAATGAAATTGGAGTGTCTTAGTCATCTAGTGCTGCAATAACAGAAATATCACAAGTGGATGGCTTTAACAAAGAGAAATTAATTTTCTCACAGTCTAATAGACTAGAAATCCAAATTCAGGTCATCAGTTCCAGGGAAAAGTTTTCTCCCTCTGTGGGCTCTGGAGCAAGGTCCCTGTCATCAATCTTCTCCTGGTCAAGATGCTCCGCAGGTGCCGGGACCCCAGGTCCAAAGGATGCACTCTGCTCCAGTTGCTGCTTTCTTGGTGGTATGAGGTTCCCCGCCCCTGCTTGCTTCCCTTTCCTTTTATCTCTTGTAAGATAAAAGGTAGTGCAGGCCACAACCCAGCAGACTCCCTTTACATTGAACCAGGGATGTGACCTTAATAAGACTGTTACAATCCCATCCTAATCCTAACACAAAATTACAATCACAAAATGGAGGACAACCACACAATACTGGGAATCAAGGCCTAACCAAGTTGACACATAGTTTGGGGGGACACAATTCAACCCATGACATGGGGATAGCTATTAAAAGGACTCTGCATTTTTTATTCTAGTTCCTTCTTTATTGTTTAGATGTTTCATCGTGAGCATGGATTTTTTTTTTTTAATTAAAATGAGCCACTTCTGTTTACCTTGATCAACCTTCTCCCCAAGCCCAAAATGTGTCTCTGCCTCTCCACCTTGCCTTACTCCCTTTCCCCAGTGAGCTTAGATTTTAAGAAAAACAAAACCAAGAAACAGCCTATTTCAGGCAGCTTCTGCTTTTAATCCTACAACACAAGCCTCCCTTAGCAAGTGAAGACAAAAGCCCTTCTACCTCGCAATGGGGAATACAAGAATACAACACAAACTAATATATTAAGTCATCCCATCTGTCAAAGGAAGACTCAGAAACTGAAGCATTTAGAAAAGGAAAGAAAATTTTACTTGCAAAGAGTGCAAAAGAGTCAGGCTTCAGGACTGGCTCACCAAAAGCAAAACACAGCAAGCCTTTAAAGGAAAACAATTGCAAAATCACCAGGCTCATTTGGTTTAAATTAATCTGTTCAGGGTAAGGAGACAGCAACTTCCTCACAAGATTAGCATATTCACAAATGTCATCATGGGTCTTCAGAAATCAGCATAGCAAGAATCAGGGATAAAATTGACTTTGTTAGAGTCTACGTTTAAGCGAAATGTTTAGGGAGGGATTCGTTATTTTAGAGACCCTGATATTTGGAGTTTGTCTCTGGGTTTACAAGTACGGAGTTGCGTCAGTTCGGTGTCATTTTTCCCCTGGTGTCACATGTAAAGTGCTTAATCATGTTGGAAGCAGGGCACAGTGACAGTCTGGGCTTCTACAGGCCGTATGATCTACAGAGAAAATGCAAAGGGAATCTAAACCACTTGATCAGAGGGGGTCATAAAAGTACCAGTGTGGGGCCTTAAAGTGTGGGCAGAGTTTGGGTACACGGAAGGGAGGAGGGCACAGACACAGGAGCTTGTTCACTGAGCCAGAGTGGCTCACATGGCAGCAAGGGGGATGTAAGGGGAGGTTGAAGGCCAGGCTGAGAACTGTGGATGGGTTCCACCGATGCCTCCACTGTCACAAGGCATCCTCTGTGCCAGTGGCTTCAGAGCCCTCAAACAACAGCCAGACACCAAGGTCATTTAATCCAACCTCTTCCAACACAGATGGGGAAACTGAGGCTGCAGAGTTTGGGTGTGTCCCCAGAATATCTTCAGTGATAGCATCTTAGGCTTTCAGGTGGGGGCAGTGGGGTGGGAGTGGGAAAGGTTGGACTTTTTTTAATAATAAAAAGACATCCAGAGGCAGTAAACGAATAATTTCTTTTATAAGGATCAGCATAAAGCTGGTTGAGGTGGAAGTTAAAGATGTCCCAAATGTCCAACTCTTCCAGGCTGCTGTACCACTCTATCATCTCTAACATCCACTGCTCCCTCTCCCCTCAGTAGTCTCCCTCCTGACTTTGGGGTCCCTAAATCACCGCAAAGCCTCGCAGAGCTCATGAACAGTATAAAAGAAATGACTCACGTGCTTGTGGAGGCTGGCAAGTCCCAAATCTGTGGATCAAGCATAGGCTTCTTCCTGGCTCTCAGTCTCTGCCTAAAGGCACTCAGCTTTCTCCCTCCACGGGCTGGGAAGCCCAATGTGCTGTCTCCTGCTGGTCTCTCCTGCCAGGTCTCTCCTTCCTTGGTGGTGGTGGGCTCTTTCTTCTGCTCTGGAATTGACTCCCTTTTAAGGCAAAACTAACCAATCCCCTTGGTGGGCCACAATTATCTTATTCGCACAGCCCCGCCCAATCACCTGGGTGGGAGTTACAAGACCCTGGCGAGAAAGGCCATGCGAAGTAATCCATCACACCGCAGGCAGGTATGGTTAATCAGGCAAGGACAACTGTGGGCAATGCCTCTTCCTGGTAGCATTTCTGTAAAAATAGCTTTAAAAGGATAAAGACAAGAATGAGAGAAATTTTCTTCTGCTGTTAACTGCCGCTAAAGGCCATTCTCAGGGGAAAGTCCAAACACTGAACAGACTGGGAACACAGACACGCCTCCCAAAGAGGTCAATACTCATTCTGGTAGTTACACTCTGGAGCTTTTTGTTTCTTCTCATGCATTGCTTATTTTAATTAAAAATAATAACCCATGCTTACTGTGAAACATCTAAACAATAAAGAAGGAAACGGGGTAAAAAGCAGGGGCTCTCTTTAACAGCTATCCCCAATCTCACTCTCCTCCCCAAAGACAAATAATCTTAGCAATTTAGTGTCTACCTTTCCAGATGTTTGCACTTATTCTCCAATTCGTGTGCATATAAACCCATTCACTGAAGGGTTTTTCTACCCAAAGGGTATATTATACAATATGCTTTTTGGCTTTGCCTTTTTTTTTTTTTTCTTTACCACTTAACTTCACAAACTTCTTTTCATGTCCTATAGCTTGACCTCATTATTTTAAAAAACTGTACCTTCTATTGTGTAGCTGTCCCCTAACTGATGTAACCATTCCTTATTAATGCACACATAGGTTATTGTCAAGTTTCCTACCAGTATAAATAATGCCACAGTGAACACATGTATTTTTGCCCCAAAATGAATGTATCCTATAGAATAGATTCCTAGAAGTGAAATGCCAGTTCAATGAATGCGTGTGTTTTACACTCTTGGCATCAGTGCAATGTGAAAAAGAGGTTCATTTTGTACCCCCACACTAAGTTAGATATTAATGACTTTTAAAAAAATATTTGTCAGTTTTACGTGTGGGAAACAGTATCACATTTCAACTTGCGCTTCCTTAATTATGAGCAAGAGTCCCTGGATGGTACACACAGTTAACATGCTCCGCTGCTAGCCAAAAGATTGGAGGTATGATTCTACCCAGAGGTGTCTGGGAAGAATGGCCTGGCAGTCTACTTCCAAAAACTCAGCTATAACTCTATGGATCACAGTTTTACTCTGATGCACACAGGGTTGCCATGAGCCGGAGTCAACTCAACTGGTCAATTATGAGTAAGGATGAACAATCTTTTTATTTGAGCCTGTAGTTATGTCAGTTCATATCCTTGAGAAACAGATGCCAACATGACTTAAAGAAGCAAGAGCCATGTTGGGGGACATGAAGGACAAAGTGGAGGGTGCAGGAGTAGAAAGCAAGAGCCATCAGACCTTGGTGTAGGCCTAACAACTGTGAAAGGAGAGAGGGAAGAAATGATTGGGTAGGAAGAGTCTCAAGCCACAGTGCAGTTCTGAGAAAGCCTTGGCCAGGCCAGTGGGGAGTTCCCATCGTCTTGGTCACTATCTGGCAGCAGACTAGGCGAAGCATGGCCTGGAGCGAACACAATGGTCAATCTAAAGACGCTCTGGCTTGAGGCTGTTGATCAGCTCTGCTCCCTGCAGGAGGTTCTCTTGAAGGGAGATGTGAGCAGTGCATCTCCACGGCCACCACATTAGTCCAGTATTTCCTCTTCCAGAAGTTACATGGCCATATTCTTTGCCTCCTTTTTTTTTTCAAATCACATTTTTGCCTTTTTCTTATAGATCTCCATATTATCTTCATATATTTGGTATACTAGCCCTTTCTTATATATGTTGCATGTATTTTCCCCCAAGCTGTGCTTTCTTTGATAAAAGGCAAAGACGTTGCTTTGAGAACTAAGGTGTGCCTGACCCAAGCCATGGTATTTTCAATCACCTCACATGTATGTGAAAGTTGGACAATGAATAAGGGAGACCAAAGAACTGATGCATTTGATTTATGGTACAGGCAAAGAATATTGAATATGAATGGACTGCCAGAAGAATGAACAAATCTGTCTTAGAAGAAGTACAGCCAGAATATCCTTTAGAAGCAAGGATGGCAAGACTTTGCCTGGTGTACTTTGGACATGTTATCAGGAGGGACCAGTCTCTGGAGAAGGACATCACGCTTGGTAAAGTAGATAGTCGGCAAAAGAGAGGAAGACCCTTAACAAGATGGACTGACATAGTGGCCGCAACAATAGGCTCAAGCATAGCGATGATTATGTGGATGGCTCAGGCCTGAGCAGTGCTTCATTCTAAAGTACATAAGATTCCTATTGCTAGGGGACTCTGGAGCCTGAAGACACTGAAGACACCTAACTAGTTAGTCCTCCACTAGGTATCAGGCCACTCCCAGTCACCTCCCCACCTCATCACTCACTTCCTCTAAGTTGTTTTTCAGATCCTCCAGCAGAGCCCTGGAAGAGTCCTGATCTAACCGGCTCAGAGTAGGCTGACATGCGAAGACAGACCATGATGACCGACAAACGGCCCTGGGCTGCCACACATGCTCAATAACGCAAGAGAACTTATGTCAAGGAACCAAAAGACTGGCTAAGGAACCAGAATCACCGGAAATGCATCATCGACAATAGTTGAGCCCTCTTTAAAAGCATTTGGTCTGTTGGCCACTCCCATGCCAAGTCTCGGCCCCGCCTCTTAATAAATAATCAGTAGAAACTACAAACAGGTAGAACCTCTGATCCTGCCTGCGGTTTCCCTCCACCCCTAAATTAATGTGTATGAATATAAACCGTACATTGCTAGCACAGATTAGGGAACTCAGTCTGAGGTCAATACTTCTGAGTTCCTGCTTGCTAGCTTGTGAAATGAACTCTTTCTTCCTCTCAAAACCAGCGTCTGAGAGTTTGGCTCCTTGCGTGCTGGGCACGGACCCACTGGTCCAGTTTGGCTATGAGTTGGAACCAACACAGTGGCACCTAATAATAATAATAAAATGCTTTCTTTTAACTTTGGCTCTGTTTCACTGTATAGGCTTTTTTTTTTTTAGAGTAAAATCTGTTATTTTAATTTTAAGTCTTATGCATCTTACTTAAGAATGTTGTCTTCTTTAAATAGAAAGAAAAAATGGGAGATCTTCTTACTTTGCCTCATAACTTCCCTGGTTGTCCAATACAGTATTGATATATATTTAGAATAAATGATTATATTAGACACCAACCAGCGTTTGATTCAGTTTGCTTCTCATCATTTCCAGTTTTTTTATCATCTAATTATTACAAAATATGTTTCTTTTTGAAATTAGTGCCTTGGCACTATTTTTTCAAGTCAAATCCCATGATTTCCCCCTACAAAGTCATCAATGAGTTTGTAGGGCAGAAAGGAGATCTTTGAGACAGAAGGTATGGGGAAGAATCCGCATTTGAAAGAAGAGTGTGATGTGGCTTCCCTGATGGACTGGGTCTGGAGATGTGCAAGACCCCAGCCCATAGCAAATTCTAGAAGGGAAGAAGAGAAGCTGATGAGGAGCCCACAATTTGTGCACCCTTCCCCCACCTCCAGGGAGAGGGAGAGCCAGTACCAAGGATGGTGACCCACCCCACACATCCCTGATCATCTCCATTGCAGCCTCCTTTTGATTGTCTCCATAGCATCGCACCTAAGCTCTAATTGTGACATGTATAGCTTGGAAGCAGAAGTTTCTTGACATCTTGGGGCTCATTATTAGACAAGTGACTGTAAGCTGTCTGCTGATCACTGGTCTGTTTAGAGAGGGGCCCTGCACAGAGCAGCTGGGGCCTGGGGAGGAGGACCCACCTTGCAAGGGACAGACCAGCCAAAGCCAAGCCAAGCAGGACCTTCTAGTGCCCCGCACTCACCTTATGCCACCTTATCCTCCAATGCCACTCACTGTCAGCTCCTTCCAGAAGCCTCGCAGGGACAGCCCAGCATGTTCTGGGATGCCCTCTACAAAACCCACTCTCCTGTACCTTCTCCTAAACCCCCCTGAGACCACAGCAATTAGCCCCAGATGGTTATCAGTGATCCAAGGCTGTCTTGAGCTCACATTTTTATGTCAGGATGAATTTGGATTCTGAAGCTGATCACCTTATTGTGCAGGTTTTATGAGGGAAAGATTAAATCGTCCTCTGATGTGTGCTTCATTAGGCCCCAAATCCTTGAAGAGTCGTTAAAGCACCTTCTCATTGAAATGCTCCCCATCTCAGCTCTGTGGATATCGGCAGGGATAATCTCACCATTATTTGGCAGCTAAACTGACTGGGAAGCTCTGCCAAATGTGAGGCTGCAGCAGCCCTTTGAGCGTGGCCCTTCTGCAGTTTGTGATCCCCCAGATCCATGAGGGCATCAGGACCAGAGCTAGACCCTATCCTGTCTTTCCCAGGAAAAGACATTTCCCTGATCCTTGCCTAAGGGAGTTTAAGTCTGTCCTAAGTCAGCTACACTCCCACCGTGAGCCCACAACTGCATGTCTAGTCTGTGAGTGGGGTGAGGGTTCAGTCCATGGTCAGGGCTCAGCCTGGGGCTAGGATCAGGGCTCAGTCTAGGACTAAGATAAAGGCTCAGTATGGGACTAGGATCAGTGCTCAGTCTGTTACCAGAACCAAAGCTCAGTGTAGAGGCCGAGTTTAAACCAGAGCTGTGTTTGGGTCTAGGGTCAACATCCAGTCTGCAGCCAGGATCAGGGCTCAGTCTATGACCAGGTTTATAGCCCAGTCTGTGGCCAAGGGTTCACTGACTGACCCTGTCTGAGCATCAACGTTATCTTAGCTCAGGATGCCAGGATTTGATACTTTATCTGAGTACCTCCAGTCTCCAACATCAGCTAGCCCTGTTTCCAGCCAGGCTGTGCCAATAGCCACTAAGAGAGTCAAGCCATTTCAGGAGAGAGGAACCAGACAAGTGTCCGCAGGTGAGATGCTATGTTAGGATGGGGTGGGAAAACACTAAGGCAGAATTGTGAGGGATCTGGAAGAGTAGTGGGAGAAGCCAAGTATCATCAAGGGGTCAGCCTCAGAAAGAGAGGGCAAGAGATTTGGCAATATTTCCAATCCCTTCTCAGCAAAACTTGCCACTTGCTTATTTTTCTGATTTCAGTAGCAAAAAGAGCCAGAATCTTTAGGAAAGGGTTCAAGCTGATGCCAGGAATTCTTTCCTATCACTGCTGAAGGTGGGAGGAAAGTGAGGTTGTTCTGATCAGTAAAAAGCACTCTGGGCTTGTTAGACTTTCTGGGTGACTTTGACGAGTCACACTTCCTCTCCGAACTTCAAGGTGCTCATCGGCAAAATAAGGCATTGGAGTATCTCATCTGCCATGCCCTCTCAGCTCAGCCAACTGGGAAGAAGATGAAAAAAGAGTGCCAGCCTGAAGCAAGAGCTTTGAGAAAGGTCCCAGGCAAGGGACAGGTTCCTGGAACTGGAGTTAGCTGAATGTATCTGGACAGAGTGTGAGAGAGGACAGAAGAAAGATAAGGGCAGACAGACAGGTAGAAGCTACACCCTGCAGGGCCTGTGTGTGATGGAAAGGAGTCTGATTTTTATCTTGTGGACAAGGAAGAACCTTGAAATATTTTAAACAGGAGAGTGAATACCATAGATTTGCCTTTTAGGATGATCTGTCTGGCTGCTGTGTAGAGGATGAATTGGAGGGAACAAGAGCAGAGACAGGGAGGCCAGTGAGGAGGCCGTGCAGTTGTCCAGATGTAAGATGCTGGAAGCCTGGGCTAGAGGGGAAGACAGAGGGAGTGGTGATAGATGAATAAATCTGAGAGTGATTCAGTGGGTACAGTCTATAGAACTTGGAGAACAGTCAGCTGTGGGGATGAGGCAGGGATTAAGTGGAGCTGGTGACTAACAAAGTTTGGTTTGAACAGATAAATGGCAGTGGTACTCACTGGGATGAGAGGACTAGGGGAAGAGAAAGATTGGTCAGGGAAGACGATGGTGCATGGCAATCTGGACCTGTTAAGTTCAAGATGCCTGTAGGACTTCCAAGTGCATGTTCAAGAATGAATTAAGAACTTGGGCTAGAAGTTCAGGAGAACAAACTGGGCTGAGGATATAGATTTGGGAGACTTCAACCATTACCCAGGGATAGGGTACAGGGAGAGAAGAAAAGGAAAACCAGAACAGAGTTATGGGACATCCCAAATACTTAAGGAACCAACAGAGGAAGAGAAATCAGCAAAGAAGCCTGAGAAAGAGTAACCAGAGAGGAAGGAAAAAAAAACAAACTTGAAGAGGTGGTGTATTCGGAATTGAGGAGAGTGAATTATATCTAATGTGGCCAGGAGACTGAGTTATGTGAAAACTCAAAGGATTCAGTGACTGTGGAAGCCACTGGTAACTTTAGAGAGAGCAGTTTCAGGGAGGCTGCAAAGAAATTGAAATGAGTAGAAGAATGAGGTAAGGGAGAGGAAGTGAGGATAGCAAGTGTAGACAACTATAGAAAAGTTTTCTCTGAGGGGGATAGAAGTTTTCTCTGAGGGGGCAGGGAGATGTATTCTAAACTTAGAGAGATTTGAAAATGCGTAAATGCTGGCAGGAAGGATCTAATAGAGGGAGAAATTAAAAATAAGGAAAGAGCTATTGGGGGAAGAATGGGTCATTGGGCATCTGCCATCTGCCATTAAACCAGGCACTTCCCATACATTTTCAACATTTAGTTCTCTCAGCTTGCCTGTGGTTCCACATGACCATGCTTACTTCCTTCACAGCACTTACCAAAAATTTGCAAATTATTTTAATTATTCTTTGGTTTGGTTATTGACTCTCTTTCCTAGTAGGTACACAATAAATATGTGTGGAATGAATGAATGCATGAAAATGATCTAAGAAAGGGTTTTGAAAACTACAAGATACTGTTCACAAAGTAAAGAATGGGGGGAAAACCCTGACTTATAAAGCTTGTACATCACCCAATATATAAAAAACTAGTTGCCATTGAGTTAATTCCAACTCATCGCAACCCCATGTGTGTCAGAATAGAACTGTGCTCCACAGGGTTTTCAACAGCTGGTTTTTCTAAAGTAGATTGCTAGGCCTTTCTCCCACAGCACTTCTAGGTGGACTTGAGCCACTAACCTTTCAGTTAGCAGCCAAGCTCATTAACCGTTGGCACCACCAGGGACTCCACCACATACGTAGTTTCATCTAAACTTTGTGATAACTTTTTAAGGTGGTAATTGTTTTCTCTTTTTCACAAATGAAGAAATTAGACTCCAAAGAGATTTTAAATACTGCCAACAAATGGCATAGCTAATGCTTTGTTGTGCCAAGATTGAAGGCCAGGATTTTATTGGTTCATTTTATTTTTGTTTATTCATTTGTTTTTCTCAAAAACGTGCGCTCATTTCCTGCACCACATGGCCTCTGAGAAGGATGACAAATTCCCTCCCTCCACCTGTCCTCAGGACTGCAGGCCTGGGAACAGAGGTGGGCACAGTCCGTGCGTGTGTTCTAGAACCATCCCCCAGGCTGCTGCTGAGTAGGAGGAGGGGGTGTGGTTGGTGCGAAAGGTGAGGAAAGCCTTCACCAGGATTGTGTGACTGGGATAGAGTTGAAGGACAGTTGGGAGAGAGATTTGAGAGAAAGAACATGGACAGTACCCAACAGTTGTTGGAATGTAGAGGTGAAAAAGAGTGAGAAGTTCAGAGCAGACTCCCAGGTTTCGCACTCAAGGGAATGGATGGCCAGTGCTACCGATGGCTGAGACCTAGAAAAGAGAGAAGGAATAAGTGTGATAAAAAACTAAGGGAGGTTATTTCCACCCTGGATATGCTCACTGGGTGGAGCTTGCAGGCATACAGGTGGTGGTACCCATGTAAAACTCAGGGGAGCTGTCCAAGGTGGGATACAAGGTTGAGAGTGGGCAATACAGCCTTCATCATGGATGCACTTGCCAAGGGCAGTGGAGGCGCTGGGGTAGCCCCAGAAGAGAGTCCATGAGCAATGCTCAGAGCATCAAGTGGTCAACAAGACAGGAGGAGAGAGTCCCTCCTAAATTATTTGGTTGTGGAGACAAAAGACAAGACGAATGAGCTTTTCTGTCTGCTGCCTCAACAGAATATTTTAAAGCCTCCCTGGATAAATAAGCTGTCATCTACCACCCAACCCTCTATCACCTGAAGCAGCTTGAGGAAAAGATAATGCTGAGGGGTTGAGTAGTCTGAGCTGCTGATGCCTAATTACTACACAAAACAAACGTAGAGAGCTGTAGGCAGAGAAGGGCCTGTCGACTGCCAAGGATGGACAACCATTTTCCCACTCTAGGGAAGGGATGGAAACTAAGCTTTGACACTTATTGAGCACCTACTGTGTGCCATGTGCTTGGCATGTGTCATCTTATTTAATACAGGGTAAATGGTATCATCCCATTTTCAGATAAGGGAACAGAGGCTCAGAGAAGCCTGGTGATGCACCCAAGTTAAAGGAATCACATCAGGGTTTTCCCACTGCACTTCACTGTCTCCCTGGAGAAGGGCAAGTTTGGTTCTCTCGCTCCCCACCCCCCAATCCTGCAGAGGCAAGCCCAGATGCCATGCTCACGATTTTTCAGATCTGTTTACTGTTTTCATGAGATGTCAGTTCGTAAGAAGTAAAACTGTTGGGCTCAGCAGTAGGGCAATAACTATAAAGAAAAGTGCCATTAGGAGCATGGACTTTAGCTCCCAACATTACTGTACATTCAAAGCAGATTTCCAAACCACCATTTGACACAAATGGTAATTCCAGAGGAAGCCATTTGCCACTTTTCTCCTATTCTGCCCCAGACACGTCTGTCCAAGGTCGAATCAGGAAGATGGAAAGTTGGTGAGAGAAGCTTCCGAAGCAACCAGGTAATGGCTGATGAGGTGCTGGACTGCCCTTCGAGGAGATGTCAACAGTACTCTGACTCAGGGGACAGATCAGTTGATTCTTTCTACCTTTCCCCTTTCCTGATCTTATAGATGGGGAAATCAAGGCCAGAAAGGAGCAGTGGTCAGACTGTGATGCAATCCGATCCCAAATCCCTTGAATCCCAGCCTATGGTAATCTTCCCAACACAACATGCAGCCTCCTAAAAGAGGCTGAGAAATCCATTTATAAGGAAAAGTTATTCATGTATTACTTGTATAATTAAAATTATTTTAGTTAATTTTTCCTTTAAAAGAGAATTCCAATATATACCTTCCAGTGCAAATGGACAAAGACTACATCTCTCCAAAAGAGAACAAATATCCAAAGAACAACAAGAATGTGTCTAGCACTATCTTTAATAATTTGCTTATTTACCACACTCTAGCCACGCTGGCTTTTTTTTTTTTTTTTTGGTTCCTTGAAGCTCCCAGCCTTGTTCCTACCTTAAGACCTTTTCACTTACTATTCCCTCTACCCAGAACACACTTCCCTAGACTTTCATGGGTAGATTTCTCTTGTCACTGAGATCTCAACTCATATGTCACCCTCTGAGAAGCCTTCCCTGAATACCCTACCTCTGGCAACCACACAGTCACTCCCCATAATATTGGCTCCAAAACTTGAGCACGAATCAAATCTACCTGATGGGATGATTAAAATATAGGTGGTACAACGGAGCCCCCCCCCACCAGAGTTCAGTAGGTCTGGGGGTGGTTCTGAGAATTTACACGTCTAATAGTTTCCAAGGTGGTGCTGATGCTATTGGCCAGGAACTACACTTTGAGAACCACTGCTCTATAACATCATCCCGTTTTATTGTCTTCATAATAAAGTATTTATCACGGTCCGAAATTATCTTAGTAACCTTTTCAGCTACTTTATTATGGTCTGTCTTTCATACTGAGTGGAAACTTTGTGAAAGCAGGGTATCTATCTTGTTCACTGCAGTATCTCCAGGACCTAGAATATGGGTCTAGATAAAGATGGGTGCACAATGAGTATGTGTTGAATGAATGAGTGGATGGATGGATGATGGATGAGTGGGTAGGTGGATAGGTAGATATATGGATAGTCACCTCAGCCTCTGGATTCCTACTTCTCTGCATGCTATCCTGTTCCATACTAAGTTGATTCACAAGCAAAACCAAACCCCTTCTTCAGTTTCCAAAATCTCATTGATACAAAGCAAGACTCGAGAAAATTTTGCCAAAGATTTTGGGGGGCCATGACTAGGAGACACATATTACAAAATGACAAATGACTTAAAACCACACACAGGTGGACCTACTCTTAAAGGCCCTTTTAGCTACTCCATCACCCAAAGTGGTCCCCAGTCTCCTGTCATCTTGAAGCCTCTTCTATCTTCCTCCTTCTCCTCGTTACCTCCCTGCTCTTCCTTTCCTTCTCAAATAATTGAAAATGAATTTCTCTCATTTTCCCACATAACCATGAATTTCTCATTGCTTGAGGTTCCCAAATAGGCCAGTATGCCCTTTTAAAATTCCTGCTTCTTTGAGACTCAGGCCAGTTACATAGTCCTCTCCCCATGTTTGTTGTAACCTTCTGGAAACTCTCCCTCATTCAATGAGGACTTCAGTCCCAGCTCACTGACTTCACCCTGAATGGCTTCAGGAAACAGGTCAACTACTGATAGGTGGGAGGAGGGGATAAGAAGTGTGATGAGAGTGAGGAAAATTTGAAATAATTGATGTGAACAGTGGAGGAGTGAGGTGGCTAAAGAAATACAAGTCCAGCTTCTGGAAGGTCCAGTTGGAACTACTGATGAGTAAGTCAA
The DNA here is from genome assembly GCF_030014295.1 of Loxodonta africana. Taxonomy (NCBI): domain Eukaryota; kingdom Metazoa; phylum Chordata; class Mammalia; order Proboscidea; family Elephantidae; genus Loxodonta; species Loxodonta africana. The sequence goes on from NC_087365.1 coordinate 42,722,054, forward strand.
GGAATAGAGAATCCAAGATGTGGCGAGCCATCCAATTACTTCCTTTTCCATTCCCTTAGCCAGCCACTGTGAGGGTCTCTCCCTGAACCTTATCATCTTCTGAAACTTCCCCCTCCAACATCACTAAACCATATATCCCATTCCAACCTTCTCTTCATCCACCTTGCATAATCAAGCACCCCACTGCAGCCATTCTTCAATCTCATTAGAACCTCCAGCCCATCAACCACCCCTCTTCCTCCCACCCATGGGATCCTCCTGTCTTCCCTTTCTTCCTTTTCTCATTTATATCCCAAAAAACCAAAAACCCAAACCGATTGCCATCGAGTCGGTTCTGACTCATAGAGACCCTATAAGACAGAGTAGAACTGCCCCATGGGGTTTCCAGGAAGCACCTGGTGGATTCGAACTGCCAACATTTTGGTTAGCAGCCGATCTCTTAACCACTGCACCACCAGAGTTTCCATTTATATCCCATTATGTATTTATCATTACTATACTGCCTTCACCTCCTCTGTCTCTCCATCACATCTATTGGCAATAGTCCAATCCTAAATAAATCAACCGTCTTCCTCCCATGTTGTCCCTGGGGAAACATTGCTGGACAAAACCACACAATAGTAACACATAAAATCTCCACTGTTCAACACCAACTTTGCCATGGAGACAATGGTGGCCAACGGAGAGTCTTAAATTTGAAAGTGACCCAATCATATTTATATTGTAGAAAGACCATTTTTGCAAGAAATTTAGACGGAGGATCCAAGTTCAAGTTTAAGCTCTGCACTAGGAAGCTTCGAGACCTTGGACAAGTTACTTAATCTGAGTTTCAGTTTCCTGATGCACTCACGGCACTCAACGGAAAAGTACTGAATGAATAATACTGTGTTCAATATCAATACCACATTCAGAAAAAGTGCCTTGTAAACTGTACAGCATCCTATAAATATTATCTATTATCTTTATCCCTAGTTTATAACTCCTTTGAGAGTAGGGCTCATCCCTTATTTGTGTTTGTATATACACCTCCCAGCACCTCATACACTGAAAATGCTCTGTAAGTGTGTTAAGGTATAAATAAACATATCACACTAATGAACATTTAAAGAGAGTAAAACGTTGCCAATACCTGGCTTGTGGAAGCTTCTCCTTCCCCCTCCCATTGTGATCTTTGCTCTAATTTGATTTTTCTCTGTTCTGGCCCATATGCAGAAATTAGTCTGTTTATAGAGAGATGCCTGCCTCCTCCATTCCACAGATCAGAAGACCAAACAATGAATTATTAGAAGGCCGCTTTGACAGATTAACCACCAGTTTTTGTAGAGTTGATCCCAACTCATGGTGATGACCCCATATGCATCAGAGTAGAGCTGTGCTCCACAGGGTTTTCAATGGCTGATTTTTCAGAAGTAGATTGCCAGGCCTTTCTTCCAAGATGCCTCTGGGTGGGCTCAAACCTCCATCCAACCTTTCAGATAGCAGCCAAGCACATTAACTGTTTGTACCACTGGTGAAAGGTTAAGATTTTGAAAGTTTGGTTTTGATGCATTCAACAGCATGATCCAGTGCCTCTTTGATCACAGAGTTTGGTTTATGCTATTCTTCTGAGATTATTGCTCCCAATTACTTAGAAGTCCCAGAAACGGGGCTTCCTCTCAGAGCTATCCAGTCACCCACATCCCTGCAAATACTGCCTTTCACCTGCATGGGTAGAAGCAATCACTGCTCAGACCACTCTCACATTCAAGTTCTAATATTGCCTTGGAATTACTTTTTAATTTTAGGAGACACTGGGAATTTGGCCAATGAGCTGTTAAAACCTGTGATAAAAAAAGACCCTAAAGATGGGTTGTTTGTCCTGTTTGGAGAAGGATGAAGCAAATGAGACTAAGCCAATCCCCCCTGCAGAAATAGACCCCAGGTGGCTTTGAGACTTGGACCAGTTTTGTGATGCTATGCCTGGAAAATTCACCTCTGAGTCTCCCAGGCTCACAGTCATTGCTCAATAGGGCATTACCTTTCTGTTTTTACTAGTTAGTTGACAGTGTTCAGGACTGTCAGGTAGGGGGCACCTGAAGAGTATAATGCCTCCCATGAGAATGGCAAAAAACAACAAAGTCCTTACTCTTTGTGGTGGCATCAGCAAATCTGAACATCCCTATATGAAATTTCAGAGGCCCTGGGAGCCCCTACCTTCTCTCTCTGCTCTGTGCTGTCACAGGCTTTCTCATGAACTCCTTCCCTGAAATTTAAATATTGGGCACAGGGACAAAGAAATCACAGAAAAGTTGGGTTCCATTCCATGCCATTTACCACCCATCTGTCAGTTCGTCGTACTGTGATGGCTTACATGTTGTTGTGATACTGGAAGCCATGTCACTAGTACTTCAAATACCAGCAGGATCACCCATGGTGAACATGTTTCAGAGGAGCCTCTTATAGTCTAGGAAAAAAGACATAGCAATCTACTTCTAAGAATCAGCCAATGAAAACCTTACGGACCATAAAAGACCATTGTCCTACTCACTTGCTTTGGACATATCATCAGGAGAGATCAATTGCTAGAGGGAGACATCATGTTTGGTGAAGTTACAGGGCCATAGAAGGCAAAGGAGACCCTCAGTGAGATGGATTGGTACAGCAGCAGAAACAATGGACCTGAACATGCTAACAACTGTGAGGATTTTACAGGTCTGAGCAAAGTTTCAGTCTGTTATACATAAGGTCACTATGAGTTAGAGTCTACCAGATGGCACATATCTCTCTCTATCGATTTCCTTCCATACTGCTCCTGCTTCCAATCACTAGGCGTTACCTTGATTCTCATACCTGGTTCTTCATCCCCCAATATGGGCTCTGAGAGCCTCCATTTTGTGAATTAGCTAGGGTTGTTTTCTGATCCTTGTAATCTGATCTTTGTGGAAAGCAGGACCGTATTCTCTGGATTCTCCTGTATGTTTCCCTACACACAGATGATATAAACATCTGGCAAAGAGGTTGACTCTGTGGACACATCTGCTTCAAGTGATGTGGGACTGAACTACTTCCCCTTTCCTTCTGCAACAGACATGCATCGGGTGGAGATAAACACTCCTAGCCCTGCCCCAGGTCCCTAGGGGCAGTATAGAAGTTGCTGGTGGAACTTCAAGTTCAGTGATTTTTGCCTGCCTTGTGAAGCTCAGTCCTACAATCAACTGTTCAAATAGTGAGCAAGAAAAGTGACTCTCAGAGGCAGAACCATTTGCCAAAAGCAACACATGGTCTTTAGCTATCCCTGAAGGAGTGTAGTAGTCAGTCCCGTACTGTTGAGATGTATCAGGCTGAGAATTCCTGGAGGATGCAAAATGCAACTCTTACGCGCAATTTTTCTGTCTGAAGTTCTTTCTATTCACTTCAAGGGGCATCACAAAATCCATTTAACCATGCTTAATTTAATATATGTGGGAGCAGATTTGTCCAGCTCCCCAGTTCCGCACTGCTCTTGCACTGGCAAGAGAGTCTGTAGCCTTCCTTAATGAGCTCATAGTCAGAGTCCAGCCCTTCCCTCTAATAGAGAGCCTTCCTCTAAGGAAGCCCAAGGGTTGCCAAGCCATTTTGTACAACCTTCCCCATAGAGCACTGTATCAGTCAGAGCAGGCCAACAGATGTAACAAACAATCCCAAAATCTTAGTGGCAGAGCACAATAAAGTTTATTTCTCATGTCACAGTCCAGGTCAGTTGGAGAGGTAGTGATTTCTGCTCCAGGCAGTCATATAGGTACCCAGGCTCTATCCATCTTGTAACTTCACTTTCTTCTAAGAACTTGGAGCTCTTAGCCAGTAGATGGTGAAAGAGAGAGAATGTTAAGAACTGCACGAGAGATTTTCACAGACCATGTCAGGAATTAGTCTACATTGCTGTTGTTGTTAGATGCCATTGAACTGGTTCTGGCTTATGGAGACCCTATGTACTACAGAATGAAACACTTCCTGGTCTTTCACCATGCTCACAACCATTGCTATACTTAAGCCCGTTGTTGCAGCCACTGTGTCAGTCTGTCTCATTGAGGGTCTTCCTCTTTTTTGCTGACCCTGTACTTTACCAACCATGACGTCCTTCTCCAGGGACTGATCCCTACATTTCTTCTGCCCATATTCCATTGACCAGAACTTGTCACGGGGTCTCACCTAACTGCAAAGGAGTCTGGGAAATATAGTCTAGCTACATGTCCAGGAGGAAAGAGAATGGAGCTTGGTAAACAAAGGAATACTACTGACCCTTAGCATCTGGGTTGTTGTGGAGTAGGGTCTTCCTCCCCTGGACTGTGAGCTCCTCAAAAGCAGGAACTGATTTCATCTTTGCTTCTCTGGCTCATAAACTCCAGACTGTGAACTCAGGTAGAATGATCCCAAAGGTGGTCCAGGAATGGAGCTGAAGTCACAAGCTGAGCACACCACCCAACGAGCTGTCAAGTAACTGGCACATAAAAGCAAATCATGATAAAGACCACCAGACAGGAGCCTGACAACCACAGCTGATCCAGGGGACTTAGGGCAGGGCTGTCAAGAGAGTATAGAGAACCCTAAGCTGAGGAAACAGCCTTCAATGACAGTAGGGACAGTTCTGGGAGAGGAACCAACCCAGCTGGGACTTAGAGCTTAAAAGTCCACTCATCAACATATTAAACCTTGCCGCAAAAGAGAGCAAGCCTTAACGTACCTGCCATACAGTTGCAAGAATTGAAGGATTCTGCCCCAAGTCAGCTAACACTAGAACCTAAGTCTTCTACCTAAGGGACTACATGAACCCACCAGACTATATTTTTGCTATTAATCCATGGGCATTAAGGGACACATCCTTTGGGGAATTCTGGAGCCCCATAAAAGAGCTGAACAGTAGAGTTCAAAGGGCAGCTCAAGAACACGAAGTATTATGATGACATGTGCAAAGAGCTGGAGATAGAAAACCAAAAGGGAAGAACACACTCGGCGTTTGTCAAGCTGAAAGAACTGAAGAAAAAATTCAAGCCTCGAGTTGCAATAGTGAAGGATTCTACAGGGAAAATATTAAACGATGCAGGAGCATCAAAAGAAGATGGAAGGAATACACAGAGTCACTACCCCAAAATGAATTGGTCAACATTCAACCATTCAGGAGGTAGCACATGATCAGGAACAATGGTACTGAAGAAGTCCAAGCTGCACTGAAGGCATTGGCAAAAAACAAGCCTCCGGGAATTGATGGAATACCAACTGAGATGTTTCAACAAACAGAGGCAGCATTGGAAGTGCTCACTGATCTATGCCAAGAAATTTGGAAGACAGCTACCTGGCCAACTGACTGAACAGATCCATATTTATGCCTATTCCCAAGAAAGGTGATCCAAACAAATGCAGAAATTATCAAGCAATGTCATTAATACCACATGCAAGTAAAATTTTGCTGAAGATCATTCAAAAGCTGCAGCAATATATCAACAGAGAACTGCCAGAAATTCCAGCTGGATTCAGAAGAGGATGTGGAACCAGGGATATCATTGCTGATGTCAGATGGATCCTGGCTGAAAGCAGAGAATACCAGAAGGATGTTTACCTGTGTTTCATTGACTATGCTAAGGCATTCAACTGTCTGGATCATAACAAATTATGGGTAACATTTTGGAGAATGGAAATTCCAGAACACTTAATTATGCTCATGAGAAATCTGTACATGGATCGAGAGAAAGTCATTCGAACAGAACAAGGGGACACTGCATGGTTTAAAGTCAGGAAAGGTGCGTGTGTGTCCGTGTTGTATCCTTTCACCAGACCTATTCAATGCATATGCTGAGCAAATAATTCGAGAAGCTGGACTATATGAAGAAGAACAGGGCATCAGGATTGGAGGAAGACTCATTAACAACCTGCATTATGCAGATAGCACAACCTTGCTTGCTGAAAGTGAAGAGAACTTGAAACTCTTACTGATGAAGATCAAAGACCATAGCCTTCAGTATAGATTACATCTCAATATAAAGCAAACAAAAATCCTCACAACTGGCCCAATAAGCATCATGATAAGCAGACAGGAGATTGAGCTTGTCAAGGGTTTCATTTTACTTGGATCCACAATCAACACCCATAGAAACAGCAGTCAAGAAATCAAAAGACATACTGCATTGGGCAAATTGGCTGCAAGAGATCTCTTTAAAGTGTTAAAAAGCAAAGGTGTCACTCTGAGGACTAAGGTGTTCCTTACCCAAGCTGTGGTATTTTCAATTGCCTCATATGCATGCGAAAGCTGGATACTTAATAAGGAAGACCAAAGAAGAATTGACGTCTTTGAGTTTTGGTGTTGGCGAAGAATATTGACTATACCGTGGACTGCTAAAAGAACGAACAAATCTCTCTTGGAAGAAGTACAACCAGAACGCTCCTTGGAAGCAAAAATAGTGAGACTGCCTCTCACATACTCTGGACATGTTGTCAGGAGGGATCAGTCCCTGGAGAAGGACATCATGCTTGATAAAGTACAGGGTCAGCAGAAAAGAGGAAGACCCTCAGTGAGATGGATTGACACATTGGCTGCAACAATGGGCTGAAGCAATGATAACAGTTGTGAGGATGGCATAGGACTGGGCAGTGTTTCTGTTACGTATAGGGTCGCTATGGGTCAGAACCATCTAGACAGCACCTAACAACAACAAGAACAACATACCTCTCTCTGGAATGACCTGTGCTGTCTCCTGCTTTGTGTAACCAGGTGACCACATATGCCTGGCAATGAGTTTCATCACCCAGGAGTCTGCCTCCTGTTTTCAAAATATTTTAAGTGATTTCCCACATTTAAAAATCAAGACATTTCACATAAAAATCTGAAGTCCTGGCTTTTCTTTTTAAGAAAGTCAGGCGGTTCAGCCACCATGGGTTCAATTCCTGCAAGCTGACAGTCACCCAAAGCTGTGTACCAGCTGTCCCAGTAGACAGGATGTGTCCATCAGGTTTTCATAGCCCCACCTTCCCCTTTTTCATCTTTCCAGCCCATGTTACTCATTTAATGCATCCACTTGGCCCCTGTGGTCATTTGAGTTTGCAATCCCTACCGATGCATTTTTGGGTCTCCAATCACTTATTTCCTCAATCATTCATTCATACAGGCGGCAGGTATTGAAAATAAGACATGACCCTGCCCTCAGAGAGTTCACAGTCTGGAAAGAAAGACAAACACAGAAACATACCGTTGCAAATGTGGGTTGTTCTGTTTTAAGTGCTGTGGGACCCAGATTTTTAATCTTATATCGTACCAGATACTATTGGTGCCTAACCCACAACCCCTTGGCACTCACCATTCCCATGCCAGGTAATGGCTTTTTACTGCAAAAGCCTGCAACTCTCCCTCTGAGCACTCCTTGCATGCAGACTGGGAGTGCTGGAGAATAAATGCCCCTGGGAACAGCCCTCAACCAATGAACAAGAGATGGTGGATAAATACCCTAGCTCCCTCACACCTCAGGTGGGGTGGCCCTGTTGTGCTACCTACTAGAAGTTCCCCAGTTGCACACAGCAATAACCGGTTAAATAAGGTTCCCTACCTGCCCTTCCCTGTCCCACTTTCCCACTCCCTGTCACTTCCTTAGATCACCTCCCAGGTAAGCCAGTTGCGTTCACTGGGCTCTGGAGGAGCCCAATCTGGGATATGCACCAACAAGTAAATGGGGTGTACAGCCCTTCAGAGTCCTTTAAACTCGAATGGAAATTTACTGTCAATTAGCCTGGAGTGGATTAGGGCATAAGCCCAGACAATTCACTAGCTTTCCTAAAAAATTAGTAGTTATAATAATCAAGCTAATGAAAACACTGCCTGAGCAAATGCAGGGCTTGTGTGTTTTGGCACTTGGAGCTGCTGATTTTCGTCTCTTCATGGTGTTTCTGCATATTAAATCAGATTATTCAGTCCCTGTTTAAGGAGGTCAACCCCATACCTGAGTGACCTTCCTTTCAATTAACCCTTGGCTGCTGCTTTTTGAAAGAAAGACCAAATCCAACCCACTGCCGTCGTGTCGATTCCGACTCATAGCAACCCTGTAGAACAGAGTAGAACTGACCATAGTGTTTCCAAGGCTGTAAATCTTTACAGAAGCAGGCTGCCGCATCTTTCTCCCATAGAGCAGCTGGTGGGTTCAAACTGCTGGCCTTTTGGTTAGCAGCCGAGTGCTTTTAACCACTGTGCCACCACAGCTCCTTTGAAAAAAGGAAGACCAGTGAAAATCATGGAATAGCCAGGACTTGGGAATGACCGATGGCTGAGCATCTTTGTGCCAGGAACTTTCTGTATGTTATTTCAACAGTTCCTCCCCACTGGACTTTGAGGGAGACAATACCACTCTCACTTTCTAGGGGAGGAAGAGGGATCACTTGTCAGAGATCACATAGCCCAAATCCATCTGACTCTAAACCCATACTATTGCCTCCTCATTAAAGTGTGTTTGTGTTCCTGTGTCTGTAGAATGGAATGAGGAAAGAGGGAGAGAGTGTATGGAGGCAGGGACCCGGGTACAGGGAATGGCCACCAGCCTGCAGGCTGCTGCTCTCTCTGACCTGCCTGGAGAAGAATGCTGGCAGACTAGGCAGTAGCATAGCAGGATGAAATTATGAGCAGAAGAAACAAGGAGGAAATTTTTTTTTTTTTTTTTTTTTGCACCAGAGGTCATGAGCAAGAGTTCAGTGTAGCTCAGAAGTGTCCAGGGGCTGCTTTAAGAGCAGTTAATGCCTTTTAAAGAAGCTGCTAGAGGAACAGATAGTAGTGATGGTTGCACATGATTAATGTAGTTGATGTCACTAAACTGTGCATGTGAAAAACATTAAATTGGCAAAAGATATGTTATATATACATTTTTACAAGAAAAAGTAAATTAAAAAAAAAAAAGAAGCTGTGATTCTGGGAATATGACGGCATAAACAAACCATCTTTCCAACCCTCCCCAAAAAATACAACAAGAAATACAAGGAAACGGTGCTCAGCTTTGAGGGACTCTGATTTGAGGAGCAAAGGAAAGCAGCAGGGAACTGCAGACAGGCATGAATCAACAAATCAACAAGTCCTGTACAGTAGGAAAACTGCTTCTCCCATCATCCCTGCCCCTCCCCCAGCCATGCAGTCCACCAGCTGCTGTGAACTGGGGTAGTAGTCCCCAGAAAAAGAGCTTGCTTCCCTAACCACCACAGCCCCTGCCTGTACAAAGAGACAAGACCCCAAGCTTCTGCCCTAATATCAACAAGGCAGACCTCCCTGGGGGTCTGTTTGGAGCATTGCCAGCACTTCCCTACATAGACACTGTTGGTTCCAGCCTACTGTGAATTGCTAAATAAAGCCCATGCAGTGGAGCCTGCTCTCATAGTCAACACTCTACCTAACTCCCTGTGCAACCCTTATCACAGACCTCTGAACAATAGGACAGACCTCCTGGGGAGTCAGCTCTGGTCTGTCTGCTCCCCCTTTCAGCCAGTGCTCAGGACTGCTGACTTAGGCTGTTGTTTGCTAAGAAGCAGGCTCCTTTATTGGAGGCTACACCCACAGCCAACATACTACAAGAAGAGGTCTTATAGCAACAAGGCAAAACTCCCTGGATAACTGTTTGGAGCATAACAGCCTCTCCCTCACCTGGACACTGGCACTTGCAAGCCTGCTGTGAATTGCAACAGAAGGGTCCTGCTGTGGAATCTGCTCCCATAGTCATCACTCTATCTGCCTTTCTGTGTACCCTATAGCTCAGTTTAGGTCTTTACTCAACCTTACAGTTGGTGTAAGGACTGCTGACTGAGGCTGCTGTGTGCTAGAAAACAAGCAGCTTGAGTGGAAGCTACACTCACTGCCAACACACTATGGGGTTGGCTCTGATAGGAACAAGGCAGACCTCCCTGGGGGTCTGTTCAGAGTGTGACTATACTTCCTCCAACTAGTAACTATCAGCTACTTGACTGATACAAATTCCTGAAGAATATTCCCTAAGGGGGAGTCAGGAGATGGTTCGCCTAAGTGGAGACTGCTCCCCCAAGCACCACTGGGCCACTGGGGCTCTAAACCAACAAGACAGATCTCTCAGAAGTCCTTCTGGGGATGCCAGTCTCTCCTCTTCCTCCTGAAACAGAGGAAAGTTTGCCTGTGGTTCCCCTGAATGCAAGCTCAGATATAAGCAGCCCCCACAAAGCAGGGAAGGAAACGCTGGGTAAAACCAGAGGGCACCACCCAGCCCCAAAGGGAACTCACTGGGTGTGAGTTTTCCAACTAGAAATGTGGTTACAGAAATACAGAAGGGAAGGGGGTAATAACCAAATAAAGGGGACTGCACCCCCTGGTGGACAGATTGATTAGTATATGATATCTTGACTGATTGGAGGTGTCCACTGGTGGACAGACTGACTACAGCATGTTCTGTGGTGTTTTCAAAGAGATTGAAAATTGAAAAACGAGATCTGGAACTTTTGAATCTCAATTAAACCAGAGAGGGAGAAGGAGTTATCATAGAGAGGAAGAAGAAATGATAAGCAAATGCCTAAGGCTCTGCACAACTAAGAGTTTCTGGCAGAAAGCAGTGTGGGCAAAAACACCAAACACTGGGGAAAACTGAGAAAGTTAACACCCTTGAAAATTCCAATGCTCCAACAAAAAAATCACAAGACACACAAAGAACAGAGAAACAGTGGTCCATCCAAATGAACATGACAAAGGGAGTGAAAGCGCTTCTGCTCTTCTTGTTAGATGCCATTGAGTCAGTTTCAATTCATAGCGACCCTACGTACAACAGAACAAAACACTGCCTGGTATTGCACCATCCACATGATCGTTGTTATGCTTGAGCCAATTGTTGCAGCCACTGTGTCAATCCATCTCTTTGAGGGTCTTCCTCTTTCTTGATGACCCTCTATTTTACGAAGTGTGATGTCCTTCTCCAGAGACTGATCCTTCCTGATAACATGTCCAAAGTATGTGAGATGATGTCTCATCATCCTTGCTTCTAAGGAGTATTTTGGCTGTGCTTCTTCCAAGACAAATTTGTTCACTCTTTTGGCAGTCCATGGTATATTATTTACTATTCTTCACCAACATCATAATTCAAAGGCATCAATTGTCTTCAGTCTTCCTTATTCATTGTCCAGCTTTCATATGTATATGAGGCAAATGAAAACTCCATGGCTTGGGTCAAATGCACCTTAGTCCTTAAAGTGACATCTTTGCTTTTAAACACTTTTATAAAGGTCTTTTGCAGCATATTTGCCCAATGAAGTACATCATTTAATTTCTTGACTGCTACTTCCATGGATGCTGATTGTGGAAGTAAAATGAAACCCTTGATAAATTCAATCTTTTCTCCATTTATCGTGATGTTGCTTATTGGTCCAGTTGTGAGGATTTTTGTTTCCTTTATGTTGAAGTGTAATCCATACTGAAGGCTATGGTCTTTGATCTCCATCGATAAGTGCTTCAAGACCTCTTCATTTTCAGCAAGCAAGGTTGTGTCATCTGCATATTGCAGGTCATTAATGAGTGCTCCTCTTCTTCATATAGTCCAGCTTCTCAGATTATTTGCCCAGCATACAGATTGAATAAGTGTGATGAAAAGATACAACCCTGACAGCTTTCCTGACTTTAAACCACACAGTATCCCCTTGTTCTGTTCGAACAACTGACTCTAGATCTATGAAAGTGCATCTAGGAATGACCAAATAATAAAAAATGTAAAAATATAATACAGCAACATTAAACATAATTAAAGAACAAAGAGAAAACATAGACAAAGAGCTAAAAGAAATAAGGAAAACAATGCAAGAACAAAAAGATCTAAAAAAGAGATATTGCAACTAAAAGGGGCAATAACTAAAATGAGAAACGCAACAAAAGGACTTACCAACAGATTAAATCAAGCAGAAGAAAGTACCAGTGAATTAGAGGATAAAATAATTAAAATTACATATGCTGAAGAGCAATAATAACAGAGCCTCACTAAATGTATAATTTCTTTTATAAGGATCAGCACAAAGCTGGTTCCTATGAGGTAGAGATTAAAGATGTCCCAAATGTCCAACTTTTCCAAAGTGCTGTATCGCTCCATCATATCTAGCATCAACTACTCTCCCTCCCCTTAGTACTGTCCCCTCCAGTCTTTGGGTTCCATAATTAGCTGCAATGTATCACAGAATTCACAACACATAATTACAGTTAAGTGGTTTATTAGGGAAGTAACAGGGTACAACTTGGGATCAGGAATGACTCAGAAGTAACAGGAACAACTCAGAATATAGTTCTTAATCAGTACAGTTTCTTCTCACCCTCTCCTGCCAGGCCCTCCTAGGGGACTTCTTGGGCAAGTGAAACAATCCTTAGCTCCATGGGTTGGCAAGCCCTACTACAGCTGTCCTGCACCTGTCTCGAGGCTCATGCTATATCGCACTGCTATGGTTATTGTTACTACCGCCCTTCTGTCTCTCACTGCCTTTCATGTTAAAGTTCTTCTGTCTCTCTTTGTGTCTCCCTTTAAGCCTAGCAAGATGGCAAAAGTGACTAATACCCCCGTTACTGTTTCATACACCTTATTTGCATGGTCCCACTCCCACAAAGGTCCCATGCACATTGTTTGCATTAGCAGCAAGTTGTCCATTCCGCTTGGTGGGCTATAAGCACCTTATCTGCATAGTTTCACCAAATCATTGTGAAGGACTCACAAAGGCTATAGTTAGAAGAACCATATTAAGTAAGTCACACTCAGGAAGGCTGAGCACAGTTTAATGGAATTGTGGGACAATAACAAAAGACCTAATATACGCATCATGGAAATTCCATAAGGAGATGAGAGAGAGAAAGGCACAGGAAGAATATTTGAAGAAATAATGAAAGAAAATTTCCCAGTCTAATGAAGGACATGAATCTACAAATCTAAGAAGCTTAAAGAACCCCAAGCAGGATAAACCCAAAGGCATCTACACCAAGAAACATCATAGGCTCTCAAAAAAGTAAAGATCAAGAGAGAATCTGAAAGCAGTGAGAGAAGCAAAGAGTCACATAAAAAGGATCCCCAATAAGATTAAGTGCCAATTTTTCCTCAGAAACATTGGAAGCTAGGAGGCAATTCAATGAAATATTTAAAGTGCTGAAAGGAAAAAAAAAAAACTTGTCAACCCAGATACTATACCCAGCAAAAGTATACTTCAAGAATGAGGGTGAAATTAAAACATTCACAGACAAACGGAAGCTGAGAGAGTTCATATCCACAAGACTAGACCTACAAAAAATACTATGGGAGTTCTGTAGGTGGAAGGGAAAAGACACTAGAAAGTAACTCAAAGTTATACACAAAAGGAGAGATCCCTAACAGAGGCAAAAGCATGGACCAGCATAAGGGCTAGTAATAAGGTATTCATGCTTGATAATTTGAAATGTTTTATCCTTCATGTTTTTTTTAATAACAAATATATAAAAGGCAAGGATAACATAATGTTACCGGCCACATGAAATATAAAGATGTAATTGGTGATAAAAACAACAAAATATGGAAGAGGAATGGTGTAAATGAAGAATTCCTTGTATGTTATTAAAATTAATTTGGTACCAACTTACCGTAAAATGTTATAAATACAAAGCCCTAAATGTAATATTCATAGCAACCACTAAGAAAATATATTAAAAAAAAAAAAATGAAAGGAGAAGGGAACTAAAGAGGCTCACGGCAATAAATCAGCAAAACACAAAAGCAAGCATAAAAAAAAAAGCATTACTGAAGGACATAGACAAAGAACGTTTAAGACACACACAAAAATACATCAAAGTGGCAGAAATAAGTCACTTCTTAATTAGTAATTACAGTAATTGTAAATGGATTCAATGCTCCAATCAAAAGGCAGAGAGTGGCAGAATGTACATTTAAAAAAATGATCCAACTATATGCTATTTACAAGATACACAACTTAAACCTAAGGACACAAATAGGTTGAAAATGAAAGGATGAAAAAAAAATTCCATATGTCATAGATTGAATTGTGTTCCCCAAAAATATGTATATCAATTTGGCTAGGTCATGATTCCCGGTATCGTGTGACTGTCTACCATTTTGTCATCTAATGTGATTTTCCTATGTGTTGTAAATCCTGCCTCTATGTTAATGAGGGGGGATAGGTGGCAGTTATGTTAATGAGGCAGGACTCAATCTACAAGATTGGATTGTGTCTTGAGCAAATTTATTTTGGGATATAAAGAGAGAAGCAAGCAGAGAGACAGGGGACCACAAACCACGAAAAAAGAAGCACTGGTTCCAGAATGCATCCTTTGGACCTGAGGTTCCTGCGCTGAGAAGCTCCTAGTCCGGGGGTAGACTAATGACAAGGACATTCCTCCACATCTGACAGAGAGAGAAAGATCTCCCCTGGAGCTGATGCCCTGAATTTGGACTTGTAGCCTATCAGACTGTGAGAAAATAAGTTTCTCTTTGTTAAAAGCACCCACTTGTGGTATTTCTGTTATAACAGCACTAAATGGCTAAGACACCATGCAAATAATAACCAAAAGAGAGCTGGGATGGCAATCTTATTATCAGACAAAGCAGATTTTAAGACAAAATCTGTCAGAAGCGATAAAGGCAGACATTACATAGCGATAAAAGGTCAACTAATCAAGAAGATTTAACAATCATAAATACATATGCACCCAAAAACGAGGCACCTAAATATATAAAGCAAACACTGAAAGAATTGAAAGGAAAAATAGTACTACAATAAGAGCTGGAAACTTCCATGCACCACTTTCAATAGTGGACAGAGCATCTAGAAAGAAGATCAACAAGGAAACAGAAGACCCGAATGACACTATAAACAAACTACCATGTTTTTATGCAAATAATGGAAGCCTTCTACATTTATTTGCAAATTACACCCTACTCCCACAAAGTATTTTTGTAAGCATACTATGCTAAGTCTTCATCACAGCAACGTGTAAAATATTAGCATAGTGGCACTTACGAAAATACTTCATGGGAGGAGGGCATAGTCAGCAAATAAACATAGAAGGCATGGGTTATTTAAGTAAAAATACAGCAGAATTAACAGACATATAAGGAACACTCCATCCCAAAAGAGCACAATATACAGTCTACTCCAGTGCTCACAGGTCATTCTCCAGGATAGACCACAATTTAGGTCACAAAGCAAGTCTTGATAAATTTAAAATAATTGAAATCATACAAAGTATTTTCTCCAACCACAAAGGAGTGAAGCTAGACATCAATAACAGAAAAAAACCTGGAAAATATACAAACATATGGAAATTAAACAACACAGCATTAAACTACCAATGGGTCAAGGAAGGGATAAAAAGGGAAATCCCAAATGAAAATGAAAGCACAACATACGAAAATTTACAGGATGCAGGGAAGGCAGTACTCAGAGGGAAACGTATACCAAAAAAATGCCTAAATAAAAAAAGATCTCAAATTCACAGCCTAACCTGACAACTCCAAGAACTAGAAAGAGATGAGCAAACTAAGCCTAAATTAATCAGGAGAAAGAAAATAACATAGATCAGACCATAAATAAATAAAATTGAAAACAGAAAAATAATAAAGAGAATCGATTAAACCAGAAGTTGGTTCTTTGGAAAAATCAATAAAATTAACAAACCTTTAGCTAGACTGACAAAGAAGCAAAAAAATACAAACAACCAAAATAAAAAGTTAAAGCGGGGACATTACAACTGACTCAATAGAAATAAACAGAATTATGACAGAAAATAATAAACAACTGTATGACGACAAACTGGATAACCTAGATGAAATGGACAAATTCTTAGAAGCACACAACTTAACTAAATTGACTCAAGAGGAAATAGAAAGCCTCAACAGACTTATAACAAGTGAAGTGATCAAAAACCTCCCAACAAAAACAATTCCTGGGCCAAATGGCTTCATTAGGGAATTCTACCAAAAGATCGAGAAGGAACGAATACTTCTTAATTCATTCTATGAAGCAAATTTAACCATGATGTCAAAACGAGACAAAGACACAACAAAAAAAAAAGAAAACAACAGGCCAACATCTCTTACAGACGTAAAAATCCTCAAACTACTAGCAAACAGAAACTGATAGCATATTAAAAGAGTCATACACCATGACCAAGTTGAATTTATTCCAGGACTACAGGGATGGTTCAACATTAGAAAATCAATCAATGTAATATACCACATCAATAAAACAAAGGAAAAGAGCTACATTATTATCTCTACATATGCAGAAAAAGTATTTTATATAATCCAACACACTTTCTTGATGAAAACTGTGAAGAAGATTGGAATAGAGAGGAAATTCCTCAATATGATTCAGGGCATATATGAAAAGCCAACAGCCAATGTAATACTTAATGGCAAAAGACTGACAGTTTCCCCTTGAAGTTGGGGGAAAAAAAGCAAGGATGTCCACTCTCACCCCTTCAATTCAATATTGTATTAGAAGTCCTAGCCAGAGCAACAAGACAATAAATAAATAAACAAAAAACCCATTGCCATCAAGTCGATTCCAACTCATAGCGACCGTATGGGACACAGTAGAACTATTCCATAGGGTTTCCAAGGAGTGGCTGGTGGAGTTGAACCGCCAACCTTTTGGTTAGCAGTTGTAGCTCTTAACCACTATGCCACCGGGGTTCCAAATAAATAAAAAGTACCCATATTTGAAAAGAAGAAGTAAAATTATCTCTATTCTGGATGATATGATCCTATATATAGAAAATCTCAACAAGCCCACTAGAAAACTTCTAGAGCTAATAGAAGAATTTAGCAAAGTCGCAGGGTACAAGATCAACAAACAAAAATCATTTGGGTTTCTATAAATCAGCAAGAGAAATCTGAAAGGGAAATTACAGAAACAATTCCACTTACAATAGCATCTAAGAAAATAAAATACCTAGGAATAAATCTTACGAGGGATGTCAAGCACTTATACAATGAAAACTATAAAACACTGCAGTGGTTAAGTATTTTGGGTGTTAACCAAAAAGTTCAGCAGTTCGAATCCATCAACCACTCCTTCAAAGCCCAATAGGGCAGTTCTACTCTGTCCTATAGGGTCACTATGAGTCAGAATCAACTCGATGGCAATGGGTTTGGTTTTGGGCATGGTACATAAATGAAAAGATGTTCCATGTTCATGGATTGGAAGACTTAATATTGTAAAGATGTCAATACTACCAAAAGCGATCTATAGATTCAACTCAGTCCCAATCAAAATTCCAGCCACCTTCTTTACAAAAATAGAAAACCAGCCCTCAGCTTTATGTGGAATGGTAAGGGGCCCCGAATATCCAAAACAATGTTGAAAGAGAATAATAAAGTAGGATGAGTCATACTTCCTGATTTTAAAACATATTATACAGCTGCAGTAATCAAAACAGCCTGATACTGGTATAGACACACAGACCAATGGCAGAGAATTGAGAATCCAGAAATAAACCTACACATCTATGGTCAAGTGATTTTTGACCAGAGTGTTAAGTCCATTTGATGGGGAAAGAAAAATCTCTTCAATAAATGGTGCTGAGAAAATTGGACATCCACATGCAGAAAAATGAAATAGGTTCCATGTCTCATGCCATACATAAAAACAAATTCAAAATGGATTAAGGACCTAAATGTGCAAACTAAAACCATAAAATTCTTAAAAGAAAATGCAGAGGCAATGCTGTCAGGACTAGCTTTCAACAACGGATTATCAAATATAATAACAAAAGCACAAACAACACAAGACAAAATAAGCAAATGGGACCTCATAAAAATTAAAAAATTTGTTCATCAAAAGACATTACAAAAAAGTGAACAGATAAGCTACCAACCGGGAGAATATCTCTGGAAACCTTATATCCAACAAGAATCCTATCTGGTTATTAGTTTCCAAAATATGTGTAAAACTTGAACTACTTAACCACAAAAAGACAAATAACCCAATCCTAAAAAAAAAAAAAATTTTTTTTTTTTTAAAGTAGTAAAGGACTTGAACAGATATCTCACCTAAGAGGACATTCAGATGGCCACCAAACACATGAAATGATGCTCAGTGTCATTAGCCATCAGAGAGATGCAAATCAAAACCACAGTGTGATACCATTTCACTCCCACTATGTTGGCTAAGATAAAAAAAATAATAACAGAAAATAACAAATATTGGCAAGGATGTCAGGAAATTGGAACACTTACCCATTGCTGATGGAAATGCAAAATGGTATAGCCATTGTGGAAAACAGAGGGGTGGTTCCTCAAAAAACTAAAAATAGAACTACCATACAACCTAGCAATTCCACTCCTAGGTATATACCCAAAAGACTTGAAAGCAGAGAATCAAAAAGAGACTTGTACAACAACGATCATTACAATACAGTTCACAATAGTCAAAAGGTGGAAATAACCTAAATGCCCATCAACAGATGAATGGATAAACAAAATGCGGTAGGTACATACATGTAAGGGATGCTACTCAGCCAGTAGGAGAAATGAAGTCTTGATACACGCTACCTTATGGATGGAGCTTGAAGACGTTATGCTGAGCAAAATAAACCAACCACAAAAGGACAAATATTATATGCCCTCACTTATAAAAAAAGACAAGAAATGGCAAATGTAGAGAGACCAAAGTTTATTAGCAGTTACCAGAAGTGGGAGGTAGCGGGAAAAGGGGGATTAACAATAATGGAAAAATTGCATTAAGGGTAAGGTTGCACAGCAAATTATTATCATCGCTGTCAATAAATTGACACTTGTAAAAAGATGAAAAAAGTTGTGTAATGAATATATTTACAACAACAACGAAAAAAGGAGTAGCTGCTGAGGCTGCTTATGTATAGTCAAAAACCTCATGGAATTTGGTTCCCTGGTTTGGAGGTCTAGGGTCACAGTTTCATAGAACATCCCAGTTAATTGGCCTAATAATGTGTTTAGTGCTTCTGTTCTACTTCTTAGTTTATTCTGTAGTGTCTGGAGTCTTAAAAACATGCAAGCTGCCATCCAAGGCAGAGTAATTGGTCTCCATTCACCTGGAGCAACAGAAAGTCAGGAATAGCAGGAAGACATGGGATGTGCAGCAAATTGCATCCATGAACAATGAGACCAGAACTGGATGGTACCTGGCTACTATTTTCACTGAACATTTTGATCAAAGATTTCACAGCAGAATCCTGATCAAAAGGGGGGAAATGCAGAACAGAATTTTAAATTCTCATAGACTGTAGACTTTCTGGAACCATGGAGGGTGGACAAAGCTCTGAAACTATTCCCCTGAAGTAATCTTTAAACTTTAAACCAAAAATATCCCTTGAAGTCATCTTAAAACCAAACAATAGTTTAGCTTAACTAGCAAAAGATGTCTGCCTTGAGCAGTATGCTCTTTTAAGACCTATCCATATGGAATCAAATTGACAACAGCAACTCAAAAATTAGACAGGAACCTTAGGAGGCAGTGAGTTTATGTTAAGGAGGGAGGAACAACTCAGAAAAGGAGGGTGAGAATGGCTGCACAACTCAAAGAATGTAATGGTATCACTAAATTGTACATATAAAAATGGTTGAATTGGTGTTGCATTTTGTTGTGTACGTTCTCAGCAACAACAACAAAATAAAATTTACAAAAAGAAAAAAAAAAACTACCAGAGACTCAAGTCTTAGTCTGGAAGCTCCTCTGAAACCTGTCCACAGTGGGAGACCCTGCTGTTATTTGAAATACCAGTGGCATAGCTTCCAGTATCACAGTACCACACAAGCCACCACAGTACCACAAACTGATGGACACATGGTGGACAGACTAGGAAGAAGAATCTGCCAGTCTACTTCTGAAAAATTTAGTCAGTGAAAACCTGATGAATAGCAGAACATTGTCTGATATAATACTGGAAGATGAGCCCCTCAGGTTAGAAGATACTCAAAATACGACTGGGGAAGAGCTGCCTCCTCAAAGTAGAGTCATCGACCTGAATGGTGTGAATGGAGTCAAGCTTTTGGGACCTTCATTTGCTGACGTGGCGTGACTCAAAATGAGAAGAAACAGTTGCAAACATCCATTAATAATCAGAACATGGAACGTATGAAGTATAACTCTTGGAAAATTGAAAGTATAACTCCTGGAAAATTAATACAACTGTTGTTCAAATTTACACACCAACCACTAATGCCAAATGTGAGGAAATTGAAGACTTTTACCAACTTCTACAGTCTGAAATTGATCAAACATACAAATCAAGATGCACTGATAATTACTGGTGATTAGAAGGCAAATAGTGGAAATAGAGAAGAAGGAATGGTAGTTGGAAAATATGGCCTTGATGATAGAAACAACACTGGAAATGGCATGATAGAATTCTGTAACAGCAATGACTTACTCATTGCAAATATTTTTTCTCAACAACATAAACAACATCTGGACTTCATCAATTGAAAAACACAGGAATCAAATTGACTATATTGTGGAAAGAGACAATGGAAAAGCCCAACATTATCAGTCAGGGCAAGGCCTGGGACTGACAGTGGAACAGACCATCAGTTTCTCATATGCAAGCTCAAGGAGAAGCTGAAGAAAATTAAAACAAGGCCATGAGAGCCAAAATATGATCTTGAGTATATCCCACCTGAATTTGGAGACCATCTCAAGAACAGATTTAACACATTCAACACTAATGACTGAAGATCAAAAGAGTTGTGGGATGACATCAAGGATATCATACATGAAGAAAGCAAAAGGTCATTAGAAAGAAAAAAAGAAAGACCAAAATGGATGTCAGAAGACTCTGAAGCTTGCCCTTGAATGTAGAGTAGGTAAAGTGAAAGGAAGAAACGATGAAGTACAAGGGCTGAACAGAAGATTACAAAAGGAGGTTCAAGAAGACAAAATAAAGTATTATAATGAAATGTGCAAAAACCTGGAGTTAGAAAACTAAAACGGAAGGAAATGCTCATCATTTCTCAAACTGAAAGAGCTGAAGGAAAAATTCTAGCCACGAGTTGTAATATTGAAGGATTCTATGGGCAAAATATTGAACAATGCAGGAAGCAACAAAAGAAGATGGAAGGAATACACAGAGTCAGTAGGCCAAAAAGAACTGGTCGATGTCCAGCCATCTCAGGAGGTGTCATGTGATCAAGAACCTATAATACAGAAGGATTATATTCAAGCTACACTGAAGGTATTGGTGAAAAACAAGGCTCCAGAAACTGAGAGAATACCAATTGAGTTGAGATGTTTCAACAAACAGGTGCAGGGCTGGAGGTGCTCACTTGTCTATGCCAAGAAATTTGGAAGACAGCTACCTGGCCAGCCGACTAGAAGAGATCTACATTTCTGTCCATTCCAAAGAAAGGTAATCTAACAGAATGCATAAATTATCTAACAGTATTATTAACATCAGATGCAAGTAAAATTTTGTTGAAGATAATTCAAAAACAATTGCAACAGTACATGGACAGGGAACTGCCAGAAATTCAAGCCAGATTCAGAAGAGGACATAGAATGGAGGATATCATTGCTGGTGTCAGATGGACCTTGGGTAAAACCAGAGAATACCAGGAAGATGTTTACCTGTGTTTTATCGACTATGTAAAGGCATTCGACTGTGGATCATAACAAATTATGGATAACATTGCAAAGAATGGGAATTCCCGAACACTTAATTGTGCTTTTGTGGAACCTGTACATAGACCAACAGGAACTCATTCAAACAGAACAAGGAGATACTGAGTGGTTTAAAATCAGGAAAGGTGTGCATGAGGGTTGTATCCTTTTACCATACTTATTCAATCTATATGCTGAGCAAATAATCTGAGAAGCTGGACTATATGAAGAACAGGGCATCAGGTTTGGAGGAAGGCTCATTAACAACCTATAATATGCAGATGCACAACCTTGCTGTGTGAAGAGGATTTGATGAAAGTGAAGAGGACTTGAAGCACTTGATGATGACTAAAAACTACACTCTTCCGTATGGATTCCACCTCAACATAAAGAAAACAAAAATCCTCACAACTGACTAATAAGCAACATCATGATAAGTGGAGAAAATATTGAAGTTGTCAAGGTTTTCATTTAACTTGGATCCACAATCAATGCCCATGGAAGCAACAGTCAAGAAATCAAATGACGATTGCATTGAGCAAATCTGCTGCAAAAGACTTCTTTAAAGTGTTGAAAAGCAAAGATGTTACTTTGAGGACTAACTACTTGGATGTACCTGAGTGAAGCCATGATATTTTCAATCGCCTCATATGCATGTGAAAGGTGGACAATGAGTTGGGAAGACAGAAGAAGAATGAATGCCTTAGAATTATGGTGTTGGTGAAAAAAATATTGAATATGCCATGGACTGCCAGAAGAATGAACAAGTCTGTCTTAGAAGAAGTACAGCCAGAGTACTCCTTGGAAGTGAGAATGGTGAGACTTCATTTCACATACTTCGAACATGTTGTCAGAGAGACCAGATCCTGGAGAAGGACATCATGCTTAGTAAGGTGGAGCATCAGTGAAAAACAGAAAGACCCTCAGCAAGACGCATTCACACAGTGGCTTTCATGTCAGGCTCAAACATAGCAATAATTGTGATAACGGCGCGAGACCAGGCAGTGCTTCGTTCTGTTGTACATAGGGTTGCTACGAGTTGAAACCGACTCGATGGCACCTAACAACGACAATAACAGAGGCTCATGTGCTAATAGCTTGGACATGAAGAGGAAATGCATTTTCTTTGTGTATCTCATAGTGTAATCTCATATGTGGTCGCAGGCAGGGAAGGCTAAAAATATAAGGGTCCCAGCTTCTAGTGCCGTTTTAAGGACTAGGTGGCAACATAGATAAAGTATCAGCATAGCGCCTGGCACTTAGGAGTAGCACAAAAATGTTTGATCTCTCCTTCTCACCCCGTCTCCTCCTTCTAGCATACTAGAAGGTTTCTGGTCTGATTTTTCATTTCTATTGTTTGCCTTCCAGGATCCCATACTGCCTGCTTTTATGAAGAAGCTAAACCAATATTTTCAACCCATCAACACTTAAACACGGGGCCAATTTGTCCAATACACTGTCTATTTATTTTCCAGGCTGCAATCTTTATGATGCATATTCCAGAGGCAGTTAATTTGCTCTTGAATACATCTCTTTGTGTATTGGTTACCCATTTCATTAGCTGGGATATTGAGACTGTCTGGGGTATGTGGGGGATTTTTCATGGAGTGAAAGGCGGTTTTTAATAAGCCCCATCATTGCTGGCTTTATGGTGCCATTTGATGAGCGACAAATGTATTCATTTGGCAGCTGCATTCCTTAATCAGGTATTCACTGGGTAACAGCATATATAAATATGGAGAAACACAGAATTTAGGAAGCTGAAAGTGCAATCATTTTCCACCGGGATTGGAACATTGTCTATATTCACCATGAGTTTTTGGACAAGGGCCTCTCCTTGCTGTATGTGGGATTCTGGATATAAGCACGCAGAACCAGACATGACTCACCACCATCTATCAAGAGCGCCCCTCCTCCACCCAAGGGGCCAGGCCTTTGAGAGGATGCTTGGCCCCTCTTCCGCATCAAACAAGTTCTCCTCTTTTTGGCTTCTTTGAGGAATGGTGCTAAACCTTTCCCGTGGTTCCCATCCTGTTTGCCCTCAAAATGTCCCCCAGATAAAAAAAATTACTAAAGTAGGTTACGTCTTAAACGTAAAGTATATCCTAAGGATGGGAATAAGAGAGTAGACTTTCAGTTATTTAATTTCTCAGATTATAATAATAAGAAAATACACAACCTTTTAAAAGTTTTCTGGCTCAGGAAAGAACTGTGGCTTTTCTTCAGTGATACTAAGTAAATAATAGTAAAATAGGTGTCACTGAGCCCTGGGCGGTGTAAATGGTTAATACACTTGACTGTTAACCGAAAGTATGGAGGTTTGAATCCACCCAGGGACACCGCCTAAGAAAGGCCTAGTGATCTAAAAAAAAAAAAAAAATCTACTTCCCAAAAATCAGCCTTTGAAACCCTGTGGGGCACAGTTCGACCCTTACCCACATGAGGTCACTATGAATCGGATCAACTCCGCAGCAGCTGATTAACTGGTTACTTGCATTCTAGTGGCTTCTAACCCTCGATTTCCTGTTTAAAATGTTGGAAAGATTTTGTTACAAAGTACCTTATGTTGCAGGTTGCACAAGGAGTCACCAGCTATGAAAACTACAAAGTTGAGGGTATCAGGAAATCATAAGCTTCATTGCCTCGAATTCTATTTGGGTTCAACCATTGCCTTGTAAATCAATGAGATTCATAATCTAGGTAGAAAGGAACTGGATTAGAAACCACATTCTTCCAGTTTTAAGATGAAGAAACAAATCCACCTCTGCCCCCCTTTTCTTCTTTGAGGCTTATCAGAAACACAGAAAAGGGAGAACAGGAAGAGACACTTCACACTTGATGAAATTGGGAAGCACCAACAACCCCAACCACAGTATATAGAAGTTGGTCAAGCACAGTGAACAATTGGACCCCGGAAGAAAAGCCAGCTGCCACAGCCAATCTCAGGTAGAGCTAGCAGAACACAACACTGTCCAAAGCCACGTCATGAGGAACAAAGCCAGTGACCTCATTTGAACTAGCAAGACTGTGGTGAGCAGAATGCCTGGGAGGGGCCTGCTAAATCCTGACCAAAACCACGAACGGGCAGAGCAAGCAGTGCACATGTATGCATGTTTGTGTGCATGCATGGGTATGTGGATGTGCATGTTTGTGTATGTGTATGTGTGTGTTAGGTGCTTTCACTGATAAGAAAAACCTAATATGCCCTGCTAGTCTGCCTGAGCAGAAAGAAAAAAAAAAAAATTTTTTTTTTTTTTAGCAGAAGCCATGTCTATTTGTTTGCTACTACTATACCCACTTAATATACCCCTGGTTTCTAACGCCATGCCTGGCACATCTGGTTTCTCAGAGCACACTAAATGAAAGGACTAATCAATCAATCAAGGGCTTTGTTCTCTGTCCAGTTACTTTTTGGCTGTAAGTGAAAATTCTCAGATGTGCAGTAGAAAAGAGCTCAGCAAGGAGCAGGCGCCCCTCTCCCTCTACCCAGACCAACAGCGTTCTTTCTGAGGCAAAACCTTCACTGTCTGAACCCCAAGGGAAGCATAGGGCCAAAGAAAGGAGAAATGGCAAAGAAGGAAAGGAGCAGATGGAGGAAACCTGTCCCCACTGCTGGTACCAACAAACAAGGAAAACCAATCTCAGTTTGGAAAGGGGAATATTCGCAGGGACTTGGCCAGGATTATAATGAAAGGTGGAAATTCATCAAATATTGTGGCATTAACACCAATTTTTTTCTCATATTTGGACTGCCTGAACCTCTCATTACAGTCATAATGTGAAAAAGAAAGAAAGAAAGGCCCTGGATCAATAGAGGCAGGCTAACCTGTTGCTGTCGAGTCAATTCCGACTCATAGTGACCCTACAGTCCTGTAGGGTTTCCAAGGAGTACCTGGTGGATTTGAACTGCCAACCTTTTGGTTAAAAGCCATATCTCTTAACCACTATGCCACCAGGGTTTCCAGGCTAGGACTTCTAATGTGTAGGTAGCTGGGAGGTCCAACACCAAGGCCAAAGGGACATGGTGAGCTCAGGTGTAGACAGTCCTGGCCAGAAGGCAGTGCGTCTAGACTAGAGGCCAGGCAGTAGGAGAGAGAGAGGTCAGGTTGGCACCAGCCCTGGGATCCTGGGGCTTGGTCTTTGCTTCAAGGGGCAGAGGGTTCCTATCAGGAGAGATCCGGGCAGAACAATAGACCAGCAGCTCAGCTCCTTCAAAAAGACTTCCCTGACTTCCTCTCAGGGTTTTGAACCAGTTCATTCTGGTTCAACCCCTTGCTGAGAATTTGCATTTCCACCTCCAGATATACTGAGTCAGAATTTACATTATAACAACAACCCTGGGTGATTCTTATATACACATCTACCATTCAACTAAATTCCCAGGTGATTCTTGTTTATACATCAACATTTTAACAAGATCCCCAGGTGATTCTTATTAATACATAGATTGTATACGTTAAAATGTAGATTCTGATTCCGTATATCTGGGATGGACATGCAAACTCTCAGCAGGGTGTTGAACTGGACCAAACAAGTTCAAAGCCCTGCTTTCTCTCCAGGAGCAAATGTTTCTCACCAGCCTCCCACAGCCCCTACAGTTAATTCTACTTATGACACACCACTGTTGTTGTTAGCTGCCCTTGAGTTGGCCTCCAACTCATGTCCATCCCATGCACAATGAGATCAGACTACTGTGATCCATAGAGTGTTACAGGGTTTTCATTGGTTGACTTTTGGCAGTAGACCACCAGGCTTTCTTCCCAGTCTTAGTTCTTAGTCTGGAAGCTCAGCTGAAACCTGTTCAGCTCACAGCAACATACAAGCCTCTGCTGACAGAGGGGTGGTGGCTGTGCATAAGGCACATTGGCTGGGAATTGAACCCCAGTCTCCCACATGAAAGGTAAGAATTCTACCCCTGAACTACCACTGTCCCCATGATTTACCACAATTGGTGGCTTTTCCAACCATCCAACTACTGAGATCTCTTTATTGGCATAAAAAAAAAAAAGAAAAGCACATCTCACAGGATAAGCAAAATGGAATGGAAATGGAAGAGCCTGACATTCAGGTAAACTGCTTGGGGAGGGAAAAATCACTCTGGAACCAGAAGACAAACTTGAGTTTTGCTACCCAAAGGTGGGCTGAGGGTCAGCAGCATCAGCATCACCTGGGAGCCTGTTACAAAGGCAGCATCTTGGGCCCCACCCCAAACCTCCCGAATCAGAGTCTGCATGTTAACAAGATCCCCGGGTGATTCATATGTGTGATAATTTGGGAAGCAATGAGCTAGAGTGTTGAACTTGGATCTTTGGGAATCTAAACTCATAACTCTTTGAACTCCCATATCTCCATGGCACTTTGAAAGTCACACAGCACTCTAATGTATATTCTCTCTATGCCTCCCCACTCTGAATCGAATTGAGCAAGGGTGGAAGAAAAATAGAGAGAAAAGAAACAGAATTCATTAATGGAGCACCTACTCTAAGCTCATCACACTCCTGAAAGCTACGGCATGCGTTCTCTTATTAAATCACCAGAGCAAGCTCTGGAGCCAGGAGAATAACAGGCACCATTCTTCAGATGGAGAGAGATTGAGGAAGGTTGAGTAACTTTACCAAGTCCACACTATTAGGACTTGTTTAGCGAGAAACAGCAATTCCTCATGCTAACTCAAGTGAAGAGAGGTTATTGTAAAGAAAATAGACTCCTCAGAATCCTAGGATAGGAAACACAGCAAAACCACATCTTCTGGTGCCTGAAACTGGACAATAGTAAAGAGCCAAGGCATCTGACTTTGTGTCTTGGGAACCTAACTTGACCCTGAGATGGAGATTCTTGTGCAAGCGATTCATTGAGGGAGGCTCTCAGGAGAAAGGGATTGAGGGAAGCAAGACAGGAAGAGGGAAAGAAGAAAGCTAAGCAGGGACGTGGTCTCAGCTGGAGGTCAGTTTCAGCCTGAGCCCACAGTAAGCTCTGGGGAATGCATTACACCACAGAGTTTGTCCCACCTTGAGGCAAGAGGCCAGCCTTCTGTACCCCACGTTGGTCAGTCATTGGCAGCTAGTTCTTGGGGGATGAAGAGAGGGGAGTGGTTAACCTCCCTGGCCAGGAGGCTATTAGGTCAAACGTGATTCTCTGGAGAAGGAGGCACTTATGAGGCATTAGCAACATTCACAGTAGCTGAGTGATGGAACACCTGCCCAGTGAAGGGAAGGGGCATTAACAATGCACCAACATGTGTGTGTCTGTCTCTCTGTGTGCCTGTCTGTCTGTCTGTCTGTGTCTATTTGTCTCAAGAGCAACTTCTACTCTGGTGGGAGGTATTCCTGTATCTCTCCAGTCCCTGTTCCATTTTCCCCCTCTCTGAAATCAACGCCCACACTTATCATCTACTGCCTCCTAACTCTGGCTTGCATGTGACCCAAAACAACCGTTCTAGCCCAACAATGCCCCTTGACTAGAAGGTTTCAGCTCCCCATTCTTACTGCTCAAGCCTCTTAGCCAGATTTCTGAGAGAGAAATCTGACTGGCCACACAAGTTATGGGTCCCACCCAACAGATTGGGCACCCTCGAATCATATATCCACCCCAGTCCCATTAGCTAAGGCCATGAATAAGATAATGGAACATGACCAAGATAACTGGGTGATAGGCCTGTTCTTACAAAAGGCATAGGTGGAGTAAGAAGTAGCGGGAATTTCTAGTTCTTCTCATTAGCTGGAATTCAAACATGCATTTCTAGGACTCCAAAGTCTGTTCCTTCCACATTACTTCCCCTTTACAGCATAGTTGTACAGAACAAAACTGTGCCTGGGTTCAGAGTCCAGATCTACTACCTAATAGTT
The DNA here is from genome assembly GCF_030014295.1 of Loxodonta africana. Classification (NCBI taxonomy): domain Eukaryota; kingdom Metazoa; phylum Chordata; class Mammalia; order Proboscidea; family Elephantidae; genus Loxodonta; species Loxodonta africana. The sequence continues at coordinate 42,750,481 of NC_087365.1, forward strand.
ATAAAGCCTCAGGTGAGTTATTTAACCCCACCGTGCCTCAGTTTCCTCATCGAGGAGGTGCTAATAATACCTGTGTCATAGGGTTTTGAGGATTTAATGAGTTAATATCTGCAAAGTGCTTAAAAGAATGCCTAACACTCAGTAAGCATAATAGAAGTAAGCTAAATAAATGAATATAATGAAGAAATTTTTCAAACTCTCAGCCAGAGGCAAAAGGAGGTAAACGGGTGTGACCCTGGGGTAGAAGCTGGCCAGCACTCCAGAGACTGTTGGTGAAATGAGTTGTCTGGAAGAGAGTTCTGGGAGACAGACAGGAATGTCACCATCATGACTTGGGCAAGAAAGGCTTTACTGTCTCCTTTCCAGGAAATCAATGCCATGGCAACCTGAGATGGCCTGACATGTCAAAGCTCACAAGAACCCCTGGTAATAATAATGACCAATATTTCTAGATTCTTTCCCAGGCACTGTTAGGCACTTCACAGGCATTATCAAATAATCCTCCCACCCATTCTGTGCAGTAGAGATTGTTACCATCCAACTTTACAGGTGAGAAAACTCAAGCACAGAGCAGATGAGTAATCTGTCTACGATGCTCAATAAACACAAGGCAGAGCTCGACCCTCAACTACAGTGCCCTGCACCCAGGAACCACTCACCTGCTTGTTGCTGAGCCACTGTCCTACTCTACCTTCCTCTTGAGACATTGTGATTAGACCAAACACCAAGCTACAAACAAATTTAACAAAACTTTGAAGAGTCAGGACTGTCCCTACTTGGAGGAATACTAGATAAGAAGCCAGAGACCAGGGAGAAGCCCAAGTTGCCATCAAGTTGACTCTTACTCACGGTGACCCCACCTGTGTCAGAGTAGAGCTGTGCTCCACAGGGTTTTCAGTGGCTGACTTTCAGGAAGTAGATCACCACACCTTTCTTCTGAGATTCCTCTTCGTGGATTCAAACCTCCAATCTCTTGGTTAGCAGCTGAGCACATTAACCATTTGCACTACCCAGGGACTCCAGGGAGGAGCCAAACAAGTTGCTGTTGCCGTTGAGTCAGTTCTGACTCATGGAATCCATCTGTGTTACAGAGTGGAACTACTTCATAGAATTTTCTTGGCTATAGTCTTTATAGAAGGAGATGGCCAAGTCTTTCTTCCATGGCAGCACTAGGTGAGTTCACACCACCAACCTTTAGGTTAATAGTCGAGCCAAAGCATTTGTGCCACCCGGGGACCTTGCCAGGGAGAAGCCAGACTTGCCTAAATCCCTCTCTGTCTCAGGCTCGAAGAAGCAGAAGGCCCAGGACTCCCAGTTCTTTAAGCACTTCCAATTTCCTGCCCCATCCTCCAGACTCTTACTGTCCCCTCTCAGAGCAAGAGCCACTGCTCCCCAAAAACAACCAGATAACTGCTGTTAATTATCTCCTTGAAGGGAAGGCCACTTTTGAGACTAACTTTTATTCCTGATAGAAAACTGTCTACATCACACTAAAATAAGCTCACTCACAATCTGCATGGGGCTTTCATATCTGAGACACAGAATGGACAATGCTATCTGTCCCTTTGCATGAGAACAAAAAGATATGCCAACAAATGGTACCTAGCAGAGGAGGGTCAGAGAAGAAAGGTGAGGGGGCTGCAGACACACAACACCCACTATTTTCTCTCCTATACTACTTCTTTTTAACATCGATGTTGTGAGCGTTTCTAAGTACAGGAAAAAACACTAATGTGTAGAAAACTGGGAAAACACAATAAAAACACAAAAATAAATTTTAATCATCCACAATCCCAACTCTCAAAGATAATCACTGTTTATGTAGGGAAAAAAAAGACTTGAATTACATGTACATGTGCACACAGAAATGTACAATTTGTCTTGTTTTGTTTCCTGCTTTTTCCACTTAATATGTTGTGAAAATTTTTCTGTGTAACTCAAAGACCGGTGTATGTTTTCCAGTATTCACTCTGCCATTCTTTCTTTAGTAATAGAACCCACTAAATTTTATTATGGTCATCCATAATTTAAAGAAAAAAAAAAAAGCTATGCTTCTAGCCTCCTTTGCAGCTAGATATAACCATGTGACCAACTTCTAGCAAGTAGAAAGAAAGCATATCCTACTTCCAAATGTGGCACAGAAAGAAAATGCCCTCCATTCCCCTCTTTTGCTGCCTCCAGCTAATAGGAATGAGGATGAAGTATGAACTGTCTTGGACTATGTTCTACGTATGGCGGAGCAAAAAGATAAAAGAGGCTGAGTCCCTGAGCGATTCCATGGAGCAGAGCCCCTGTAAGTCCTGGACTGACCATCTCTGCTGTATGAGGGAGAAATAAACTTCTAACTTATTTAGTTCATTGTTAATTTTGGTTTTCTTTCTTAGCAGCTGAATCTATATCCTAATGCATGTTTTGAGATCTTTCTCTACAATATAGTCTAAATGACTGCATGTTTTTCCATCATATGAATGTTCGATATCAAAATTTATTGAATTTAACTAATTATAAATTTTTGGCCACTTGTGTTGCTTTCAACTTTACTGCGTAATAAATATCACTTCAATGAATATCTTTGTGCATAAACCTTTAGTCATATTACTAATTATTTCTTAGGATACATTTATAAAAGTAGAATTGTTGGGTCAAAGTACATGAACTTTTAAAAATGTTTTTTCAAAAGCATTATGTGTTTGTACTGGAAGACAGCTTACTTGAATTTCTACCTGAATTCCCTCCCATGCAAGTTTTTATTTGTATAGGCTTGCAAGATTTACCTCACATTTTTTATTGTAATGAAAATACACATAGCAAAATACTTGCCAATTCAACATATTCAGTAACATTGCTTGTGTTCATCATGTCATGCAACCATTACCATCCTTTTCCAAATTATTCCCCCACCGTTAACAGAAACTCAGCCTCATATTTATTTTTATTACACACACACCTCCACCTTGAATGTATAGGAAAAAAGTATAGTTAGTCAGGTAAACTTTGGAGTCAGATTTCCTGGGTTGATGTGTGTGTGACCATGGGCAAGTTACTTAAGCTCTTCTCTGTTCATTTTCTTCATTTTTAAAATAAACCAAAAAAGCCAGACCGATTGCCATCAAGTCACTTCCGGCTCATAGCAATCCTATATAGGACAGAGTAGACTGCCCCATAGAGTTTCCAAGGAGCGGCTGGTAGATTCGAACTGTTGAACTTTTGGTTAGCAGCCGTAGCACTTAACCACTACACCACCAGGGTTTCCCATTTTTTTAATAGGGGTTTAAAAATACCCACCCTCATGAAGATGAATGTCTACCATATAGAAAGTACTCACTAGTTATTAATTATTGTTATTTTTATTATTTTGAGAATTGTTTATGACATTTGCATTGTGTTCAAAAAACATTTAGATTCAACACTAGATTTAAACTATTTCATTTCTTACTGACAACCACTGATATCCTGAATTTCCCATTCTTCGAACTTTTATTTTGTTGCAAAGCTTGATAGGTTGAAATGTATTTTCCAATAATTCTATTTCAAGGTGAAAAAAAAACATTCAGGTGGTATAGTTCCCATCTCTGTATACCTGAAAAATGTTTTTTAAATTGTCTTCCAATATGAATGACCTCTTGCCCGAGCATAGAATTCTTGGGTAACTTTTCCTTCAAAGTTTTGAATCTGGTATTCTATTTTCTACTGTATTTAATGTTGTGGAGAAATTTGTTGTTAGGTTAGGCTGGTTTTTCTTCCTTTGTTTCTTTTTAAAACACCTACCTTCAAGTGTACTTACAGGATTGCTTCTTTATCGTTGTAATTTTAAATCTTCCCTGGCAGTGACTAGGAGATGGATTCTTTTTTATTATTTACACAGGAAGATTTTCCATCTGTAGATTGAGTCTTTCTTTAGCTCAAAGTTTTCTACAACTGTACCATTAAATACTGCTGCTGCTGTTGTGGTTGTTCCTTGCTCAAGAAGAACAATGTTCTGTTTTTTGACCCTTGTTTATCTTCCATATCCATTGTTCTCTCTCCAATCACTTTCAGTTATTTGCATCTGAGAGAACTGCCCAGTCATCAAGACTTGTTGATTCCTTCACCTGTATATTTCTTAAATCCCTCTACTTCTCTCCATCCCAGCCACCCCCACCCTAACAGGTCTTCCTGCTTCTACTCCTGCACCTCTACAATTCATTCTCAACAGAGCAGGGGGAAAAAAAAGTCAGGGGGCATCTCTTTTAAACTGTAAATCAGGTCATTCTTCTCTGATGTTGTAACATCCTTTAGTGCTTTCCAGTTGCATTTAGAATAAATCCAGTCACCTCATGGCCTCCAACAAGGTGCATGATGAGGCCCTAAGGTCCTAAGAACTATCCACCAGCCTGTCCCACCCTGGCCTATTGGAACTGACAGCATTGTAGGATGGGTCCAGAGCTTGAAGGGGTAGGGAAACTCTAAGAAGGTAGAGCTTCTCTTACGGAGTATGTCTCAGGCACAGCTATCAGAAAATAGATAAAAGGGAGTGAAGACTATTCACAAAGCCAAACATGGAAACAACTTAAACATCCATCAACAGATGAATGCATAAACAAACTGTGGTATATACATACAAAGGACTATTACTCAGCCATAAAGAGAAATGAAGCTCTGGAATTCTGGGAAGATGGCAGAGTAAACAGACCATCATTCCAACACTCCCCCACAAATACAACAAGGAAATGGCGCTCTGCTTTGAGGGACTGTGAACTGGGGAACAGAGGAAACACTTGGGAAACTGCAGACAGGCAAGAATCAATGAATCAACAAGGAGTCACATACAGTAGGAAGATTACTTGTCTCACTGTCCCTGCCCCTCCCCACAGCCATGCGAGCCTCTGGCTGTTGTGAACCAGGGAAGTGACTCTAGAGAAAGAGCCAGCTTCGGTAACTACCTGTACAAAGAGACAGGACCCTGAGCTTCTACTCTAGAATCAACAAGGCAGACCTCCACAGGGGTCCATTGGGACTGTGCCAGCATCTCCTCCACGCAGACCCTGTTGGCTGCAAGCCTGCCATGAATTGCTACAGAAGGCCTGTGCTGTGGAGTCTGCCCTCATGGTCAACACGCTATGTGCCTACTGGTGTACCCTATAGTTCAGGCCTCCGACACCAACAAGACAGACCTTCTGGGGAGTTAGTTACAGTCTATCAGCTCCCACTTCTAGACAACACTGAGGTGTGATGACTGAGATTGCTGTGTGTTAGGAAGCAGACATCTTGTGTAGAGGCTATACCCACAGCCAACATACTACATGGGGGGCTCTGACAGCAACAAGGCAGAACTCCCCGGGGGTCCACTCAGAACATGACAACCTCTCTCTCACCTGGACATTGTTGCCTGCAAGCGAGCTGTGAATTGCTACACAAGGCCCCTGCAGTGGAGACTTCTCCCATAGTCAGCACTCTACCTGCTTCCCTGCATAGTCCATAGCTCAGGCCAATGAGTCCAATAGAACAAACCTCTGGGGTCAGTTTGGGTTAGCCTGCTCCCACTTTCAGTTGGCGCTGAGGACTGCTGACAGAGGCTGCTATGTGCTAGGAAGCAGGCACGTTGAATGGAGAATGCACTCACAGCCAACAATCCACCAGGGTGGCTCTGATAACAAGGCAGACCTCCTGGTCTGTTGATTGCCAGGCTGTTGCAAACTGCTAGAGAAGGCCCCTGCGGTGGAGTCGGCTCCCATAGTCAGCACTCTATCTGCCTTCCTGTACACTCGATAGCTCCAGTCTCTGAAAAAAACTGAAAGACCTCCCTGGGGGTCAGTTTGGGTCTGTCTGCTCCCTCTTCTGGTTGGAGATGAAGACTGATGACTATGGCTGCTATGTGCTAGAAAACAGGAATCTTGAGGGGAGGCTACACTCACAGAAAACTTATTATGGGGCAGTCTCTGTTAGCAATAAGGCAGACCTCCCTGGGGGTCTGTTCAGAGCATGACAACACCTCCCACACCCAGTAACTGTCAGCTTCTGAAATGACATGAACTCCTACAGAAGGTTTCCTACAGTGCAGCCAGGAGGAGGGTTACCCAAATAGAGACTAATCTTCTAACCAACACAGGGCCACTGGGGCTCTGAGATTAACAAGACAGACCTCTCAGAGGTCCTTATGAGGAGTTCCAGCCCCTCCTCCTCCTCCTCCTCTTAAAATGGAGGAGAATCTGCCTGTTCTTGCCCTGAATGCCAGCTCAAATGTAAGCAGCCCCCACAGAGCAGGGAAGGAAGCTTTGGGCAAAGCTGAAGGGCAACATACAGCCCAGAAGGAGGCTCACTGGGAGTGGGTTTTCCAACTAAAACCATGGTTGCAGAAACAGAGAAGGGGAGGGAATAATAACCAGAGACAGAGGACTTTGCCCACCTGGTGGACAGACCGATTAGTATATGATATCTCACCTGAATGGCGGTGCCCACTGGTGGGCAGATTGACCACAGCATGTTCTCTAGTGTGTTTGGGAGACATTTAAAGTTGAAAACTGAGATCTGGAACTTTCAAAGCCTAATCAAGCCAGGGAGGGAAGGAGATGTTACAGAAAAATAAGGAAACAGTAAGCAAAGGTTGAAGGCTCTGCCCACCTAAGAGTTTTTTTTTTTTTTTCTTTTTTTTTTTTTTGCGGAAAGTAGTGTAGGCAAATATACCAAATACTGGGGAGAATTGAGAAAGTTAATACTCTCAAAAATTCCAATGCCCAAACAAAAAAGAATCACAAGACACACAGATAATACAGAAACAATAGTCCATCCAAATGAACATTACAAACGGAGTGAAAATGCGTCTAAGGATGATAAAATAATGAAAAAATAGAGGAATATAATACAATGTCAAACAATTAAAGAGTTATGGGTAAACACAAAAAGATCAAAGAAACAGGGAAAACAATGCAAGAACAAAATGAGGATATAAAAAAAGATATTAAAACTTAAAGGGACAATAAATGAAATGAGAAACACAATAACAAGACTTACCAATAGATTTAATCAGGCAGAAGAATCAGTGAATTAGACAATAAGATAGTTAAAATTAACGAGGTCTAAGAGCAACAAGAATGGAGGCTCAAGAAGGCTGAGGACAGTTTAATGAAATAATGGGACAACAACAAGAAACCTAATATGTGCATCATGGGAATCCAGAAAGAGATGATAAAGAAAGAGATAAAAAGAATATTGAAGTAACAATGACAGAAAATTTCCCCAATCTAACGAAGGGCACGAATCTACGAATCCAAGAAGCTCAAAGAACCCCAAACAGGATAAACCCAAAGAGATCTACACCAAGAGACATCATAGTTGGGCTCTCAAAAATTAAAGATAAAGACAGAATCCTGAAAGTAGGGGGAGAGAAGCAAACAGTCACATACAAAGGATACCCAATAAGACTAAGTGCTGAATTCTCCACAGAAACATTTGAGCACAGAAGACAATGGATGAAATACTTAAAGTGCTAAAAGAAAAAAACTGTCAACCAAGAATACTATATGCAGCATAACTGTCCCTCAAATAAGAATGAAATTAAAACATTCTCTAATAAACTGAAGCTGAGAAAGTTTATATCCACCAGACCAGCCCTACAAAAAATAATACTGGGAATTTTGTAGATGGAAGAGAAAAGACACTAGAAAGTAACTCAAAGCTAACATAAAAAGAAAGATCCCTAATAAAGGGAAATGCATGGACAAGTATAAGAACTAGTAATAAGGTATTAATGCTTGATAATTCTAATTGTTTTTTCATGCTTGATAATTCTAATTGTTTTTCCCTTCATGCTTTTTTTATACAAATATATTAAAAGAAGTGATAAAATTATGCTACAGGACACATGAAATGTAAAGATGTAATTAGTGATAACAACAAAAAATGGGAGTGGGAGGACAGGAGGAATGGTATAGGTATAGAATTTCTTGTGTGTTATTGAAGTCAAGTTGATACCAATTTACTCATGATGTTATAAATACAAGCTGTTACATGTAATATTTGAGGTAACTGTCATGGATTAAATTGTGTCCCACAAAAATATGTGTATCCTCCAACAAGGCTGGCATTAATCCAAAAAACACAGAATAATAAATGTTGAAGAGGCTGTGGAGAGATTGGAACACTTATACACTGCTGGTGGGAATGTAAAACGGTACAACCATTTTGGAAATGGATTTGGCACTTCCTTAGAAAGATAGAAATAGAACTACCATATGATCCAGCAATCCCACTCCTTGGAATATATCCTAGAGAAATAAGAACCTTTACACGAACAGATATATGCACACCATGTTTATTGCAGCACTGTTTACAATAGCAAAAACATGGAAGCAACCAAGGTGCCCATCAACAGAAGAATGGATAAATAAATTATGGTATATCCACAAAATGGAATACTACACATCGATAAAGAAGAGTGATGAATCTGTGAACATTTCATAACATGGAGGAATCTGGAAGGCATTATGCTGAGTGAAATTAGTCAGTTGCAAAAGGACAAATATTATATAAGACCACTATTGTAAGATCTTGAGAAATAGTTTAAACTGAGGAGAACACATTCTTTTGTGGTTACGAGAAGCGGGGAGGGAGGGAGGGTCGGAGAGGGTATTTACTAATTAGACAGTAGATAAGAACTACTTTAGGTGAAGGGAAGGACAACGCTCAATACAGGGGAGGTCAGCACAACTGGACTAAACCAAAAGCAAAGAAGTTTCCTGAATAAACTGAAAGCTTCGAAGGTCAGTGAAGCAGGGGCAGGGGCCTGGGAACCATGGTTTCAGGGGACATCTAAGTCAATTGACCAAATAAATTCTATTAAGAAAACATTCTGCATTCCACTTCGAAGAGTGGCATCTGGGGTCTTAAACGCTAGCAAGTGGCCATCTAAGATACATCAATGAGTCTCAACCCACCTGGATCAAAGGAGAATGAAGAACACCAAGGACACAAGGTAATTACGAGCCTAGGAGATAGAAAGGGCTACATGAACCAGAGACTACATCATCCTGAGACCAGAAGAACTAGATGGTGCCCAGCCACAACCGATGACTGTCCTGACAGGAAACACAACAGAGAACTCCTGAGGGAGCAGAACAGTGGGATTGTGACCCCAAATTCTCATAAAAAGACCAGACTTAATGGTCAGACTGAGACTAGAAGGACCCTGACGGTCATGGTCCCCAAACCTTCTGTTGGCCCAGGACAGGAACCATTCCTGAAGCCAACTTGTCAGACATGGACTGGACTGGACAATGGGTTGGAGAGAGATGCTGAAGAGGAGTGAGCTACTTGCATCAGGTGGACACTTGAGACTATGTTGACATCTCCTGTCTGGAGGGGAGATGAGAGGGTAGAGGGTGTTAGAAGCTGACAAAATGGTCACAAAAAGAGAGACTGGAAGGAGGGAGCAGGCTGTCTCATTAGGGGGAGAGTAATTAGGAATACGTAGTAAGGTGTATATAAGTTTTTATGTGAGAGACTGACTTGATTTGTAAACTTTCACTTAAGGCACAATAAAAATTATTAAAAAGAAAAAAAATGACTTAAAAAAATATGTGTATCAATTTGGCTAGGTCATGATTCCCAGTACTGTGTGATTGTACACCATTTTGTCACCTGATGTGATTTTGCTGTGTGTTGTAAATCCTGCCTCTATGATCTTAATGAAGTGGGATAGCTGCAGTTATGTTAATGAGGCAGGACTCAGTCTACAAGACTGGGTTGTGTCTTGAATCAATCTCTTTTGAGATATAAAAGAGAGAAAGGAGCAGAAAGGAAAGGGACCTTATACAACCAAGAAGGCAGCACTGGGAGCAGAGCATGTTCTTTGGACCCGGGGTTCCTGCACTGAGAAAATCCTCAACCAGGGGAAGATTGACGGCAAGGACCTTCCTCCAGAACCGACAGAGAGAGACTGCCTTCCCCTGGAGCTAATGCCTTGAATTTGGACTTCTAGTCTCCTGGACTGTGAGAGAATAAACTTGTGTTTGATGAAGCCATCCACTTGTGGTATTTCTGTTATAGCAGCACTAGATAACTAAGAATTTGTCTTTATTCAGAGACTATGTATGGTTTAAGGAGATGTGTACAGGTGCCAAGTTGACAAGGGGTGGGCTGTGATGGTTAAGATTGCATGTCAACTTGGCTGGGCCATGATTCTCAGTGTTTATATGTGATCACCCCTGTGATGGGACCTGCTATGAGTAGCCAATCAGTTGAAAAGGAATTTCCTTGGGTGTGTGGCCTGCATCCGAATACAAGTGTATGTCTGGGTTTTACCTGCTCTAGATCCTGCAGCTCTCTTCTGTTTGTCTGACCTCCAATTCTTGGGACTTGAGCTGGCAGCTTGCCTGCCAATCTTGAAATTTGTCAGTCTTCACAGCCTGTGAGCAAGGGCCCTGATCTCTAACACAACTATCTTGGATTCATTAGCCCGTGCAGCTACATGAATCAAGAGAAGCCACTATCCTGATCCTCAGACTTGGGACATTCTAGCCTCTACAATTGCATGAGCCATTTCCTTGATATAAGTCCCTCTCTATATATATTTATACACTTTACTGGTTTTGCTTCTCTAGAGAACCCAGCCTAAGACAGTAACACCAAGAAAAAAAAAATTTTTTTAATACACAAAAGGAAAGAAGGGAACGAAATGACTCTCTATAATAAACCAAGAAAAAACAAAAGCAAGCATTAGTAAAGGACAAAGACAAAGAAGGCTTAAGACATTCAAAAAACAAATAACAAAATGGCAGAAGTAAGTCACTAACTATCAATAATTACAGTGAACATAAATGGATTAAATGCTCCAATCTAAAGGTAGAGTGGCAGAATGGATAAAAAAAAAAAAACATTATCCAACTATTTGATGTTTACAAGAGACACACCTTAGACCCAAGGACACAAACAGGTTGAAAGAGAAAAGATGGAAAAAATATTCCATGCAAATAAGAACCAAAAGAAAGCTGGAGTGGCAATCTTAATATCAGACAAAGTAGACTTTACGACAAAGTCTGTCAGAAGAAACAAAGATTGACATTATATAATGATAAAAGGACCAATTAAGAAGATTTAATAATCATAAATATATTTGTACCCAACATCAGAGTACCTAAATATATAAAGCAAACACTGATAGAATTGAAGGGAAAAATAGACAGCACTACAATAATAGTTGGAGACTTCAATACGCCACTTTCAGTATTGGACAGAACATCTAGAAAGAAGATTAACAAGGAAACAGAGGACCTGGGTAACGCTATAAACCAAATAGACTTAACAGACATACATAAAGCACTTCACCCAACAGTACAATGTACATTCTACCTCAGTCCACATGGATCATCCAGTTTCTATACACCAGCAATAAAAAATCCATTTCTGTACATCAGCAAAGGGAAATTAGGGAAACAATTCCACTTACAATAGCATCTAAGAGAATAAAATACCAAGGAATAAATCTAACCAGGGAGGTGAAAGAATTATACAATGGAAACTATAAAACCCTGCTGAAAGAGATGAAAGAAGACTTAAATAAATGTAAAAATGTTCCACGTTCATAGATTGGATTCTTAATGTTATTAAGATGTCAGTACTACCCAAAGCGATCTATAGATTCAATGAAATGTCAATGAAAATTCCCACAGCTTTCCTTACAGAAATGGAAAAACCAATCCTCAACTTCATATGTAATGGCAAGAAGCCCCAAATAGCTAAAGCAATGTCAAAAGAGAAGAACAAAGTAGGATGACTCATACTTCTTGATTTTAAAATATACTATACAGCTACAGTAATCAAAACAGCCTGGTACTGGTATAACAACAGACACATGGACCAATGGATTAGAATTGAGAGTCCAAAAAGAAACCCACACATCTGTGGTCAAGAGATTTTTTACAAGGATGTTAAGACCATTCAATGGGAAAAGAGGAGTTTCTTCAACAAATGGTGCTGGGAAAATTGGATTTCCACATGCAGAAAAATGAAACAGAATCCATGCCTCACATCACACACAAAAACAAATTCAAAATGGATTAAGAGCCTAAATGTGCAAACTAAAACCATAAAATCCTTAGAAGAACATACAGGGGCAATGCTGCTTTCAACAATGGATTATCTATTACAACAACAAAAGCAAAAACAGCAAGAGACAAAATAAATAAATGGAACCTCATAAAAATGAAAAATTTTTATCATCAAAAGACATCACCAAAAAAGTGAAAAGAATATCTTCAGAAACCATACATCCAACAAGAATCTAGTAACCAATATATATATAAAACTTTGACAACTTAACAACAGAAAGACAAATAAGCCAATCATAAAATGGGCAAAGGACTTGAATTGACATTTCACCAAAGAGGACATTCAAATGGCCGCCAAGTACATGAAAAGATGCTTAGCGTCACTAGCCATCAGAGAGATGCAAATCAAAATGAAAATGAGAACCATTTCACTCCCAGTAGAAGCTAAGGTTAAAAAAAAAAAAAAAAGAACAGAAAATGACAAATATTGGCGAGGATGTGAGGAAATTGGAACCCTTATCCATTGCTGGTGAGAATGCAAAATGGCACAGATGTTGTGGAAAACAGTGTGGCAGTTCCTCAAAAAACTAAAAATAGAACTACACCCAGCAATTACACTCTTAGGTGTATACCCAAAAGACTTGAATGCAGAGACTAAAAAAGACTTGTACACCAGTGTTCCTGCAGCACTATTCACAATAGCCAAAAGGTGAAAACAATCTAAATGCCCACCAACAGATAAATGGATAAACAAAATGTGGAACATATATACAATGGAATTCTACTCAGCCAGTAGGAGAAATGAAGTCTTGATACATGCTACAATATGCATGGAGCTTGAAGATGATATGCTGAGTGAAATAAGTCAATCACAAAAGGACAAATATTGTATGACCTCACTTATATAAAAAGACAAGAACAGGCAAATATATAATTACCAAAATTTAAAGAGGGAGCTAACAGTTACGAAAAAATCACATTGAAATAAGTGTAGTGTTGCACAGATGATTATTATAACAGCTGTCAATTAGTTGTACACCTGTAAAAAGTAGAACCTGAAAAAGTTGTATGATTAAAAAAAAAGTTGTATGATAGATATCTTTAAAACAATGACCAAAAAAGAAAAAAAAAAAAAGAGCAGCTGCTGAGGCTGATTATGTGCAACCAAATACCTCATGGGATTTGGTTCCTTGGTTTGGAGGTTTAGAGTCATGGTTTCATGGGACATCCTAGTTAACTGGCCTAATAATGTATTTAGTGCTTCTCTTCTACCTCCTAGGTTGTTGAGTACTGCCTGGGGTCTAAAAAGCTTACAAGTGGCCATCCAAGGCACAACAATTGCTCTTTATTCACCTGGAACAACAGAGGAAGAAGAGGAGTCAGGAATAGGAGGAGGATGTGGAATGTGTGGTTAATTGCTTCCGTGAACAAATTGCCTTCTTAGCCAATGAGACCAGAACTAGATGGTGCCTGGCTCCCATTACTGAACATTTTGATCAAACACTCTATAGAAGAATTATGATCAAAAGGAAGAAAATGTGGAACACAATTTCAAATTCCCATGGAATCCAGACTTTCTGGCACCATGGAGGCTGGATGAACTCTTGACACTATCACTCTGAGATAATTTTTTAACATTAAACCAAAAATATCCCCTGAAGTCTTCTTAAAACCAAACAATAGTTTAACTAGTAAAGAATGTCTGCCTTGAGCATCATGCTTTTCAAGATCTGTTTATTTTGGATCAAACTGACACCAGCCACCCGAAAGATTAGATAGGAAACTTAGGAGAGAGTGAATTTATGTTAATAAGAGAAGAACAACTCTGAAAAGGAGGATGAGAATTGTTGCCCAACTCAAAGAATATAATCAATGTCACTGAATTGTACAGGTAGAAACTTAAATTAGTGTATGTTTTGCTGTGTATATTCTCAACAACAAAACAAAATTTAAAAGAAAAATGAAGCTCTGATACTTGCTACAACATGAATGAACCTTGAAAACATTATGCTGAGTGAATTGTCAGATACAAAAGGAAAGATACTGTACAATCCCACTTACATGAAATATCTAGAATACACAAATGCATAGAGACAAAAGTTAATTAGTGGTTACCAGGGACCAGAGGGAGAAAGGGGGAAAGAGGGTGTCATTGCCTAGGGAACACTGAGCTTCTGTTCAGGGTGATGGAAAAATTTGGAAACAGGTAGTGCTGATGGTTGCACAACACGATGAATGTAATTAATGTCGCTGAATTGTACATGGGAAAATGTTGAAGTGGCAAATGTTTTGTTACGTATATATTTGTACCACATAAAATAATACAACAAAAAAGAACAAGCTCTTCTTTAACACTGGTAGGTTTTACATCATTTCTTTTCCTGCTTGAATTATTATAACTAACCTTATCATATGTCTCACCAACTAACTAAATATAAATTTAAATTATAAAAAAGGTGACGATGCAGGAAGTGAGAACACAGTATGGAGGAACAGTGATCAAAATTTTAAGAGGCTAACAGGTTCCAGGTTGTAAACACCATTCTAGATCAGACCAAGAGGATAATGAAGAACCTATTTATTGAGCACTTATTGTAGGCAAACATTGTTCCAGGTTCTTTACACATATTTTTCTTTTAATCTTTATACCTTTATTATCCCTATTTTTAGATGAAGAAACAGAGTCTCTGAGAAGGTAAATACTTGCCCAATGTCTCATGGCTATTAAGAAGTGGGAACAAAGATAAAATTCAGGTCTGCATGATTTCTAAGTTTGTGATCTTTCCACGTACTTTGTGGCCACCCTAAAATGTGAGCTCCAACATGGCAGCTGGGGACAGAGCCATGTAGAAGTGGAGGGCTTCAACAGGTCCTCAAAATGGGAACCAACTCCTTGTACTACTCCAGGAAGCTTCAGCCCTGTGTTAGAGTAGGCTAAGTTTGGCTGAAGTACTAAATAGACCCCAAAATTTATAATGGTTCCTGTAGTTATCCAAGTAGGTATGTCTGGTTGTTGGACTGTTTTTTTCCGTGTTTCTCTTACGGTTCCACCATCCTTGTCATCATATGTATCCACCTAGCATAAAGGGGCTCCTTATCATCTGCTCTTCAAATACAGAGGATCTACTAAGTGACTTAGAGATCCTCAGAGATAGTAGATAGTGGTGAAAGCAGCCTGGGTTCCTGAGTTACCATGTGGAAGGTCATCCATCAAATCCCCAACTACACTATGTCATGAGCCAAAAACAAACCTTTGATTGTTGAAAAGCCACTGAGGTTTTGGAGTTGTTATAGCAACTAGCATTAATTACACTGACTAATACAAGCAATATCACATGTTAAAAAACTGAGGCTCTTTCAAAATAGCCAAAAGGTAGGAACAACTGAAATGCCTATCAACAGATTACTGGATAAAAATTTAGCATTTACACATAATAGAATACTATTCAGCCATAAAGAGAAATGAAATCCTGGTGCATGCCATAACATGTATGAACCTTGAAAACATGCTGAGTGAAATCAATTGCAAAAGGACAAATATTGAATGATCTCACTTATGTAAAATAAGTAAATATATAGAAACCAAAGATTTACAGTGGATGGTGGAAGGGAGGAAAAACTGGAGATTTTGCTGAGGGGGAATTGAGTTTATGTTAATGGTGGTGAAATGATTTGGAAAAGGATAGCGAGAATGATTGCACAACTTGAACAATATAATCAATATTACTGAAATGCACATGTAGAAATTACTGAGATGGTGTATGTTTTGTTATGCATATTTTCACCACAATAAAATTTCAAGAAAAAGGATATTCGTTGGACATCCCAGTTAATTGGCCTAATAATGTGTTTAATGCTTCTGTTCTACCTCCTAGTTTGTTGTGTAGTGCCTCAGGTCTTACAAGCTTGCAAGCCACCATCCAAGGTACGACAGTTGGTTTCCTGGAGCAACAGAGAAAGGAGAAGAGTCAGGAATAGAAGGAAGAAATGGATGTGTGGCTAACTGCCTCCATGAACAACTGCCTCCTTTGCCATGAGGCCAGAAGAACTGGATGGTGTCTGGTTACCATTACTGAATATTTTGATCTAAGATTCTATACAAGAATTCTGATCAAAAGGAGAAAAATACAGAACAGAATTTCAAATTCTCATGGACTTCATACTTTCTGGAGCCTTGGAGGCTGAACGAACCACTGAAACTATTGTCCTGAGATATTCTTTAAACCTTAAACCAAAAATATCCTCTGAAGTCTCCTTAAGACCAAACAGAAGTTAGCTCAACTAGTAAAAAATATCTGCCATGAGCATTATGCTCTCTTAAGATCTATCTATATGGGATTAAATTGACAACAGCAACTTGAAAGATTAGATAGGAAATGTCTTAGTTATCTAGTGCTTCTTTAACAGAAATACCACAAGTGGATGGCTTTAACAAACAGAAATTTATCTTCTCATAGTCTAGTAGGTTAAAAATCTGAATTCAGGGCTCCAGCTCCAGGGGAAGACTTTCTCTCTCTATTGGCTCTAAGGGAAGGCCTTGACATCAATCTTCCCCTGGTCTAGGAGTTTCTCAGCACAGAGGCCCCGAGTCCAAAGGATGTGCTTTGCTCCCAGGTGCTGCTTTCTTGATGATAGGAGGTCCCCATCTCTCTGCCTGCTTCTCTCTCCTTTTACCTCTTGTAAGACAAAAGGTGATACAGGCCACGCCCCAGGGAAACTCTCCTTACTTTGGATCAGGGCTGCGACCTAAGTAAGGGTATTGTATCCCACCCTAATCCTCTTTAACATAACCTATATTTTTTTTTATAATCTTGCCTCATTAACCACAGACAGAGATTAGGGTTTACAACACATAGGAAAATTATATCAAATCACAAAATGGTAGATAACTACACAATGCTAGGAATCATGGCCTAGCCAAGTTGACAGGTATTTCTTCCGGACACATTTCAATCCGTAACAGGAAACTTAAGGGGCAATGAGTTCATGTTAATGGGGGAGGAACAACTCAGAAAAGGATGGTAAGAATGGTTGCACAATTTGAAGAATGTAATCAATGTCACTGAATTGTACATGTAGAAACTGTTGAGTCGGTGTATGTTCTTTCTATATTCTCGACAACAACAATAAAAATAAATTTAAAAAGAAAGAAAGGAAAAAAAAAGTTGAGGGTCCAAAAGTCTGTCTCATGTCAAGTTCAGGACTCTCCCCACTGGCACCCTGCCCCTGGTGTCTACAGCTAGTTCCAGTTCATTCTCTAGCTCTTTGTGGAACTCATACAAAGTCACTTCCCCTCTCTGGGCTTCAATCTTTCCATCTGCAGAATGAGAGCTTTATCTTGGACAGTGGTATGGGGTACTCTGATGGCAAGTCTTACTGCTGCCTACAGTCCAACGTATCACTCCACAGAGACCCCATGCAGAGCCAATACAACTCTGGGGTCATTAATGTAGTTTGTTGCAAGAAGAGGGTCAAAACTTTTTTTCTCCAAAGTAGTCAGCCCATCTGATTATATAATCATCTACATTTAGAATGCCTTTATAGTAACCATGGCAACCACGGCATGTGTGAGTTCAAACCTTATTCTGAATGTGCTGATGAGGATGAAGTGGGGGCCTTGGAGGGCCCAGCATAGTTCTGCTCCCTTCTTTGTGGGGGCTTAGATTGGCAGCAGTACTTGAGGAGCCAAGGCCATAAAGGCAAGAACTTTCCTGGAGAAAGTGATCAATATCTGAGCTGGCATTTGCAGGATGAACTGCGGTTTTACAGGCACAGAAGAGAGGGAGGGAATTTCAGTTGGGAGGCAGAGCAGGTGCAAAGGACTGGAGGTGTAAAGTAACTTGCTGTGTCCAGGAAACAAGCAGACGGGTATTTCTCAGGCATAAATGTTGGGAAAGGGGACAGTGGTGGATGAGGAGGCTGGGGAGACAGATTGAAGGTAGATCATAAAGGAGTTTGTATGCCAAGCTTCGGAATCCAGATTGGACTCTCCATAGTCAGGCAGGGGAAGGGGAGGAGCTTGCTGGGGAAGTTTGTTAAAGGAAGGTGCTCAGCTCCTCTGCAAGATCTACTGAGTCAGCATCTTCCAGGGTGGGTCTCAAGCATTTATATTTTTAAGAAACTTTCAGATGTTTCTGATGCCCCATTGCTGGAGGCCTTGAGGGGTCACTGATGGATTACAATTGGGGGTATTTTATGGTCAAATTTACATTTCAGGAAGAGCAGTCCAGCTGAAAAATGGAGGATGTATTACCCGTTGCCATTGACTCGATTCTAACTCATAGTGACCCTGTAGGACAGTGTAGAACTGTCCCATACGGTTTCCAAGGCTATAATCTTCACAGAAACAGACTGCCACATCTTTCTCCCATGGAGTAGCTGGTGGGTTCGAACCACCAACCTCTCAGTTAGCAGCCAAGTGCTTAACCACTGTGCCACCAGGGCTCCTTGGAAGATGTATTAATGAGGCCAAAAGTGGAGGTGAGAGACTAGGTGACCTGTTGGGAGACTGTTGGAATTGTCAGACAAGAGAAATTGAGACCTCATCCTTCAGGTCTCAGCTCTAGCAGCAAGAAAGTTCCCCCTGACATCTTCCCCCTCCCATCATCAAGCCAGTCCTCCCTTCTGTCCATTCTTATAGTCCCTGTACTTCTCCTACAAGCCCAGCCAGGCTCCAGAGGAAACAAATGGCCCAACAAGACTGGATAATGGAGGAGACTTTAAAAGAGGGTCTATTTTTAAAGGCAAGGTTGAGGGAAACACAAGGATAGTGCAGTGCCCCAGCCTTAGTAACAGTGGGCACCACTGGCGCCCCGTAGCCCAGAGCTACTACCAGAAGGAGCTACTACCAGAACCCGAGAGCTGGGTGGAGAGCCATAGCCTTCAGTAGGGACAAACACCCCGACTGCATCTTCCTCCCTGCCTCTGCCTTCCTGCCAGTCCCCTAATGGCCAAGCCCAACCTGAAGCCAGAGGACAGATAGCTATTTGAAACAGTCCGTAGAGATCAGCCTCCAGAGCAGGGAGGAGGACTAAGGAGGGTGAAGTATGGATTGCAGGGGGCGGGGGGCAAACAGAAGTTGCCCAGCACACCTTCAGAGCACTGATCCCACCTGGTAAGGAGAGATATAAGCCTGTGTGATTTACTTAAAGCCTGTCTATCCCATTCTACCTTGAACTACATGAGGGCAGGGACCATATCACAACTTTAAAGCATCTACACAGATGGCACCTGGTGAATAGCTACTGAGTGAGAGAATGAAATGGTGAATGGTCAAAGTAATGAACAAACTCCTCCATTTGAGGAGTGGACACTCAGAGAGGGAAGACCCTGGGGCCTCTTCAGACCTGAAGAGCTGGGAAATGGTCTTCATTCAACATTAAACTCAACTCCCAACCCTTGTCACCAAGCCTGGAGCTCAGCCCTGTCTAGGGTGGGGGCTGGGGGAGATTATGCTGCCCTGACATACTATCCCCTTCCCATTGCCCATACCCCCAGGCCCAGGCTAGGACCCCAGAAGACCCCAGCCCTGCCACCCACCAACCCCTCTGACAGGCCTGCCCAATCACCATGCCTGAATCTTTCATATCAACACCACCCTGATGGCCCTGAGATTACCAGGCCTCTTTTAGTAGTGTGGTGAGGACCATGGACTTCCCCCCACCACAGCTACCTGCCTGCCACGCAATCCTGTGGCCAGGCTACACTTCACTCCATCAGGACATATCTAGCCCAATCCCACCTTCCTTCCCTTCTGGCTACTGTTGTAGTCCCAACATTCTAGATGACAATTTCTGCATAGTATCCAACTGACCAAGGCAGCTGGGGAGAAGGGGACATCCAGGATCTGTGGCCTTGCTCCTGAGACAAGATTCCAGCAGAGAAGTTCTGGCTCTGCCTCCTTGTCACCTCCCTCTACATAAAGATCCCAAGGCTGCTGTGAATAGCTGTAAAAGTTGTTCTCTGCACAAGGGTGCTCAGCTGAGTGGAAGAGTGAGGGTTGAAATCCAGTCCACTCTTACTTGCTCAGCCGTGCCTCCTGACATGGGCTGAGTCTGCCCAAAGAAAGGGTGGATGCCTTTTCCTAAGTTGCACAAAGATGCCATATGGTCTGGGGGCTGCCCTGAAACAGATCCTACAGGAAATCTAGGCAAAAGAGTTTGTACCCAACACAACTGGGGCCTGGAATATTCTCTTTACATCTCTGATTTGCAGGAAATCACATGGCTTCAAGGCCAGTCCTCCCTGTGGAAATGCATTACACAAAAAAAGACCTGCTGGAGTGACAAAAGATATCATTGCAATTACATTTATCAAAAAAGCATGGCAATCAATGTCTCATGCACAGGCTGCATTTCAAATGCCCTTAATCGATGGCTGTGCTAATTACACATTTATTGCAATTAATTTCATTTCAATTATACCTTAATTACTAACCTTGAGTGAGATTGGGCAGCTCAGAGAATTTGTGTCACCACAGAGCTAGGACCCTGAGATAAGTTGCAGTCCTTTGACTAAAAGATGCTACTCCATTAAAAGTTGGTTTATTGGCTCAAAGCCTTTTTTAGTGGGAAGGGGGTAGTCTCTCCAGGGAGGCAATTCATAATGTGAGTCTGAAATTGAACACAGAAAGGCAGGCAGCTGTGCTTACAAATTAACTGGAGCTGATGTTTAATTTGCTTCTTATTGATGCCATTTCCTCACTGGTTCATTAGCCGTGGTCGGAGGATAAATGCCTCCAGAGTTCATGTTTTTGTGATGTCCTCAGCCTCTGAGTCAGTCCCATTTGTTCCTTATCGTCCCTCCAAAGTAGGGCTCTCTCTTAGCACTTCCTCTTGTCTAGTAGGCTCAGCTCTGCACTCCTGAAGCAGGGAGTGGGCTTCAGTATCAGGGCCACCTTGACATCGACAGCCTGCCCATCGAGACTCCCACAGAGAATGCCACCACAATAAGTGGGAAAACAACTTGTATGGTAGACAGCCCTCAGGCTCTGGAATCCCTCAGACCTCTGTTCAAGTCTCAGTGCCAATACTTGCTAGCCTGTGGTCTTGAACAACTCATTTAATCTCCTTGAGTCAGGTAAATGAAAAACAAAAGTGAACAACACACAGTTGGAACTCAAAAAGTGGGAGTTGCCTTCTGCAATAAACCCTTCTCTAGGGCTCACGGCAAGCCCGTCTCTGGGTAGTTTCTTTTAGTCCCAAGAGAGAAGAATGATGTTTCCACAAAACATCTTCTTAGCCAAGGAGGAAGGAGAGCTACCAGATCTACTAGTCTAGGCCTTCATCTTAAAGATGGGCAAACTGAGGTCAAGGAAGGGGAAGACCAAGGCTACATTGTGAGTGGGTGCTAGGACTGGATTGGAACCAGGTCGCCTAACTCCCAGCTCTAGGACTTCACTAAGATAGATACTTTGGAAAGCCATTTGTCAATATCTGGTAAAGACTGAAGATGCACAAATATCCCATGCGTGTGCTCAAGAAGAGAGGTATAAAGAAGTTTACTGCAGCATCGTGTGTCATAAAAAGATGGATCGACAACCTAAACATCCCTCAGTAGGAAAAAACACAAGCAAATCGTGATGTGTTCATAAGCTGGAATACAATACAGCAGTTACAACGAATGTAATTGATCTATACGTATCATGGATAAATTTCCCAAACATAATGTTTGGACTAGAAAAAGCCAGTTGCAGAATATTTATAGCACGATATCACTGATGTTAATTTTTTAAGTTCACAAATACAAAAATAGAGAGATTATGAATACATCCATACGTAATTAAGGTATTGAAATATGGGCAGGAAAAATACATCAATCTTAGGGCAGTGGCTGCCTGCAGGAATGAGAGAATAGGACTGGAGAATGGCACCAAGAGAACTTCAACAGAAAGCGTAGAATTTTCCTTACCTTTTTACGAAAGACTTGAAGCATATATGATTAAATGTTCACATGTGTTCATTTTGGATGGCAGTTACTTGGTTTTCTCACTTCGGAAACTTTCCTGTTTGAAAGACTTCATCACAGTGGACAAGAAAAATGGTTAAGCTCTGACAGAGGTTTTTCTGCCTAAAAAATTTAATGATTATCAGTAACTCAGAACAGACACTTAGCTTTTGAGGTGGTTCCATTAACACTCAATGCCATGAGAGAGAGGGTAGTGACATATCCCAGCTTGCCGGGCCTAAAACAGAGCTTACAGCACATAGTAGATGCTCAATAAATACTTATTAGATGAGTTAATTAAATAATTAAAATATAGTGACGCTCAACCAATGTGTTTTCTCTCCTTTGCTTATAAAAGATTCATAGGAAAATTGATCAAATGGGGGCAGAGTTAGACAAGGAAACCAAGGATGAGACCATTTTTTTTTTTTAGGCCCTAGGCTCTTGGAGAAAGATGATGGTGGCTAGGACTAGGACGATGGTAGTGGAAATAGAAAGAAGTAGACAGATTTCAAAGATAATTAGGAGGCAAAATTGACAGGATTTGCTGATGGAATGGATATGACAATTGGAGGGGCAGATCACATCTAAGATTCTAGCTTCACTACTCCCTTGGAGAAAGTAAGGGAAGAGATCCTGAGTTCCATTTTGGACACGATGTATTTAAGGTACACCCAGCCTTCCAAGGAAAACACACACCTTTCAGTGCTGCATCCAACACCAGTAATCTCTCTTCCTGAGACTCTATGTGGTGGGCTCAGTGCTGAACCAGGGCAATGCACATTTGCTCAATGCCTCCAGCTCCTGTTCCTGAGCTCTTCAGAAAGGTTCAAGTGCCACGACTATGACACTGACTCAGACATAAGTTTGCAGCCTGTCAGGAGGGCTTTGAAACCACACATCTGCCTGACCCTCTCACCTTTGCACTGTCAACTTCTGACAGCTAAAGCGAATCAGGATAAGGGTGTTTCTGAACCCACCACTGGGCTTCATCTCAGCTGAAGCTAGCTCCCACAGGGACGCACGCCAAAAGCCTGTCTCTGTCACCTGATGAGAGAGGGCTTGGTCCTGGTTCCATAGAAACATGAAAGGGTACCAGCCCCTGCCTTTCTGGGGCCACACTCTCCCCTGACAGAAGTTGGCATACCTCCAACAGTCAACGTCTCCCTTCAGAGCCTTTAAAAGGGAACACAGAAGAAATCCGTTCTGTGAGGAGAATGTTTTATAGAGCTAGTGAAAATTATTCAAAAAAAGGTGAACCCAGTCAAAATCTTTGTGGGTAATGCTGGCAACGCTTTTTCCTCTAACATTAGTCTTGCTCTTGGGTCTCGTTTGTTTCTGCCTGTCCTGAATAGTGTGGGAATTTGGGCTTTATCCAGACGGGCTCGCTGGCTGTTGGTGGCTGAAAATGGGTTCCCCAAAGGCTGTGCACGGTGCTTCTCTTTCTGTTTTTCATTTTCATTTCTTCCATCCTCATCCTGGCATTGGGCCAGTGTCTTAGGTTGAATAAATTTCAATGCCATTCCTGATAATTGAAAAAAACCAAGCCCATCTTCGAGCCATGTCACATAATGTAAATTTTTCCGATTATAGGGGGGTTACAGGCCACCAGTATGCCACTGGCACCATTATCCATAAATCCGTCAGGCACCAGGGCACCAAGTCCCAGCTGAAGTTTTGTGCAACCCCAGGGTACCTTCAATTATCTCAACGACTCTTGAAAACTTCTCATTTTTCAAAACGAATCTAATTTTCATTCAGTTTCCAATTAAAAATAAGTACATGTCATGCAAGGCTTTAGAGCAGGGTTTCCTAACCTGGGATCTACAGATCCATGGATAGAACTCAGGGGTCCATGAACTTGGGCAGAGAAAAAGTTATAACTTTGTTAACTAATCTCTTACCGAAACTTAGCATTTCTTCTATTATGAATATTGGCAATAAGCCACAGTAGTATTAACAGTAGCTGGGGATTTCACCAATAGAAGCGATGAATATTTTCATATCACCTCACTGTTGAAGTAGATATCAGATATTCTGAAATACCATTTACATTCAACACTACTTTGAAATCACAGTAATTATTAAACCCTCTGCCCGCTTGACATTTAAAGTATTAATAAAGAAGCACATTTATTACAATGTCACTCATGTGTTTACATAACATTTGGATAACTGTATTTCAGTCTAGTTTCCTTTGGATGTCTATATATTTGTAATGTGCTTGCAAATTTTATACTGAGCAGAAATCCATATGCCTCACCAAACTGACAGGGGGTCCGTGCAGAAGAAAAAGGTTAGGAATCCTATTTTGGAGGAGGAGATAGGCGAGCAGAAGGAAAGACATTCAACAATCATGTATGCAGAGCCCTGTTAATGAGCCACTTTTGTGCTGAGCTTACAGGGGGAGGAGGTGTCCGAGAATGGAAGCAATAAGATTCTGCCCCTCTTCCTACGGCAACACTTCTCAAACTTTACTGTGTATAGGAATTGTCTGGGGACCTTGTTAAATGTAGGTTCTGATTCGGTACGTCTGGGGTATGGCCTAAGATGCTGTATTTCTAATAAACTCCCAGGTGATGCTGATGCTGCCGGTTCGTGGACCACTCTCTGAGAAGCAAGATCCAAATGCCCAACTCCTATCAAATCTCTTCCCTGCTTCAGATCCTCCGTGGGCTTTCAGTGACCTGCTAGAGACAATCTTCACTCCTAAGTGCGGCATTCTAGGCCCTTCAGGACCTAGCCCCTGCCTCTTCTTCCAGTGTCTTCTCCACCACTCTTGGCTGTAGCTGTGTGTCCAATAATCTACCTGGAACATAAAGCCTCCATATCCACATGGCATGTCCATCCACCCTACTTCTGGCCACCGGCTTACCACTTTATGAGCCCATCCCTGCCAGGCCCAGCCAAAAGCATCACCAATGGCAGCTCCAATCTGGGCCTGATCACAATCTGAGCTTCTGCCAAGTTACGAGCCCTAGGCACATCTAGCAGGGCAAAGGCTGACTCTTTATTTTCTACCTCAGTACTTGTCTGGCCTCCTAGGAGACCTGGTCCTTTCCTTTGCCTTGGCCTCAGTTCTTTACAGAACCAGGGACTGGGCCCTGAACTCAGATACCTAGTGGCCTAGGCCCGACTCCTGGGCCTAACTTTCCTGATGCCAGACACCTGTCAGGACTGCTTCTGGGACACCTACTACTGGGACACCTCACCCTTCACTCTTGTCTGGATTTCAGCTGAGGGATGCTGTTATCTCTTGTGGATATTTTAGATTATAACTCAAAATTATCCACTCTTTGCCACCCCCCACCTCCATGGGAGGAGTATACATCCCATTAATGTTGGGCTTGGTCATATGACTTGCTCTGGCTTCAAGGTGTGTAGAATGTACTTTTCTACCCCCTGACTTTAGGCTTAGCCACGCTTTGATCAATGGGATGTTAGCAAACCTAACACAAGAAGAGAGTTAGAATGTGCTTATATAGTTGAGCTTACAATCTAGTACTCTGGTGATCCACCATGAGAAGAGCATACCCCACATAGCCACTTCCTCTCCATCCTGGGACCCAGAATGAATATACAAGGAGCAGACCTCAGCCCAACCTGCATCTCAGACAAATTCATAGCTTGAAGGCCAGCCTAGATCGCCTACCATCCATTAACCCTTAGCTATGTGAGAGAGGTTTGGGGGGTAGTTTGTTACTCAGAAATGACTAAGTGATACAGCTCTTGACACTAGTGCTTGCCCCACTGGACTGGAACTCCTGCGTCCCCACCTGTTCTAGGTAGCGCCCTTAGGACCTAACCTACCCTGGGCAAACCTTGTGCCAGTTCCCAACCCTCCCCCTCCACTTTCTCCGTTCCTGTTTCTTATCTCATTAGGTGTGTGATCCAGGAAAAAAAAAATATTTAACTTCTCTGAGCCTCACTTGTTTAGGGTTGTTGGTAATATTGGATATGGGTGCTTGTTAACTCTCTGGGACAATTTCAGGCACACAGGAGGTGCTTGATAAATGGTAAATCAACCATTCCAGGCTGGTTCCTGAGAAATAGTACTGAGCATCCCTCCATTGAGATGCTAGAGAAAGAACCAAACCCTTAAGCTGGAGCCCCATTTTACATTTCAATCATCCCTTCCTTAGGCTTCCCTTGTTTTTGAGTTCGCAGCATTCTTATACGACTTGCAGTATCATACTGTCATGTATCAGTTTTCACTTTTGTCTTCTCTGCTAGACTATAGGCCCCTTGCAAACAGGAAGTATGACATTCATTTTGTATCCTCAGCCTTTAGCACAGTGCCTTATACAGTGTGTGTGCTCAATGTTTATTAAAAGAACAACTCAGTCAATAAGCCAATGAGTATGTCAATAAATCAATGAAGAGTTGGAAGGAAGAAGAAAGGAAAAAAGATGCATAAGGGTATGGAGGAGTGGTTGGGTGGGTGGAGGGAGGGATGGATGAGGATGTCTGTAGCTATGAAAGGTGAATAGACGGATGGATGTTTTATGGATGGATGAATGAAGCCCCTCATCCCTGGGAATGCCCAACCGCCTCACACTAGCTTATTTTCCTCTTCCCTCTCTGCTCCCACTCATTCCTTTCCTTTCACAGCCAATTCCTGGCTTTATTTAAGTGTCCTTTTGAACAAATCATAAAACTCAAATTGGCTGGTGAGGGTTCCAGCATTCTAATTGTGAAGCATGCTTCTGAATGACTTAGGATCTGAGGGGAGCTTGAAAAAGCTCAAGATGCTGAGAGAAAATGAGAAACATGACATTTTGAAAAGGAAACCAATTTTCTTTAACTAAAATTGTTGCTTCTATAAACCACATTATAAATCCAATAAATTCATATAATGCTGTGGTAAGTCCTTCACCAAAAAAAAAGGAGAGAAAGAAAGAAAATAGGAAAAATCTTGGAGAGTTTTCAAAAGTCATTTCTCCCTTTAAAAATAGTCACTTTGATCCTGATGATAGTTATTAAGAAAACAATCTCTAGAGTGAGACTGCCTAGATTCAAATACCGGCCCCACCACTTCCAGTGGAGTAACCTTGGGCAAACCACTTAACCTTTCTGTGCCTCAATTCCTTCGTCTGTAAAGTAGGGATAATAATAGTATTACTTCATTGATTTCTTGGGAGCATTACTGAGATAATATAGGCAAAGCTCGTAGAAGTCTTCTAGACACATGGTAAGCCCAAGGTAAATGCGAACAATTATTGTTACTATTACAACCCCCACAGACTTTCACTAGGTGAAGAACCCAGCACCGGGACCTGGGTGACATAGGGAATATGAATAAATCTAGCACTGCCCCAGTACCATGAATCTGTCCATTTGTCACACTGTGGTGGCTTGCATGTTGCTGTGATACTGGAAGCTTTGCCACTGGTATTTCAAAAACCAGCAGGGTCACCCTTGGCGGACAGGTTTCGGTGGAGCTTCCAGACTGAGACAGACTAGGAAGAAGGACCTGGCAGTCAACTTCTGAAAAAATTGGTCAGCGAAAACCTGATGAATAGCCACAGAACATTGTCTGATAGTACTTTGGACATGTTGTCAGGAGGGACAAGTCCCTGGAGAAGGACATCGTGCTTGTAAAATAGAGGGTCAGCGAAAATGAGGAAAACTCTGACAAAATGGAATGACACAGTGGCTGCAACAACGGGCTCAAACCTAACAATGATTGTGAGGATGGTGCAGGGCTAGGCAGTGTTTCATTCTGTTGTACTCGCTATGAGTCAGAACCTACTCGATGGCACCTAACAACAACAGCACTGCACTGATAATTCGCAGCCTCCTCTGCAGCCTCCCCCAGTGGTCCTGACACTGATTCCTCACAAGTCGATTCCCAGGCACCATGTAACCCAAATACGGATGTGGCCCATATGATCCAATCTTGGTGCAGTGTTAGGTAGAAACAGCCCAACAACCAAAAAGTAATTCAAAATCCTTCAAATCTTTACTCAATTGCTCAAAGAAATTCCAAAGGGCAGAGTCCAAGATCAGACTTTTGCAAAAACACCTTAGAAATCTCACCGTTTGAAGGGCAGCTTATAGTTTTCAGTGTACTTTACCTATGTCCCCACCACTCCATGGGACAGACAGGAGCAGAATCCCAGCTTTGACAGTAGCTCCAACAGAGACTTCCTGCTGGAGTCTCCAGCCTGCTGCCTTATCGACAGAAGTTGAACCTCCCCTCTCCAGGCCTCAGTTTTTTTATTCGCAAAATGGTATTGTATTACTCAGGGTAAGCTAAGCTTTGCTGCAGAAACAGCAAGCCCAAAATTAATCCCTTTACAAAAGAAAAATTTCTTTCTCATGGTAAATATCTAAAGTGAGTCTGAGGGATTCTGCTTTACACAGTCACCCAGGCTGATGAAGTCTCCCCCATCTTGAAGCTGTACCACCTAGAACATAAGGCCTCCATATTCACGTGACAAGGAAAGAGCTAAATTAAAGTGGACTTTTCACTACCTCGAGGCCTTCGAGGTGCAGTGGTTAAGCATTAGGCTGCTAACTAAAAGGTCAGCAGTTCAAATCCACCAGTCACTAGTTGGAAACCCTATGGGGCAGTTCTACCCTATCCTGTAGGGTCACTATGAGTCGGAGTCGACTCGACGGCAAGAGGTTTTTTTGGTTTTTTCCCTATCTCAGAAGTGACACATATGACTCCCACTCATATTTTATTGACCAGAACTAGTCACCTGGCCCTGCCTACCTCCAAGGGAGTCAAAAATCATAGGAACACAAATGGAATATTTGATGAGCAATGCTGTCTGTGCTACAAGATATAATAATAACCTCCCTCACTAGATGACTATAAGAATTAAATAGACAAATATATTTAAAAAAAAAACTTTCAACATTCAAACATTAAAAATATACTATAAACATTCATCTAAATGACAAAATGTTAAATGTGTGTGTGTGTTGCGCAACAGCCACTATCTACTGGCACTCTATTTAGTACTGGGAATACACTGAAGAGCCTGTCCTCGTGGAGCTAATGGACAAGTAGAAGAGACAGACAAAAATCAGGTAATCGTACCAATGAGAGTGCAATGAAAACCTGAGACAGATGCTCTCAGAGAGAGAAGTGTGGATATAATGAAGGGCCTGGCCTTACTTGGAGTCCAGAAGGACACTCCTGAGTTAAGATCTGAAGGATGAGCAGACATTAAGTAGATGAGCAATTAGAGAGGTACGTGTGTGTTTGTGTGTGTGTTGTGTGCCACTGAGGAGGTGCAAAGAGCACCGTTGGCAAAGCAAACGATGTAGACAAAAGCCCAGTGGCAGAAAAACCACAGCATGATCGAGAGTCTGAGGAAAAGTAAGACGCTCGAGGGCAGAGATCAAGGAGCAGGTGAGAAAGAAGAAGGTCATTAAGTTCCAGAGGGTCAAACCTTGCAGGCTGGGACAAGGACTTATTTGTCCTTTATCCTCAGAGCAAACTGATAGACCACAGTTAATGTGGCCATTATCCCCACTTTGCAGAAGTGGAAACTGATGCTTAGAGAGGCCAGAAGACCCACCTAGAGCTACATAGCAGTCAAAGGAAGAGCTAGAGCCGTTACTCAAGCCCTAACTGCTGTGTGACCCCCCCTAAAAGCCATAGGGCCATCCAGAACCAAAAAACTTCTTTCCCATCATGGAAAGAAGCACTTCCTTCCTGGGGCAGTTTCCACTTTTAAAACTTACTTCCCAGACAGTTACATGTGCTGACAATACAGCATTGGCCAGGGCTGGATAAACTGGATGGGATGGGAGGCTAGGACAGATTGGGGCCAAGATACAGGAAGAGAGATTACTGAGTACAGAGACCCCAGGCACATCTTTTCAACCTCAGCTGTGCCATGTGAGTTGGGGCAAGCAATTTCCCCTTTCCAGCCCTCAGGTTCTCCATCTCTGAAATGAAGGCATTGAACCAGGTGGCCTCTGAGATCTCTTCCAGAAACAAGGGTCTTAGGTGTGTTTTCTGGCTGAGTAATGAAAGGGGAAATTCAGTAGACTCCAAACCAGTCTTTATCTAGAGAACTGCAATTTGCCAAACAAGAAAATCAAGGGGAAATTGCAAAGATGATGAAGGATGGACCTTTTTTTAGGAACAACAACCTAATCACAAGTCACTGCTGGAGAAGAAATGTCACAAAAACCTTGATTTGCAGCTTTAGGGAGCGGCGTGCCATGGGAGACAGGCAATTAACAACGTGAGAAGCTTCACTGAGGCACAGATGAGTCACGGAAGGCAGCATCTATAGGCTGAGAAGGATGCAGATAACATGTGACCAAAATCCTAGTCTGATTCATGAAGTCCTTGTGGAGCTGCCCCACCAAGCAGTCATTCTGTATCTGCCTGCAGCCCTCTTATGATGGGAGTTTAGTACCCTTTCCCCTTGGGACAGCGCCGAGCGTAGTGCATGGCACATAGCAAAAGCTCAGTACATATTTTTGAACGAATGAATGGCTCCGGTGCTGCTCCGGCAATCTTTTTGTACTTTCACACACGGGGCCTCATGCTATCCTCTGGAGCACCCTTGCTCTCATGATTGTTGTTTTAGGAAAAAAAAAAAAATTTTTTAGGAAGGGACCTCAAAAAATAGACTCTGCTTTTGAGGTGATTTTAGGAACCCCCAGTTGGAAAGTAGGAAGTGAGACAAGGAAGGGAGAGAAGCCAATATGAGTTACCACAATGTGCAACTGGAGCTTGTATTAGTCAGGGTTATCCGGAGAAAGAGAACCAATAGGATAGAGAGACAGACACATACAGAGAGAGAATTATTTTTAGAAATTGCCTCATGCAATTGTGGGGGCTGGCAAGTCCAACTTCCGCTGATAAGGCGGCAGGCTGGAGACTCCAGCAGGAAGTCTATGTTATACAGTGTGAAGGCATAATTCCTCCTTCTTTGGGAAATCTCAGTTTTTGCTAGTAAACTTCAACTGATTGGATGAGATCCACCCACGTTATTGAGGGTAATCTCCTTTACTTAGAGTCAGCTCATTATAAATGTTAATCACATCTATGAAATACCATCATAGCAACATCTAATGTTTGGCCAAACAACCAGATACCATAGCCCGGCCAGTTTACATGTAAGTTTACGCATAAAATTAACCGCCAGAAACTTTACTCCGTCTGGGGCATTCTGGAAGATGATACAGGACTCCACCATTCACTATAGTAGCCACTAGCCACATGTGGCTATTGAGCACTTTAAATGTATCTAGTCCAAATTGGAAACCCTGGTGGCGCAGTGGTTAAGTGCTACAGCTGCTAACCATAGGGTCAGCAGTTTGACTCTGCCAGGCGCTCCTTGGAAACTCTGTGGGGCAGTTCTACTCTGTCCTATAGGGTCGCTATGAGTTGGAATCAACTCAACGGCACTGGGTTTCTGGGTTTTTTAGTCCAAGTTGAAAAGGAGCCCTTGTGGCACAGTGGTTAAACTCTTGGCTGCTAACCGAAAGGTCAGCAGTTTGAACCCACCAGCTGCTCTGAGAGAGAAAGATGTGGCAGTCTGCTTCTATAAAGATTCATGGCATTGGGAACCCTATGGGGGAAGTTCTAGTCTGTCCTATAGGGTTGCTAAGTCGGAATTGACTTGACAACAATGGGTATGGGTAGTCCAAGTTGAGATGTACAGTAAGTATAAAATACGTGCTGGATTTCAAAGACTTAGCATGAAAAAAAAGAATGTAAAATATCTTATTAGTGATTTTTTTATTGATTACCCTTAGACGTAATATTTTTATATACCGGGTTAAAATATAGTATTAAAATTAATTCTCCCTGTTTCTTGTTACTTTTTTAATGTGGCTATTTAGATAATTTAAAAGTAACATATGTGCCTCACATTTATGGCTCACATTATATTTCAATTGTTCAAAACTGAATATATAATACACATCTGAGTTATCCAAAACACAGGTGAAGACACTGGCGCATTATCCCCCAATTTCCATCTGTCATTGATTGAGTGCTGCTTCTAGGGGTATAAATTTCTCAGCATTTTCAGCCTGCCCCGTATGCTCCAAGCTCTGTGTTCTTTCATTTACATCAAGTTACTCCTTGTGGAGGAATCTACTAGTTGTCCACCCAAACCCATTCTCCCTTATTCCGTAGTAGTTGTGATTGGGACATGGCTGTCCTGCTAGGGACTCTAATTCCCTGCCTCCCTTGAAGCTAAGTGTGGCCATATGCCTAAGCTCCAGTGATGTGTTTTTCCTCCTCCTATTGGCTGAGGAAACCCTGGTGGTGCAGTGGTTAAGAACTCAGCTGCTAACCGAAAGGTCAGCAGTTCAAATCCACCAGCTTCTCCTTGGAAACCCTATGGGGCAGTTCTACTCCTTCCTATAGGGCCGCTATGAGTCAAAATCAACTCAATGGCAACAGGTTTGGTTTGTTTCTTTTTAATGGCTAGATGGCAATGACCAAAATGACCTTGGAATCCATGTGAAGATGACAGTGGCACGTTCAGACTGGAATCTTTAAAAACTATGTGGAGTAGAGCTATCTGCTGGCCTAGAACATCACCTGACTATTGTATGGGAATTGAAATTGGAATCAACTTGATGGCAGTGGGTTTGGTTTTTGGTCTTTATTCTTTAAGCCTTGTAATTTGGGGGTCTTTTGTTATACTAGTTTTGCCTTTTAGCTTAACTATCATGCATACCTAGGGAATATTAAGTTAAATTCCCTCATTAAACAGAGTCATTTACTCCCTTGCTCTCATTCATTTATTCACCTGGAGAGGAAGCATCCGGGCAAACCAAAACAGCTATCAGACTTTTTTTTAATCATTGCTTCCAAGGAGAAAAGAGGAGGAGGACTTGTATACTGCTAGCAGGGCTTCTGATGTTCTGGGCCTGATACCCTGGATCAAAGAAAGAAGCCAAGAATGATCTCAGAGGGGAGAGCATGAGGGTGCCCAGGCCTGACCCTGGATAGTGCCCTCCAGCCCAGCTCATGGGGAACTTGGTCTGAACAACAAAAAAGGATGGATTGAATTAAACTGAGAGCAGTTCCACTCTCCAGAGAGCCTAAAATGGCAGCTGTCAGGCTGGTCTGGGGAGAGAGTCTGTTTTGATCACCTCCTATTCACCCCATTGGTGAGGGAAAGGTTCCTGCCCTAGGGTTATGAGGAGGGTACCTGACACTGGACAGATAAGACCAGCATCAGTTTATTAATTATATATACTTACAGCCCAGGGGAGGAGGGCACAGCACACCATGCTGGACCACACAGGGCCTGTACACAAGAACAGTCAAGGGCTATGAGAGGCAGGGTTTGTAGTATCAAGAGGGTGAGGTAACCCTGGTTCCCATGGGAGGATGTGATTGGCTTTTTCAAATAATTCTGCAAGCCAGCAGAAATTGAAACCCTCTACTCAGGATAAGCAGAAACTTCACCTAGTCCCCTTGATAAGGAGAAGTGTTTGGCAAAGAGACCTTATCCACGAGCAGATGAGGAGGAGAACCTGTGGTCAGGCCATTTGAGGCCCTCCCAGTTTCACCAGTTGTCAAGGCAGCACATACTATTGGGCCTTACTTTTAGGCTTTACACCACAGAGTCCCCAGGGGTCACAACACCAGCAGCCACAAGACTCATTCGATTGGCGTTAGCAGCTTGAGGAATCTCAACAAACACAGGACTTCAGCCCAGAGTCCACAATCTCAGAATCCAATGCATTAGCGCTCACTGCTACCCAGAGCATGCTCAGAGCTGTGATTCAGCCTGAGATAGGCAAAGGTGGAGACACCCAATTACTTGCACACATTCTTGGCCTTCCCTCCTCCTTGTAAGTCACCTTGCCCCGGCTAGGTCAAAAATCTCCACATCCAGCTATTTAAGTCCCTCACTTTCCTTCATATCTCCTGCATTTGACATAAACATACATTAATACATCTGCCCTTTGCTCTTGTAAGAAAATGGGCCCTGTAACCAAGACAACTAGTTTTGGCCTGTAGCACTGAACACGGAAGGAAGCTAGCTGTCAGTGATAAGGGTCCATCCTGGGATCCTGCCTTCTGGATGCCTGCCTCCTGAACTCTGTCTTGTCTGCTCCCAGTGACCTAGCTCAGCCAATCAAAGGGCTGTGTTTGCTTTCTGTACTGGCCTTTCTCAACTTCTGTAATCAACTCCTGGCTGAACCCACAGCAAGAGATGAACTTAGTTATGCTTTTAACATAACTCAGGCTACGGGCTAGTAATGAGCTTCAAAATTCTGCACCTCACAGAAATGATCCCCACAAAAGGCATATGAGACTCTTCAAGTTTCAAGTGCTCAAACATCTACCTTGGCTACCCCCCTCCAGCTGCATTCAGGTCAGGCCCTACCTAGACCCTCAGGCCACTGTCCAGTGCCGGCACAAGTGATGTCTGGGGACCATCACCTCATCCCAAGCATCTAGAAGCATTCCTAGAGTGTGTCCAAATCTGGGTTGTTTACCAGAGTGCCCCTCCTGTTAGCCTTGTTAAATCCCTTTTCCCTCCATCAGAGGCTAGAAGATGAGTCAGAGCTGTCGCTTTGGGCACCCAAGGACAATGACATCAAAATAAGACTCAAGATTCCTGGAGAAGCAAAGGATGCTGCCAAAGCCTTGCCATGAGTTATCCAGTGGGTGGCCTGCTGGGAATATAAACCATGTTTGGGTTTTTTTTTGCTGCTTCAGCCAGAAGTCACCTTCCCTAGCCTTGAGGTAGGGGATAGGAGCCACGTAGGGGTGGATTCTCTGGAACAAAAGGAAAGCCAGCTGGGAAAGTTCAATGGCTGAGGCCCTCTTCCCTTTCAGAGAGGGCCAGCAAGCTCAGTGTGCTTCTTGGCCTCGACTTCATCCTTCTGGAAGATTGACCAGTCCCACCATGGGAGTAAAGAATCAGTAGAAAACATCTTTGTGGGATGGCCTAAAGAAGGAAGGGGTGGCACCCTGAGAATAGGACTGGGTAAGGAGCAAGAGAAGGGAGCTGAGGTGCTCATGGCCTTAGAAAACTCCCTTTCTGCTGGCTGGGCAGCAAAGGGAAGCTGGATTACTGTCCTGTTGCTTTCAAAAGGCCTGGAAGGCTCAGGGCTGTATGACATCACGGGAGGATAGAGTCACCAGCTCCCACCAGAAATGCATCTCCATGCCAGCAGAACCTTCACCCTTCTGCCCCAAACAGCACCAGTCCGAGTGTCTCAGAACCCTTGGTGGCTCCAAGGCTGGCTTCGTGGACATGCAACCTGTGAAGCCAATAGGGTTCCACACTTCAAAGGACCCCCTGCTTTGTTTAACACCCTGCTGCACCATCCTAAAATTCTTAATAATATTTTTAACATACCACATTTTTAATTGAGGTAAAACTCACATAACATAAAACCATTTTAAAGCAAACGATTCCATGGCATTTGCTACATACACAACGTTGTGTAACCATCATATCTATCTAATTACAAAACGTTTTCATCACCCCAAAAGGCAACCGTGTACCCATTAGTCATCGTTACCCAATCCTTGCTCTCCCCATCTTCTGGAAGACAATAATTTGCTTTCTATCTCTATGCATTCACCTATTCTGATTATTTTCTATAAATAGAATCATAACATGGGACCTTTTGTGTCTGGCCGCTTTCACTTAGCATGACATTTTTGAGGCTCATTCACATTGCAGCCTGTATCGGTACTGCATTCCTTTTCATAGCTGAATAGTATCCCCTTGTATCTTAATAATTTTTTAACAAGGTGCCCCCATTTTCATTTTGCAATGGGCTCTGAAAATTAGGAAGCTGGTCTTGGCTTGCTCTGACGAGGGTGTGGAAGACTGATCACACTCAAATGAACAATCGCCTCCCTGCCTCTCCTCTCTCCACCTACCCTCCACCATGCAGCCAAAATGACCTTCCTCAGCTGCAGCACGGACCATGCCATTCCCCTGCTACAATCCTTTCCCGGCTGCCTTCACCCCCACCCTCCATGTCTCAGCCCCTTGGCAACAGGCCCCAGTTCTCTGAGGGAGCCCAGGCTGTGGTGAGCCATGCCTTCACCCAGGCTCCCTCTCCACCTGGTATGCCCTTGCCCAAATCCTCCCACAAATTGATTTGGATTCTGTAGTTCTATGATTCTAAGGTCCTCATCGCAAAAATGAGATGGAAGCTGTGGAAGAACTCTGAGATTGGTGGTGGCAAATATGCGATTTGCTTCAAGTTTGACCTTCTAGAAGATGGACTGAGAAATGGATAAGTCCATTTAAGCTTTCTCACTGACGCTTTGGGGGATCATACAGCTTCCTTACGAGTGAACTTATATAACCAATGAGATATAAATAAGCACATTAAAGTACTCCTGCTTCAGTCCAGCTTAATGGCTGAGAAACTAATTGTCAGAAATTGGAAAGGTCTGAAATAAATATGGCTGGAGTGGCACTTGATAGCACGTAAGAACCTGGCCAAAGAAGTCAGAATAAATGCAGGGGCACTGAGCGAATGCTTCCAGATACCTAGTGGGCAGCTTTGCATTTTGGTCATTAAGTTTTCCACTTTCTCACATCGACTGTTATTTAAACAGTTGCCAGCAGCATCTTGTTTCTACTGCCTTCCAAGAGTAAGGAGAGCGTGGTGACAGAGGGAACACTGGAAATCTGGGGTCCAGTGCTCACTCGTCTGGCCTGTTCTCCCGGTGGCTGATGTCTCTAGAGTTGGGGCCTCTGACACCAGAACCCTGACCATGGGCAGTCAGCCTTTGTGGCTGGGCCCAAACATGTAGGCTCAGTTCCCCAGCTGTCAAAGCCAACAACTGTCACCTTGATCCTCCCCTACTCCCTCACCTGCTCTGGTCACGATCTCTAAGGTCTCATTCCATTGGTGTGACCCTTTCCCGTATTCAGTCTCTCCCCCTCCACAGATTCCTTCATGTCAGTCTCCAGATGTATTTATATCCACATCTGGACAAAAGCCCCCTGCCTTAGGTCTGCCTCTCTCCAAGCCATTAGCTTCTCTCACTCCTTCTACCCACCAAATGTCTCCACCTGCTGTCCATCCTTCCTCACTTCCCCCAGGCCTCCCAGCCTCATATCACACCTTCTGTCCTCCACAGAATGACCTTCCTGAAGCATATCTGAACCTGACATCTCTTCAGTAGCTCTTCACCACCCACAAGAGGAGGCCAAGCCTCAAGCTGGGCATTCAAGGGTTGCCTTGGCCTGGCCCCCTCCTACCTTGTTATGGATTGAACTGTTTCCCCAAAAATATGTGCTAGAATCCTAACCCTTATACCTATAGGTATAACCCTTATACCTGTACCCTGACAGCACAGTGGTTAAGAGCTTGAATGCTAACAAAAAGGGTTAGCAGTTCAAATCCACCAGCCGGTCTTTAGAAGCCCTATGGGACAGTTCTATTCCATCCTATAGGGTCGCTGTGAGTCAGAATCAACTCAACAACAACAGGTATTTTCGGTTTATGCACTATAATCACCTGCCATAATCCAATCTAATGTAATATAATGGTTGAGGTCATTCCAGTGTAGGGTGGAGCCTAAACATAATCACTTCTGAGTTATATAAAGAGCAGCACAAAGACAAGCACAGAGGGGGAAGACAACAGATACCATGTAGGGATCACCAAGAACCAAGGAACACCTGGGCTACTGATGGGGAAGGAATTGACATGGCCAAAACCCTAATTTGAACTTTCAGCCTTCAGAGCCATGAGAAAATAAATTCTGTTCTTTAAATCCATGCACTTGTGGTATTTCTGTTACTACAGCATTAGGTAACTAAGACACATCTCTCATTTAGTACACACATCCTGGAGGATCCCTCCCCCATTCATCCCAGACTCCAGACACACCAAGCTGCTCACCATCCCCAAGTGTCTATCTGTCTGTCTGTCTCTCTTTCTCATTCATGAACTCCCCTCCCCATTTCCTGCCTTCCACTCCTATGAGCTTCAGTTTTCCCATCTATGAAGTGAAGAGTTTAGGCCAGCTTTTTTAATCCCTTAGGTCCTTCCCTTCGAGTTCTAAAAGGACAAAAAATGCAACACACATACC
The DNA here is from genome assembly GCF_030014295.1 of Loxodonta africana. Taxonomy (NCBI): domain Eukaryota; kingdom Metazoa; phylum Chordata; class Mammalia; order Proboscidea; family Elephantidae; genus Loxodonta; species Loxodonta africana. Next base: position 42,788,473 of record NC_087365.1, read on the forward strand.
ACTTAGCCTTTGTTCTGAACTATCTAAGTGCTTTCCATGGAAAACTCAGGAAGAGCCAGGGAGCATCCCAGAGGAAACAGCCGCTCATTCTCTCTCACTCTTTTCTTCTCTTGCTACTTTCAATATATTCATCATCTCATGAACAAAAATAGCCTAGTTTGAATCCCTAAGGAAAAAATAGAAAGGAAACTGAGAGCCAAATTAGTGTCCATTCTCAGAAAATAAAAAGTAAAGAGAGGGGGAAAAAACAAAATAAAGATGTCAGATTCACAGCCCAGCAGATAACTTAGCTCCCCGCAGCAGCAAGTCTAAATGGGGCCAGGGAGCCAAGGGAAGCTGAGGTAGGGGAAAAGGTTTGCCCGGAGTACAGGCTCCCTGTTAGGAACCTGTATATAGCTATCATGACCCACATGTTTTTTAGAGCAACATTGACTCATGTGAGCTCAGACCCATAACCATTTCCTTCCTACTGTCTACCACCCATCTGTCTGTTGTACCATGGTGGCTTGTGTGTTGTGGTGATACTGGAAGTTATGCCACTGGTATTTCAAATACCAGCAGGATCACCCATGGTGGACAAGGCTTTGAGTGGTGCTCCCAGACTAAGACAGACTAGAGAGAAAGTCCTGGTGATCTGCTTCTGAAAAGTCACCGATGAAAATCTTATGGATCACAACAGAACACTGTCCAACTCACTGAAACTTTGTCATCAGAAGTGAATGTTCACTGGAGGAAGATGTCACATTTGATGAAGTAGAGGGCCAGCCAGGAAGATCCTCCATGAGATGGATTGGCACTATAGCCACAATGATGGACTTGAACGTGCTGGTTGGTAATCGTGAGGATGACACAGGACTGGGCACACCATTTCAGTCTGTTGTACATAAGATCACCGTGAGTCACAGTCAACTCAACAGCATGCATCTGTCCATCAGTCCATCCGTCCGTCCTTCCATCCGTCCATCCATCCATCTTCTCAGTGTATTTATCAGTCAGAAACGTGCCAGTGGGAAGGCTGATCTTCAAAATATCAAGTGAGTAATTCTTTATATTTGGGAAAGTGGCCAGTTTTTCCTTTTCTCTTTCTTGGTCCTCACAGCAGCACTAATATATACCCGGCCTCCTGAGGAGGAAGAGGAGAGGAGGAGACACGTGTTTGGGGATCCCTGGGGAACTGGGACCTCAGTGGCTACCTCTGGGTAGTGGTCTGGAGAATCAGCAATGAGGAAGGGGGTTTCACTTTTTTTACTTTTGTCATATTTTAATCGTTCGATGCTTTTCCAATCAGTGTTCACTGTAGTTGGCTTGGGGTGTTTTGCTTGGGGTTGGGGGTGGGGGTGGGAGTTGGGGTTGGCTTTTAACATGCACAGAGATGACAGGAGACGTTTCATTCCCCAGGACGTCACAAAAACAAATCAACCTGTTGGTTATTATCTATAGGCCAAAACCAAAAAAACCCATTGCCATTGAGTTGATACCGCCTCATAGCAGCCCTATAGGACAGAGTAGAACTGCCCCATAGGGTTTCCAAGAAGTGGCTGGTGGATTCGAACTGCCAACCTTTTGGTTAGCAGCCGAGCTCTTAACCACTGAGCCACCAGGGCTCCTCATCTATAACAGGGGTTGGTAAACTACAGTCCACAGGCTAAATCTGATCCATGTGTTTCTGTACTGCCCACAAGCTAAGACTGCTTTTTACATTTTCAAATGTTTCTTTAAAAAAAAATTGTAAGACAACTATTTCGTGACTTGCGAAAATTATATGAAATTCAAATCTCAGTGTTCATAAATAAGGTTTTATTGGAACACAGCCATGCACACTCATTTACATATCGTTGATGGCTGCTTTTACCCTACAGCTGCAGCATCCAATAGTTGTCACAGAGACTATATGGCCTGCAAAGGCAAAAATATGTACTACCTGGCCCTTTACAGAAAGAATCTGACAGCCCCTAGTCTATAACACAGCATCCTGTGGTCTCGGAGTTAGAGTTAAGAGTATATTAAACTGAAAGTTTAATCAAACATCAGTGGAACCTTAAGTATATCCTAGAGGGAAGCTATTTGAAAGCTTACTTAAGACTTTGTAATATTTTTCTTTTTTTTTCATTATGGAAAGTTTTAAACATACTCAATAGTAGACGGAACGGTACAAGGAGCTCCCATGTGCCCACCACTCAGCTTCAACAATTAGCAGCTTATGGCCAATCTCCTTTCTACTAATACCCCACCCACTTCCCCCTCTTGCATTATTTTGAAACAAATCCCAGATAGCATATAATTCCATCTGTAAATATTTTGTGGCATAGACTGTTTTAAGATAAAATTTTACAGTGATGGAAGACTGTGACAACTTTATGTGTAGTAAGGAGTTTGCTGCTAAAGAGTCATAGTTTTTGCCGGTAGGGTTGTGGGGAGGGATGAGAGGATGGGAGACACACCTTACAACTGATTGAGAAATGCATGCTTCTACCTCATGTTTCAACCAAAAATCCCTGCTTAAGGCTGCTGGCTGGATGACATGCACCAGTCATGGGGGTAGGACGGCCCTGCTCCTATTGTGATTGTCTTAGTCTCCTAGTACTGCTGTAACACAAATACCACAAATGGGTGGCTTTAAAGAACAGAAATTTATTTAGAGGCTCAAAGTCCAAATCAGGGTCTTAGTCATGTCAATTCCTTCCTTGTCGATAGCCTTGGATATTCTTTGGTTCCTTGGCTAATAAACAACCCTCACGTGACATGTCTTCCCCGTGTGTGTGTGCGTGTGTGTGAGCGCGCACGTGTGCATGTGCATCTTGTGTCTGTTCTGATCTTTTTATAACTCAGAAGTGATTAGGGTTAGGACGCACTCAACACTGGAAATACCTCATTAACATACAAAAGAGAAACCCTATTTCCAAACAGAATAACATCCACAGGTATAAACCCTATTTCCAAACAGAATAACATCCACAGGTATAGGGGCCAGGAATTCAACACACATTAGTGGGGAACACAATTCAATCCATAACAGTAATCAATAAAAAAGTAACTGGACTGAGCAAGGGACAACAAAGGAATACCATTCAAGACTGAAAAAGAGACAGATACGCTTTCAGCTTAATGAGTTCCTGAAAGCTGCGTAAGTATCGGCGTAAAAATTATCCTTGCAGTATACCATGTCTCATTTTTCTTTTTCTTCCAAGGTCAACCAGGAAGAAAAGAAAAGCAAGATGGCTTCATGAGGCCCAGATGCCCTCTTTGGTCTTCCTTTCCTCTGCCACCCCAAGAATCCAAGAGATCCCCCCAATTTCTCTACCCACAGGAGAAATCAGCAAGAAAGAGAATAACCATGTCATCATGTCAGAGAATAGGAACTGAGGAGACTTTAAGAGGAGGAAAAAAAAAAAAAACCTGTTGCCTCTGAGTAGATTCCAATTCATGGCGACCCTGTGTATTGCAGAGTAGAACTGTATTCTGTAGGGTTTTTAATGGCTGTGATCTTTCAGAAGTAGGTCCCCAGGACTTTCTTCCGCGGTACAGCTGAGTGGATTCAAACCGTCAACGTTTGTAGTAGCTGAGAGCAAATTGTGCTACCTGGGGATCTTTTAAGAGGAGCGACAGAGTTGAAAGAGGGAAGAAGAGAGGGAGACATGTGAGAAAAGGAAGGATGCATTCCCGTGGTGCAGCCTGTGCTCATGGGGACAAGTTTGCTAGATTAGTCTGACTCTGTATATTTGTAATAATAATAGTTGATAATAACACCTAACATTTATTGAGCACTTACTACATTCCAGATACTGTACGTGCTTTCCCTGTGTTAACTCATTTAACCCTAACAGCACTATGAGGGTAACCAAACCAAGCCCACTGCCGTCGAGTCAATTCTGACTCATAGCAACCCTACAGGACAGAGTAGAACTGCCCCGTAGAGTTTCCAAGGAGCGCTTGGCAGATTTGAACTGCCAACCTTTTGGTTAGCAGCCGTAGCACTTAACCACTATACCACCAGGGTTTCCACCATGAGGGTAGATACTATTATTGTCCCCAATTTACAGATGAGGAAACTGAGGCACAGAGATGGTAATGAGCTTGTAATAAAGAGCTGATGGAGCCTGGGAGGAAAGATAGGAAAGATATTTGTTCCTTCACCATATGCTGACCTGAGCTAGAGAGTCCAATTCTCCCATTCCCACTGGGGACAATGGGACGCCTTCTGGGAAAGAGGGTGAGCAGGAAGAAATAGACTGAAATCATAATAGATGGCTCTCCTTTTTCTGATTCTACTGTAACAGCATCAACAAAATGCAAATAATCTCTCAACAAATTATCCTGCCACATTTCCGTTCTACCACAGTGAACATTTTAATAGAATAAAATCTTTTCCTTTTCTCATTTACACTTTTCCAATTTTATCTTACTTATGTTGTGCTTGAGGAGTTCCTAATTCAATCCAAGATACCTGAGGTAAGCCCTGTGGCTGGGAGGGAAGGGAGAGAGAGAGATGCTGATGATATCCACGGAAGCAGCCAGACGTTCCACAGCGCCAAAGGGATCTCTGAGCAAGGAACCATGTCAGGTGGGGCTGTGGGAACTGGTGGTTTCACGCCAGCATCAGTCATCCAGGCCCTTTCTCAGCTCCACTCTTTTCTGGAGAAGGTGCCAGGCCTATGGACGTTTCCCAAGAAGGCTCTGGTGGGCTGTGTGATTTCCCCCACCCGCACCCCGAGCCCCTGAAACATATTTGACTACTTTGCAATCCAAACCCAAACAGCCTGACAATGTGCTGAAAGACTCTGAAACGAAAGGAGATGAGATACAGAGAAATGTAAAGGAAGGATTCCTTTAGCAAGACGAGCCCACTGGGAAGAGGGTGCTGGGGATTCTCTGAGTAACAGGGGCTACTTGCCAGGGAACCTCAGGAATAAATTCTACCTTTCCAGAAATTAAAAGAGCTGAATGCCTTGGGAAAGAAGAGGTTTGCTTTCTAAAGAGGAAGCCTCATACAGATATATATTTAATCCCATAAGAAAGTTCACAGTTTGGGGAAGCCATGGGAACCCCAATACACTAGCGAGCAAAGAGCTCTACAGTTCCTAGAGTACCTACTATGTGCTAGGCACTTGCTGGGGGTGCACTCTCTGCTGCTTTCCCGCTAGGTTCTCACACCACTCAAGCCAGCAAGATCTGGGGAAATCTGAAATGTCCCTGCAGCAGCCTCTTCTTCAGCTCCAAAATTGCCCCCAGGCTCTCTCACCATCCATCTCAACCATCCTCTCTCTTCCATTAAACCAGAATCCCCCTTCTTTGACTCTATTCAAGCAGCCTGAGGGGTTTATCCATCACAGTTAAACCAAACTGTGTTGGGTTGGTCTGTTAGCAGGAGGGTCTCCCCAACTGGACCAAGAGCTCCCTGCTGGGCAGTGCAACCCAGGCAAGTTCTGTCTGAGGAGATTCAGTCCCATCCTACTGGTGTCTCCCCTCCCCTCCCCTTACCGTTACTCTTTCATTCCCCCTCAACACTTACAGAGAGTCTACTCTATGCCAGGCACTGTTCTGTGTGCTGGAGAAACAGAAGTGGACAAGACGGGCCTGGTCCATGACCTTCTAGAACTTACATCCTATTCGTTCATTCATTCAACAAATATCTATTGAGCACTGTTACGGATTGAATAGTGTACCCTAAGAAAATATCTTGAAGTCCTAACCCCTGGTACCTATGAGCATGACCTTGTTTGGAAATATGATCTTGAAGATATTATCAGTTAACATGAGGTCATTCTAGAGTTGTTGCATGCCATCAAGTCAGTTCAGACTCGTAGCGACCCTATATGACAAAGTGGAACTGTCCCATAGTATTTCCTAGGCTATAATCTTTACAGGAGCAGATCATCAGGTCTTTTCTTCCATGGAGCCACTGGTGGATTCAAACCACTGACCTTTCAGTTAGCAGCTGAACATTTAACCACTCCACCACCATGGCTCCTTCATCCTGGAGTAATGGGTCCTAATCCAATCTGAGTAGTGTCCTTAGAAAAGAGAAGAGACACAGAGGGACAGACAGGATGCCATCTACAAGCCAAGATGTGCCTGGAACTAACAAAAGGTGGGAGAGAGAAAGGATCTTCCTCCAAGACTCCAAAGGGAGCATGGCCTGGTGGGTACATGGATTCAGACTTCCAGCCTCCAGAGACAGTAAATTTCTATTTTTATATGTCAAGCACCTACTATGTGCCAGGCACTGTTCCAGGTGCTGGGAATATAGTGGTGAGCACACAGAACAAAAATCCCAGCCCTCACAGAGTTTACATTCTAGATAGGCACTAAATAAGTCATCATACAAAATTATTAATTATGAATATATAGCTGCTACTGTAGAGGTGTAGAGGTGTGCAGGGTGTTAGGAAAGCAGATAACGAAAATAATCTAACCAGTTACCCCATAGGAAATGGATTAACTGAGGCTTGGGAAAGAAGGGGAATTAGCGAGGTAAGGAGGAAAATTCCTGGCAGAGGAAATAGCCTGTATAAAGGTACTGAGATGAAAAAAGGGCTAATTCAGAACAGAAAGAAAACCAGGGTGAGGAAACATAGGAGGAGAAGTTGCAAGCCATAACTCTGAAGGATAGGCAGGGCTCAGCTGTGTAGGGCTTTGTGACTGAGGATTTGGGTCTTTACCATGAAAGCAGTAGGGAGCCACAGAAGAGTTTCAAGCAGGGGAGTGGCAGGATCAGATAGGTGTTTATAAGACATGACACCTGCTGCTGGGGAGAGAAAAATGGCAGGGGGGTCAGGGTGAAAGAAGAAAGATTAGGAGTTGCTGCAGGATTCGGGGAGACAATGGCGGTTTAGTCTGACATGGAGGTTGTGAAGATGGAGAGGAAAGGTAGATCGAGAGAAATTTGGGAAGTAGCCTGACAGGAAAGGAACCCAACTAAGAAAAGTCTGCCTAGGAGGCAGAAAAGCAGCAATTTAAGTGGCCTTTCATGTTTTCAGAGAGACTCAAAGCAATTTCTCTTGTAACCCTTTTGGCTGACTAGACTCTGTTTGCTTGTTTGTTTGTTTGTTTGATGCGGTGTCTTACAGAGGGGACCACATGGGTCTGAGATACCCATTATTTCCAAGGTTGAAAATCCAACACCAACAGACATCCCTACTGGATACTTCAGCCAAATGAGGAACAAAAGACTGAGCGAGCAACAAGGCAGAAGCCAGTGAAATCAGAGCAGGGCCATGTGGAAGGCCCTGAAGGAAGCCCAGTGGGCTGTCTACTCTCCTGTCTCTTCCTATAAATGTCTGGAACTTTATCTGCAGTATCACTGTCTCATCTCAGTGGTCCCCAAACCTGACTCATGGTCACCTGGGGTACTTGTTAAAATACAGATTCCCCAGCCCTGCCCTTGGGGATTCTCAGTGAGACCCTGGATCTGTATTTCCATTACGGGCTCCAGGTGACTGTGGTCTCCAGCGGCGTTCAGAAGCTGCTGCTCCACAGGCCCTCTCTTCCACTGAGCCTAAAGATAAACATGTGCTCAGCCTGTGGAAGCGGTGGTTTTGATCTGCGGGGAACTGGCACAATTCCTAGCCCTTGATTATTCCACTAAGTTGTCTCAAGGCAGATTCTGATTTCCATTTCTATTCCTGCCTCTCCACTCTGATTACTTCAGCAAGTGCCTTTCAATTGCCCCATTCTTTTCTCTCTTAGCAAAACGCCTTTAACTTCAATTTAAAATATATATATATATGTATCAGCTATTTCCCATGTCCTAGGAGCATTGTGATTCTCCTACCTCGGGGAGGGGCTTGGGAATAGGTTTTATTTGTTCTACTTTTGATTTCTTTAAGTCAACAGAGACAGCCTCACATGACATTCTGATCCAACCTCTTTAAATGTAGGTTGCCACTGGTCAGTTACTCAGTTACCAATTTGGATTGGTCTCTGTGGCTGATGCTGTTGGTTTTCTGCCCAGGGCCCCTCTACACTCACCCCTACACACTAAAGGGTACTTAGTGCAAACCTTGCAATTCTCCACCGTGGCTGTGGAGGCAAGCTTGGCCAGTCCACAGGGTAAATCAGAAGTCCCAAGGAATTAATGCCCCCAGAAGTAGTCCTTAATCAACTGACAGACCAAGAACTGGTGGATAAATGTCCCAGCTTCTTTGCCTCTCCATTAGGATAATTCCAAGGCATGTTCTGTAACTGACCCCAGAGTTGCCCAAGAAATTGAGCTCCAGTGCCCACAGCTAGAACCTAATGATCACATACCCTCTGTTGGCTTCCTTCCCTTCTCTACTCACTTCCCCACTCCTTACAGGTATTTCCTAGAATCACATCCCGAGGAAATTACTTGTACTCAAATCCTTGTCTCAGGATCTCCTCCTAGGGGAACTCAAAGCAAGATAGTCACTATTCTACATTGTTCTTCCTGTGCTAGATCACAGTTCTTACTCAAGAACTCAAGTCCCCGGCCATAGTATGTTTAGAAATTCATTGCAAGGTATTTAGGATGCAACATTGTCAACTTTAGAAGGACCTGTCTGGCAATACTAAATCCAATCTCATAATTCAAGCTGAGGGTTCCTCTGAGACTTGGGGCCAAATCAGGCCTGAAGCTCAAACAAATTGTCAACATCTGCAGACCCATTTTAACCAGCATAAACTTTAAAAGAGTTTCTGGAGGTGAGATTATAAAATTGTATGGCCACTTTGGAAAACAGTCTGGCAGTTCCTCAAAATGTTAAACATAGAGCTACCATATGACCCAGAAATTCCATTCCTAGAGAACTGGAAACATACCCACATAAAACCTTGTATACAAATGTTCTAGCAGCATTATTCCTAAATAGCCAAAAAGCGGAAATCCAAAGATTCATCAACTAGGGAATAGATAAACAAAATATGGTATGTTTATACAATGACATATTCTTTGGCAATGAAAACGAATGAAGTATGGATTCATACTACAACATTATGACCCTTTAAAACATTATGCTAAGGGAAAGAAGCTCGTCATAAAAGACCATGTATTGTATGATTCCATTTATATGAAATGTCCAGAACAGGACAACCCACAGAGACAGAAAGTAGATTAGTGGTTGCCAGGGGCTGGGGAATAGAGAGATGGGGAGTGACTGTTAATGACCTCAGAGGCTTTTTTTAGGAGTGTTGAAAAAGTTCTAAAATTAGGTAATAGTGATAGTTGCACAACTCTAAGTACTATAGTAGAAACCACTGAGTTGTATACCTTAAAAAAACAAAACAAACCCATTGCCATCAAGCTGATTCCAACTCATAGAGACCCTATAGGCCAGAATAGAACTGCCTTATAGGGTTTCCAAGGAGTGGCTGGTGAATTCAAACTGTTGACCTTTTGGTTAGGAGCCATAGCTCTTAACCACTGCGCCGCCAGGACTTCTGCACACCTTAAAGGGATGTATTTTATGGTATATGAATTATATCTAATAAAACTGTTATTTAAAAAAGAAAAGAATCTCTGGAGTCCCCTGGGAACCAATACCTCTATATTTTTTTTTCAACTTTTTAGCTTTCCAGAAATATATTTCAAAGCCAAGTTATAACCTCGGAAGAAAGTGGGACTAAAAGTGTGGCTGTAGGACTTGGTGATGGCAAAGCAGGATTCTCAGCAGAGGCAGGGCCTGTGAGCACAGTGGGCACAGCAGAAAGGACCAGGTTCCATATCCCAGTGCAGTCACTTGCTGATTCTGTG